>NC_133752.1:132605789-133205789 GCF_036562045.2 Rhinolophus sinicus
CCTCATTTTTATTGATTTTTTCTTTTCTTTTTGGTGTTCTGATTGGGTGTTTTCTGCTATCTTGTCTTCCAAATCGCTGATTCAAACCTCAGCTTCAAGTAATCTGCTAGTGATTCCTTCTAGTGCAATTTTCATTTTAGCTATTATATTTTTCACCTCTGATTGGTTCATTTCTTAGGTTTCTATGTCCTTTTTCATGCTTGCTATCGCTTTGTTGAAGTTCTTTCTAAGTTCCTTGAGTATCCTTATAACAATTTTTTTGAACTCTGTATCTGATATGTTGCTTGCCTCCATTTTGTTTAGCTCTTTTTCTGGAGTTTTCTCCTTTTCTTTCCTTTGGGACATATTTCTTTGTTTTCTCACTTTGGCTGCCTTCCTGTTTGCTTCCATATATTAGGTAGACGTGCTATGTCTCCCTTTCTTGGCCAGGTGGCCTTACATAGTAGGTGCCCTCTGTGGCCATTGGCACAGTCTCCCTGGTCACCTGCACCAAGTGTTCCAGGAGTATCACTTGTGTGGGTCATGTGGGTTGTGTATGCTGTCCTGTTATAGTTAAGCCTTGATTGTTATTGGCACATCATTGGGTGGGATTGGTCCTTAGGCTGATTGGCTATAGGGTTTGGCCATGTCCCTATCTTACCAGATACTGTGCAGGGGTCTTACCCCACTGAGTGGGATTTGTTCCAGCCAGTTCTAGTGCTTGTTGAGACTGCCCTTTGTGTGTGCAGCTTGTGGAGTTAATTGGGTGGTGCTCTGCTATGGTCTGAATACAACCTCCAAGTATATTGGTTCTGGGACCCCTTTGGAGGGGCTTCCATGCAGGCCATGGTCACTCATTGCCTGTGACTGGCCAGAGACTACCTGCTAGGAGATACAAAGTGATCCAGGGTTGTTGACTGTCTGTGCTAAACCTGGAGGCATATGGGAAAGGCCACACTGTGAACCAAGGATGGCTGTCATGAGTACCAGAACTGGGGTAACTCTGCAAATAGCAGGACAGCCCAAGGCCTGCTGCCACCCGCCATCTCCCTTAAGGTTCAGCCACTGATAAAGCCTCATGCAGTACACAAGTTGGGTGAGGTAGGGTCTCAGGAAGTCACTAAAGTGGGAAGAGTTCTGTTCAACAGGTTAGTTTAGATTCTGGTTTGTGCCTGTGCTGAGCCTGGAACTACTCAGCAAAAGTCTCTGAGCATGCCAAGGCCACTGCCATCCACCTGGGGCCTGCAGACACTGATAGTTTTCCAAGGAAGAGTGCAATGTGTGCAGAGCTGCCTCCTTGCCGAGAAAGTGCCTCCAGTGTTAGGGGAGTTGGGCAGGACAGGGTCCCAGTGATTCAGCATGGTGGAACAGGGGAGCTCACCAGACCAATCAAATTCAGATTTGGCCTGTAGGGGTGTGTTCAACACAGGAAAGATGTTGCCCGCCTGCTGGCTGTATGCGAGGAGAACCCCACACAGGGAAAATGACAATGTTTTACAGACCTTGCCTAAAGCCACACACCTCAGTCTGCCCCTCATATGTCTCTGAGGATCCCAAAGTCACCATCCCTCCACCGGAGCCCAAGGTGAGTGCCTTTAAGTGAATGAGTCTGTGCATGGGTTGTTTATGAGGACATCTGGGTTTTCTGTAGCTTTCCATCCCACCCTGATGGTCAGAATCACCACTGTTTTTCACAGCCAAAAGTTGTGGGTACTTGTCTTCCTGGCACCAGTACTCTGGACTTGGAAGCCTGGCATGGGGCTAGGGTCCCTCACTTTTCCAGGGGCAACCTCGTTGGCTGAGATATCCCTCCTGATTTTCAACTGCTACATGGAGGTTTGAGCCCAGCCTGTTTTGTGTCTCTGCCTCTCCTGCCCATCTTGACGTGGCTTCTTCTTTATATCCTTAGTTATACAACTTCTGTTCAGTTAGACTTCAGATGGTTCTCCAGGTTGATCATTCTATAATTTAGTTGTAATTTTGATGTGCTCATGGAAGAAAGGAGGCACAGTGTTTATCTACTCTGCCTTCATGGATCTAGCTCTTCTTTCATTCTTTAAAGCTAATCTCAAATAATGCTCTTATGACTAACCTACCTCTTCATCCAAAGAATTACTAATAGAATACAAATGAAATTAACCTTCTATTTCCATGATAATCACTATAATTTACATAAAATTTACATAATAAAAATTACAATTAAGTAGCATTATAGTAATGATTATAAAAACAACCTCCATAAATAGCATATGCTGATATAAGTATGATGGAAATAGGAAATTTAAGCTATCCATATTTATTTTATTTTCTCTTTTTACTTTAAATGTATTCATGCCACTAAACGTTGGTAATATTTGTGTTTAACTTCAACATAGAGCTATAGGGTTATATTATTTTACTTATTTTTTTTTTTAGAATAATATGATGTATTCTTATTATCTGAAAACCAGGAATGTATTCACTACTTTTCCATTTGTAACCAACACATAGCAACAAAGTCTAGGTGAAGGAATTAAGTAATCCAATCCAAAAAAAAAAAAATATTTTGTTTCTCTACTATCATAATATTTTTTTCTTTCTTTTACTTCCCCCAGTTCTTCCATTATTTCTTTTATGTCAGTTTTGCCTCTCATCTTTTCACCTCCCTATTCCTTCCACAAAAGTTCTTCCACTCTTTATTACTTTATTCTGGATATTTCCCCCACAAGGATGATAAAATCTTCCAGTGTGTATGCAAATATGGGTGTAATGAGTAGATGGCTAGATATGTTGTGAAAAGAGTTTTTCCCTACACCAGATATAGTAATTAGGACATATTAATAATATCAGTAAAACCTCACATTTAGGAAAGAAAATAAAGGGAAATAGCAGTCACAAGTTCATTGAAATTATGAAATGCCCATAGGTAGGAATTATAAAGACTATTCTCTGATACTTAAGTAACTTTTTTTGATTTTTCCAATCTGGTATCACCTGATTCTGATCTGTAGGAGGAAATGTATTGTCCGTTTGTTGTCCTTCTTGATGGAATTGGTGATTGTCATTGGAGCTTTTGTTGGGGGTTCAACTTTCATAGCCTACCTTGGTAGGTGTTGTCATTAGGACCTATGAGTTGTTCAGTTGAAGAATCACAGACTCCATTGATTTCTTTGGCAACATGATTCTCTCAGAATCTTTGTAAGCTGCTGCTTAATTTCATGTGTAAGTAACCATAGCCACAAATCCAATCTAGATGTAGCCTTTATGTTTAGACTGGTTCTTTTTATTATTATCTGTGATTTGCTCATTCAACTGTTTCAACATAATGATGGCTAGTCAAAGCCATCTGTAACAATGGTCCTCAGTGTAAAAATGACACTTGTGATCTCATCTCTATCAATTGGCTGTTGACCTACATATGACAAAGGATTTGACTGCTCTCTTGCTAAGGCTTTCATTTGGAGGTATTTTCAACTTGGAAAGTATCCAAGTTACCAAAATTTTTTACCAACGTGGAAGCAGGCAACAAGCAGAGTATGCTATCTTCAGTGGAACTGTGTTTTGTTTGTTTGTTTGTTTTTCTACTTACATACATATGTGCACTTCACTTGTTCAGAATTTTGGGAAAGTGACAACAGTAGCCAAAACACACCAACAATGAAAATATTTCCTATTAGCTCCCATAACACTATAGATATATCAACCCACAGCCTTCTAAGAAAATTCAGGAGATAGTATCACAAAATGTATTGCAAAAAAAGAATGAGGTTGCTTTTCATGCCTGTAATATGCGTTGTTGCCACATGAATCATTTTATTAAACCAGTGAGAAAGGTTCAGATTTCATTAATCTAAATATCTCATTGCTATACCAAATTCTTTATTTCTTAGCATTATATTTAGCAGCTAGTAACATAAAAAGCTAGAATAAAAGCTTAAATAAGAGAGAAATTTATTTCTCCCCTGTGTAAATGCCATAAATTTAACAGTTCAGCAGTGGAAAGGTGGCTTAGGGATTCCAGATACTTCCAGTTCACCTCTCTGTCCAAATTCTTTTACATAGATTACAAGGCCTTTTCCATTTCTGGACTCTTCTCTTTTATCCTGGAACCACATCCTTCTATTCTGTTCTTCACTTGCTCCAAAATCTATGCTCATAATACTAAAGCCTTTAATATAAGAAAAACTTCTATTACTTCCACACCATTTCTAACATGTTAACTCAGTGAGATATATTTTTCTTATTAATATGGCACTCACAACTCCTTTGTCTAGTTCACACCTATTGTTTTTTCTTCAATTGATCTATAACAAACATGCAATAGCAGGCATAAAGCTTACTAATCATTAAGTGTACAGCTTGCTAAATTTTTACATCAATATACCTGCAAAACCACCAGCCAGATCAAGCTATAAAATATTTCCAGAACTCCAGAAGCATTCCTGCTCCTTCCTGGTCAACAGCTATTCCCCTACACAAGGAAATAATTTTATGACTTCTATTACCATCAAAGAGTGTGGCAGCTTTGTGGGGTGTCACACAATTAAACAGAGCCTTGTATTTCCATCCCTGGCTCTGGGCCTCAGGACTCCAATGTCCCTGACTTCCACTGAAGCACAGGACAGAGGATGGAACCAATTAAAAAGCCCTGCTTGGATGGCTTACTGAATGGAATTTCATAACCCATACCATGTTTGATTTTTAATTCTGCTACTTACTAGTTTTGTGACTCCACACAAGTTGTTTACACAGTCAAAGCCTGAGTTCTCACATTTAGAAAATGAGGCTATTTACATTTGCCTTGCAGGGTTTTATCAGGATTAGAGATAAGGTGCTTATTGTTTAGGACAGTGGCTGGCATGAACACAGACCCCCAGTAACAAGCAGTAATTCTTAATACTGAAGATAATCCTTCTTGGAACACTTTCTAAGAATATCTGAATCATTTTCAAATCAGGATACCTATTCATCTTATGAGTGATTATTTTAAACTGATCCTACAAGCATATATGTATTCAAAGTGTATGGGAATTATGATTACATAGGTAGCATAGAAATGATGATTAATTTTTAAGTAATACAGTTTTAATATGCTCCAGAAATATTATTTGTGTTTTTGTTTTAACACAAGATAGATTTCCCATTGTGAATTGTTTGACTTAAACTTACTTATCACCCAATTAACTGGAATAAAATATTCTAATGTTTGTTTAGAACAAATATGAAAAAAGGTCATTCATTGCTTAGGGACATAAAGATGTTGGAATTGACTGAGGTAAAAATAGGAGCTGATGCTTCTGTAGATACATGTGAGGACAGTTTTAGGATGAGTGGCCTTACTGACCAGGGTAATCTGTCAAGTGATGAGAGAAAATAAGGATATCTGCCCAGTTTTCTTCTCAGATTCAGGATATAGGAAAATTTCTGCTACATCTTTGACGATAAAAATGAAGCAAGTTTTTATGAAAAGATCATGAGCTTTGAAGTCATGTGGACAGACTTTTTTTTTTAATTTTATTTTATTAAATTTATTGGGGTGACAATTGTTAGTAAAATTACATAGATTTCAGGTGTACAATTCTGTATTACAGCATCTATATATCCCATTGTGTGTTCATCACCCAGACTCAGTTCTCCTTCCATCACCATATATTTGATCCTCCTTACCTTCATCTCCCACCCCCCACCCTCTACCCCCCTTACCCTCTGGTAACCACTAAACTATTGTCTGTGTCTATGAGTTTCTGTTTCTCATTTGTTTGTCTTGTTCTTTTGTTGTTTTTGGTTTATATACCACATATCAGTGAAATCACATGGTTCTCTGCTTTTTCTGTCTGACTTATTTCGCTCAGCATTACACTCTCAAGATCCATCCATGTTGTCACAAATGTTCCTATATCATCTTTTCTTACTGCCGAATAGTATTCCATCGTGTATATATACCACAACTTCTTTATCCATTGATCTATCAAAGGACATTTTGGTTGTTTCCATGTCTTGGCCACCGTAAACAAAGCTGCAATGAACATTGGAGCACACGTGTCTTTATCTCTAAATGTTTTCAGATTTTTTGGGTAGATACCCAGAAGAGGGATTGCTGGGTAATATGGCAATTCCGTGGACAGACTTTTAAGTGTAACACCATCACTTACTTCTAGGTATTGTTTTCCTTGTGTGTAAACCCAAGAATAGTAATGTCCACCTCACAATGTTGTTTTGGGAATTAAGTGAAATAATATATGTAAAAATATATGATATAAAATTGCTACTCAATAAACACTAGCTCATTTTATTTCTCCCCTCAGTTTTGAGAAATGTCCTATTTATTTTCATTTCAAGCTCAAGATGAAGTATTACATCAGGCATACATACAAATTCTCCAGATATGGGTTAATGCTAAGATGACTAAACTATACATAAGAATGGTAACCTCTCTGATCTGAAAAGTTCATGTAACAAAACAGTAATACTCTCCCACCAAATTAGAAGGAAATTTTCTAGATACCTCCCGTGAATTTAAAGAGACATTTATGGAGAGCCAGGAGAATACACCAGACTGAGAAATAGAGGATTATAACAATTAGCAACACAGAGAATACTGTTGAGGACAAGCCTATCGCTGTGAACAGACCACCTGGGCTTAGAGGCCACACCAGGTATTTGCCTCATGTACCCAATCACTCTGATGGAAAACAGAGACAGTGCAACCAATCTTGTGCTACAGCTCTGCCAACATAATGATGTCCAACAGAAGTTTTACAGTGAAAAATCCTTCCTCCAGGAATTGTTAAGGTTTGCTAGGCAATGCTCTGTGATAGAAATTATGGGGTTTGGGTTGATGATAATTAGTCTTTGGACTCAGTTTCATGCCAGAAGAGAAAATTGTTGCCAGTCCCTTGGCTTGTCCTCTGGAAAAATATCTGTAGATTCCCAGGTGAGAAACGTGAAAGCCCTAAAAGTAACTGAATTTCAAGGTGAAATTGTTATAGTTTCTCATTTTAAATGAACAGGTATTGAGATCATCTCTAACGTGCGAGAAGAATTCATAGGAATGTAGAAAGGTCTTATTGAGAAAATGTGGGCAGGGCGAGGACATGTCGGTGAGGGGTTTCTGGGCAATCCCTGGGTCCCCCACCTACTGAGGAGATGGATGAGGACAGGTTTGATCTCATGGATTCAGGAACAGAACTGACCAAGGTGCCAGCTATTCAACAGGAAAGAATGATGGCCTTTCTTAACTAGTTTGTGGTGCATACTGTACAGTTCCTTAATTGCTTTTCTATTGTTTGTGAGGAGAAATTAGCACCTTTTTCTTCGTATCCAACAAGTTGAAACAACTGTCAATATTTTAGATGCAAAGTTGTCCTCTATCCCAGGCCTAGATGATGTCTCATTTGAAGTATCTCATGTAAGTGTCACTAGTATCAACAAATGAATCACATTCTGAAACCACTTCAGAGAAATCACATTTACAAGACTCATGACCGCAGCAAAGTGAAGTAACAGCAGAAAATATCTTAACTGTAGGCAAGGATCCAACATAAGCCAGATATCTCAAAATGGCTCAAGTGGGTGTCCCCGTAAAGGCAATAAGAAACAAAATGATATAGGAAGGACTCGACCCAGATCTTGAGAAGCCAGATGCTCCAGGGCCTGAGGGTGAAGGTGAAAAATGCAAAAGAAAGACCAGATAGTGAATGTTCTTTTAGTGGCTAAGCTTAAGTTCAATAAAAATGACATATGCATACGTAGGTATATATTTACATTCTCTCAGAAAAAGAGCCTTAAATTTATCTCTCAGTCATAAAAGTATTAAGTGGCCAAATTTCCAAGCTTCCTCTGTGTTGAAACAAAAAGTTTAAAACCTAGCCAAAAAAAAAAAGTGTGGAAATTATAGTTCTTCACAAACAATATAGGTATGGAACAAATAAATAATATAAAATCTTAAGAAACAAAAAATTCTAGAGTAGATAAAAATTCAGAAGTATGCTGTTCTACTTTGGAAAAATAGACTGGGAATATTATAGAACAAAAAAGGAAAAGACTCTTATTAAAAAAAATTTATCAGGAGATTGTAAGATTGAAAAGAAGAGGGAAGGCAGAAAATGTGAACCAACAGGACCTAGTTTACTGATCAGTTGAATTAAATCAGCTACAATATTACACATCTCTAATAGAATATGTCATAATATATGCAGCTCGACTCTCTGTGCCCTTCTCTTGTTTGTGATAAAAGCAAACATCTTATTTCCCATTGTTCTTTAAACTATAAACAGAGCTAGAACCAGAACCAACATTACCAAAGAGACTGCCAAAACGTGCTGATAACAACTAGTATGTTTCATAACTGTCACATTTAGACTTCCTTTACACAAAAAAATCCAAAACAAGCTGATAAGCAACAACAAATTATGTCCACGTTACGGAAATCCAAACTAGTATTGTGTGTATATAAGGCAATGCATAAAATATGGAAGCTTCTGAGGAAGTTCTAAGGTCTCCATTTTAAGTACCTTATAGTTCACTACTTATTCCTTCATAACACTCATGTTAGAAGGTCAGTATCTTTCTTTCCTCCTAAAAATGCTCAAAATTAGCCTCTTAAATTCAGTTAAAGAATGATAATTAAGCAGGGGTCACAATATGGGGAAATTATGACCAGCTTTGCCATTTTGTTCCTAATTTTAGTGTGAAATAAAATATCCAAGATATCTTCAATGGAGAAGGCATCATTTTGTTCAGATAGTGCTGTGCTTAGATGTATGTCCCATTGGAACTGATTTAGGGGAAAACAGCTGTGACTCACAGAAATTTTGGTTATACACTTGAAAAAGCTTCCAAATTGATTCTGCAATCTAACCTAATTCACCATAGTTTGCACAGATATTATTGTGAATTACCTATTTGTTTAGGAGCTAGACTGACATGTTTAACTAAAACATAACCTCTGAAAGTCAAAAGTGCTATATTTCATTCTTTTCTTTTTCTCTGTTTAGCATTCTTCTACCTGCCTACAAGGACCTCAAAAATTGTGATTATTTGGCAGATCTAATTCTTGTAAATTTAAGTATTAGCTCTGGAGAATCTAAGTGGCCCAAAGTCAATTGTTATTGGTATTCTCAAATATTGTTTTTTTCTCTTACCTTCCAGTCTTTCCTTTCTACCAACCTCTTCTCATTTTATGTCTTTCCTTCTTTTATTCTTTATTTTATAACTGTGCCTTTCCATGGTAAAACCAACGACACCAATGACCATTTTGTAGTCCCACCGATGGCACTCATAGCTAATGGGGTTACTGACCACTGTTCTATTTCCTAGGGAATGAGAAAGCAATGCTGAATTGAGTTAGATTCAGCTGAAAAGGTACACATTAACCCCTGGCCAGAGTGCAGGTAAAACAAAAGCTACTGCTAAAAATAGCTTTTTCCACTGTTAGTGTCATTCGCCATTTTTAAGAAACCAGGGAAAAACTATTCATCAATATCAGTGTCTGGAGTTCATTTTATGATATCATCATTAATTTATTTAATTTTAACATATAACTAAATGAATTTATTTTTACTTAAAGCATAGTTTTTAAACACAGGTATATTTATATATTGGTTCTCTTGCTAGAAACTCATCATTTGAAACAAAATACCTTTGTTCTCCTCTCATTCCTACAACTTATATGGAGCTATTGTAGCTAGGTCTGTACAGAATCTTTCATACTCTACCTACTTACATCTGTCCAAAGGGAAAAAAGGTACAATTTTTTTTTCCAGAAAATAAGAATTTTTCTGCACTGAACGTTTCTTGACAAAAGGAGAATCTGTAAGTATTCATCATTTTAAAGCATAGAACAAGGATTTAATTAAAGTCATAAAGAATGCACTCTGTAGAGTTCTCTTCTAGCATGCCTTAGCTTTTAGACATTGATTAAATAAGAAGAAACATTGATAGGGATGGAATCTCTGACACATTTGAAATACTCAAGTTTTAAGGAACCTATTTTAGATAAAATGAGAACCCTTGCTGATCTTGGCCCACTTTTAGAAATACATTGAAACCCTAGGCTTTTGTTATTTCTAAAATAGGTTAAGTGATTTTCTTTTCTTTTTTCCCTTTCTGCCTGAATGGACTAACATCTAAACACCCACATAGGTTTGTGAGGGCATTTTTGGAAAAATGGAGATCAGTTATATATTTCCTAACTCTTTTTACTTACAAAACAGATCTTTATGTTTTTTTTAATTATTATTATTCTAGATTTATATATGTCAAGATTCTAATTGTTCAAATGACTATAAAATACAAACACTGATCAAATAAACTAAGTTTTTCGATGGTAATCAAATGTAGCACTTGAAATGCTAGGGTGCACATTTCCTTAGATATTGGTACAGACTTCTGGATATTACACACTTGTTTGGATATATTGCAATGAGAAACAAGAACATGCTGATCATGGGGAAAGGGTCATTATTCTGTTGAACTACATTTACTTAACGTCCCATTTCTTTGCATAACTAACAATAGATTTTTTAGTCCAACTGTGCTAATACCTCTGCTGTGTATGTGCACTTTCCTGTAGGAACGTAATCATGGGCAATTGGCATTGGGGTGGCTGAGAAGATAAGCATGTACATATATGCATCTCCAATAAAATCAGGGAGAAAACTTGCTTTGATTAGCAGGATAATCATACACATCTTAGGTGTAATGCAAACATCATGACTCTCTATCAACATTAATTATTCCTTTTTTTTCCAGACAATATTATTGTAGCTCAGCTAACAGGATGAATCATCAAAATTTTCAGAGATAAAGAAAGGAGGCCAGTAACTAAATGTTGAACTTTCTTAAGTAGAGTATTTTTAGAATAGAACTGTTAGAAGAGGCAACATGATAAATCAACATATTCTATTAGCCATTCATATTCATAAGGAAAAAAATAATCATTTCACACTAAGGAGTATCCAAGGCCTAATAATGCATTAAACATGTATTTGTTATAATTGCTATCAAGCTTAATAAACTAACCTTGACTTCCTTTTCTCAACTAAAATAAGTATGGAAAGCATTCCTCTAATAGATTTCCATGTATGTTGTTTTTATTAAAATAACATTTTATCTGATGAAACGAAGTATTAGTCTATGTAATTAAGTAAAAATATGTAGGTCATTAGTAAACCAACTTATTTTGGCCTTGAATAAAGTGATACTGCATTTAGATGTTTTCTTTTTGTTTTTAGTTTATAGATTTTCTAAATATCCAGATATATCCTCTTGATACATCCCTAGACACATGAAGTTATGGACAAGAGACTCCACTCTTGGAAAGTGCAAGACATATTAATGGGTATAGACACAGCTCAGAATCATTGGGATGGTTAAAGAAATCCTCCCTTTGTCTAGGCTTCCAAAAATGACTTTTAATACCACAGTGGCACAGAGCCCCAAGAAGGCTCACTATCACGATACATGCCAGTAAATGGGGTGCCCCCTACATACCCTTTCTTCGCTCATGACTCCGACCAAAGTATTACGTGAGTGTATCTGATGTGCCAAACCTAAATCACATCTGGAATTCTAGCCACAAAGAAACTTGACAATAATCAATGTTAAATTTCCAGCCTCAACATTCCAGAAACAAAGACTTGGAATGGGTTTTGAGAGAACCAATACACTTTCTAAATTTATTATATTTGGAGATTAAAATGTTTATGACTGGGGTTAAGTAGACCAAAATTGAACCCCACTGAAGGCAATTTGGTTTTACCATGGAACACTACAATATGCTATAAGAGAATTCCATTTTTACATGATTTCTAGCTAAAAGAAAGGAATAAATGAATCATCAGAAATCCATCACTTTTCCTTGGGGAGAAAAACCTTAATATTCCTGAAGTTCCTGTGTACTGATGGAGTCAAAATGGTCATTTTCATTTATAAAGATGCCAAAGTCATGTTCATGAGACAGAGCATTAATCTGAAGTTAGTTGTAATTTTCTTTTCTTTCTTTATTTTCAGTTTTACTGAGATACAATTGACAAACAAAATTGTAAGATAAAGTGTACAACGTGATGATTTGATATACATATATATTGTGAAAGGATTTCCCCAGTTACTTAACACACCCATCACTTTATGTATTTACCTTTTTGAGTGTGAGAACATTTGAGTTCTACTCTCTTAGAAAATCTAATTAGACAATATAGTGTTATTAACTATAGTCACCACGTTATACATTAGCTCCTCAGACTTTATTCATCTTATAAATGAAAGTTTGTACCAACCTCTCCATATTTCCCCCACTTCTCTGGCCCTGGCGATCATTTTTTTACTGTTTCTACAAGTTCAACTTTTTTTTTTTTTTTAAGATTTCACATGTAAGTGATACTATGTGGTATTTGTCTTTTCCATTTGACTTATTTCACTTAGCATAATGCCCTACAGATTCATCCATGTTGTCACATGAGAAGGGAGGATGGGTAAATTTAATGGTCGTTTACACATACACAGGTGGAATGACCGTTTTGGGTCTTTTTTGCATGAGAGGCTCTCTTAGACTTTATCTCCAGCCTACCCCATTATAATTCCACAGTCTCCACAGTTTCAAAATTGAAGCTTATGGACAGTAGAGTTTGGCAGAAAACTTGCGACCAAAAGTGATCTTTAGCATTCATGTACCTATTTCCCAAGTTCCCCATTTTCACAGTGTTTTAGATCTCTGTAGTTACTTCTCAGCTCAGTGGTGTTTTTTAACACTATCTTCTAGTTTTGTGGGGTTTTTTTTTGGTTTTTTTTTTTTCAGAGGGGTTATTTATGCCATCTACTCTAATATACTGCCAGAAATGTGAATCTATCTTCCTACTTATCTATCAAACTATTCATATCTCACTTTCCCAGGTATGTTTATCCTGCTCAAAAGACTCTGCAGACACAGTATAGACAGTGAAGCTCTGTCATATGGAAAAAAAAAAAAGAAAAACTAGATTTATGGTGTGAAACTTGAAAAACAAAGTGAAAACGCTTTTTCCGTGGGTAAGAAAATGTTTGAAGTTCACATACAACAATACCCATGATATTGTGTGTTCAATGAAATAAATAGTTATAAGTGATATAAAATTTAATGTCAAATCAGTATGAGGAAGAACATTTGAACAGAACTTTCCTGAGAATAGAGGTACCTAGAGGTCCCCCTTCCAATGGAAATATTCCCAAAAGGGCTAAATGATTATTTTTCCATGTGATAAAAATAAAAATGTATTATTCAGGGTTTGAATAGATAACATCTAAATTCCCTTGTATTTTAACATTCAAAGAATTTATGAATCAGTAATTTTAAGTATTGCAAAATTTTTAA
Organism: Rhinolophus sinicus; assembly: GCF_036562045.2. Classification (NCBI taxonomy): domain Eukaryota; kingdom Metazoa; phylum Chordata; class Mammalia; order Chiroptera; family Rhinolophidae; genus Rhinolophus; species Rhinolophus sinicus. The sequence continues at coordinate 132,619,096 of NC_133752.1, forward strand.
ACCTAAAAAAAATGACTACTCCTCCTTAGGTCCCAAATATCTGAAATATTTTCCAAGTTATCTTTAATCATTTCAATTTGTAAATCAGGCCTCTCATCAATTAAATTACTCTCAAATAAAATACATTTTCTAAACATATCTTGATTTTATTTAATCTTGAATTTACTCTAAAAAACAAAGAAACACATGTAATAATTTCATCATTTTTATATTTTCCCAAATGTTTCAATAATCATCAATTTAAAAATTTGCACAGTTAGATTTTTTCTTCTAACTTATATATCAGAAAAAAAAGCATGATCACAAATTTTAAAAAAAAACCTCCATCCTACTAATATTGAGAGTTTAGAGTTTAATTACATGGAGGAATCAGTACTCAGTTTTAATAACAGAGTGTTATCATAAATGAAAGCACAAATCATATCAAATTATAAGCATACATGAAGATACAGCATCAAAAAATAGCCCAAATTCACATATAAATTTCTTAATAACTTTTTTGTATAATTTACACAGTAACCACATGAAATTGTCACTATCTGTATAAGTCAGACACCATTTATTGCTCATAGGCATTTTTTTATTTGCTTGTTTACTTTATTTTACGTTTCAGTAAAGCCAATGTAATGCTTCTTGCCATAATGTATTTCTAGAAACCAAGTCATAAAATAAGAATATTATACTCGTATGTTATATTCTTTACCAAATACTCAGCAGTGAATAAATCTTAACCTTAATCTGAACCAGCATATGTCCTAAAGGCAAGATAGGATAGCCCATATAAGTCTATAATCATAAAAATAACCAAAATAATATTTTAAACCACATAAAATAAACATGAATGAAATATGTGCATAGATTATGTGGGGGGGGAAACCTACAGGAATATAACATAAACTATTGTATTGGAAATTTGACCTAAAACTATTAGCTTAGCTAGAAGAGGCATCCAACATTTAATTAAGAGTGATTTTGCTTTATCATCTTAGAATTTAGAAGGGTATATAGAGGGATGATCCTGGTATTTTTAAGAAGGTTTGAAAGAATCTCTGAGTCATGCTCTTTCTTTTCCTCCGTATAAATTGCTCAGTAGTAGGCAGAAACTCAAAATCCAGCATGCTGATCTTGGAGGTATACTTGAAGGAGTATAGTGTTTCTAGTTTTGTTTTTCCAACTGAAAAGCATTTAAAATGTAAGGTGCTACCTTTTACCCAGCTCCAGCAAGAAAGAAGCATTTTTGTCCATCATCTTCAGGATTTATTCTCTCTTCTGAGAGTTCATAACACTCCCTGATCTGAATGTTTATTTCCCCTTCTTCCCTTCATAACTTTCAACTTTCCCTCCTCATCTTTGCTCTCATGTCTTTGCTTAACTAAGGAAAAAAAGAAAAATAAAATATAAATAACTTTTTTAAATACGCTGCTGGATATGAATTGGTGACTTGGTCATGCTGAAAACTAAAGATGTGAAGATTGTATCTTAACAAGAGATAACATTTATTGAATAGCTTCTATGTATCAGGAACTGTGCTTAGCACTTTATGTTACTTATCTCCAATCTTCACACTGATTTGCAACCAAATTTTATTATTTCCATTTTACCGATGAAGAAATCAGGTGCAGAGACTTGAAGGAATTGTCCCAAGGTTGCACACATAGTGAATGGAAAGCTGGGATTTGAACAAACTCAGTCTCTCTAAAGCACCCCCGCCTTTTTTTTTTTTTTTTTTTCTTCTCTTACATTGACCTTCTAAGGACCTAGAGAATGATAAGGAAAGTCATTTGAGTTTTAATTTCCAGAAAGGTAGATATGATCATTAATTTGTTTTCATGCAATTTCACAAACATTTTTAAATGGTTATTTTGTGAGACTTTATTATGCTGATTTTAGGAGTATTCAAAAAATCTTTTAAGACAGTATCATAAGATCAGGATGCTTACAGTCTAGAAAATAAGTAAAGGAGTTTCTTCCTATAACATAGCAAACAACCTTGCTAAGGAGATTTCCACAGTCTAATTTTCCTATTCAATAAATTTGCAAAGAATCATCAAATAGATAGGTTTGGCTTTAGCTGCACAAAAGAGGTGCTTTGATTTATGTTTTAAATAAACAGTACAAGGTGGAGGGGTGTGGATTATTGTTAAACGATGCCAACCCTTGAGGTTCCCTTCATTCGCCAACCTACACAGCTTAGGCAAATTCTACTGAGAACATTTCCTCTTGGGCATGCACATACTGGATCACAGATACCGCAGGGCTTTCCCCACTGAACTACAGCCACTAGATAAGCTCCCACAAGTTAACCAGTTTCAGTCCAGAGATTTTGGAGTTCAGCATTGTGTGCTCGAATGCTTCCAAATCTATTCTGGATGTTCCATCTGGCATCTGTATTCAATGACTCAACCAAAAGAAAATTAAAAGCTGAAATAAACTCAATATATGTGTTGAGCTCTTTACCCCTAACCAAAGCAGATGTAAAACTGTTTTCTAGGCCATTAACTGAATTCCAGTTTTATGTAGGTTTATTTGTTTATATGCTTGTTTGTTTTTAATTCAGCTAGCTGGGTCAGTCAGTAAATAAATCTACATACTCCTCTATGAAACAGATATAAAAACAATATAAACTATTATTCTGAACTAAACTGAAACCAAACTGGGGTTTTATTGAATCCAAATTCACGAGAGGAGAGGGGAGAGGAAGTACCAGGTTGGCTTCACAGATTGCATTGTGGTGACTTGAAGATACTCTTGTGATACTGAATTTCAGTAACTCATCCCTCTCCTGCTGTTATGTCTGACTTCCTTTGATATTATGCCTAAATTCTTTCCATTTGACGTCTTTGTTCACTGTACAGACAGCCAAATCTCATACACACACACTCACACACATAAACATTACAGATATAATCTACTTTCATAAAGAAGAAATGATGGGAAAATGCAAATCCAGTATAATAAAATACTTTAGAATAAAATTTCTCCATTCAGGATGAGACAAGTGGAAATATCTAGTGCTTAAATGTTGAAATCGAAAAATAGAAGTTGTAGAAAGATTTAATAGGCTGGTCATTCTTTAAATCCTCACAATATCTCTAAATACTCTCTTCTCCCAGCACAATGTTTGCACTTGAAAATATTTGGTGATGGTACTCAATAATTTTTTTCTAAAAACAAAAACAAAAAACAATTACACCTATAATTCCATTACTAAAGAAAAAAATAAAGCTAATTGTCACTGCCAGCTTTACTAATTACACATTTCTCACTGGTTTTCAAGATCTTGTGTCATATGGCCTTAACATATCTTACCAGCATTATTGTCTAAATTTCCTGTTCAGAATTTCTAAGTGACCACAAAATAGAAATAATTTACTGTGGTTGAACCAATAATTATCTCAGTGACTTTGTTAATGCTTTTCCTTTACTTATATAATCTTCCTACTATTATGGGAAATTCTACTGTTAAGACTTTATGTAGTAAGACAGTAGTGTGTTCCGTGGACCAATAGTTTTAGTATCACCTAAGAGGTATAGTTGGAAATTCACCTCATGCCTTCTCTGGATCTACTGAATCAGAATCTGTATTTTAATGAGATCCCACATAATGTATATGCACATTGAAATTTGAGCCATTTCAAATGATAACTTTCCTATGTTCCAAGCAAGACTAAGGAGAGCAATTTCAAATTGTGGAAATTTCTCCTTCACAGACATAGAGCTGTGGAAATGAAAGGAGTTTAATGTGTCAGAAGGGTGGGTAGAATGTGAAAAAAAAAACACAACAACAGTAGAAAGCAGGAAAGCTAAGCAAAGACTGCCCAGAATCAATTCTTCTATCACCATACATTCATACATTTGATCACTTTTATGCTCATATACCACCTTCCTCCCCCTCCAAGAGGTGTTTATCTAAAAAAAAATTATTTTTAAATGCAGTCAATTATAATTGAGGCACTCTAGCTAATGCTACTCATTTCTAAATTTTTGCACTTAAAGCCACAAGTTTATTAACTACATCACTTGCTTTCTACACTATCACAAGAGAGAATTTTATAAAATGCTTTGCCACACGAGTTACTATTTTTCCAAAACCCTGTAGCAGTTCCCTTGCCACTCACTACCAGGATTCAGAGTCATGCCACATATTGTGTATATTTTGTTAAAGTCACACCCAGTCCTAGTAGAAATTTCTCCACAGAGATCAGCCATAGAGTTCATCAATGTCCCCAACCCTGGTCATGCTCAGAGTTCTCTTCAAACACAGCTCTACCTTTTCGAGAGTTCTCCCAAGCAATGACAAGAGAACATTTTCTGAACAATCCTCCATCTTTTCCAGAAAACATCCAACCTCATATGTAGAAGTTACTCAAATTCTTATTGAACCAAAACCATATACTTATTATACATATTTTTTGTTATATTCTTAGCTCCAAAAATATTTACAGTAATCTTAACGTGTGTGTGTGTGTGTGTGATTTTACCTCTGTTCAACAGAGAAAATTTTCACTTTCACTCTCTAAAAAAATGAACTTAAGTGTCATTTACCATTGAATATGTGAGATAATGGATAGTGGTTTATCATCGTTGCAACGTCTGAGGTTCACTTTGAACCTTCACAGAGAAACAAGTTCAAGTATCATATAAACATTTACTACACTTATCTACAATTTTCACCAACTTTTACTATTCTAATATAATAATGATAAAAATAATAATAACAACTACTATTATTTACTGAGTGGTTATTATGTGCCAGGCACTTTTATGCATTTGACTTAAATTTATTTTATCATCTTCACAATACCTCTATGAGATAGTCATTGTTATTATTCAAACGTGCTGATTAGAAAACTAAGGGGTAAAAAGAAAAATAACTTGCCCAAGCTCATCCACTTTAGTATAATCAGAATTTGGAAACAGAAAATTTGATTCCTGAGCCCACTCTTAAACACTGTCTAATATTATACTGACATTTTGGACTACATAATGCTTGTTGTGGGGCCTGTCTTGTGCACTGTCGGGTGTTGAGCAGAATCCCTGGCCTTTACCCACTAAATTCAAAAATGTTTCCAGGTGTTTCCAAGTGTGCCCTGGAAGGGAAAAATCACCCCTGTTGAGATGCACTCTGTACATTTAAAAAAATTGAAACTATATTTAAATTCTCGTTAGTCATTGACATGCCCTCACAACACAGTATGGTTGAATGATCTCGCTTCATCAAGATATAGACTAAATTAAGCACATTTTATTCTGGGCACTCATTGTCTTGTTTTCACATCAGGATGTCTTTTCAGAGACAAAAGATATTTTCAAAAGTTGGTCTTTGTCAGTCCCTTCACTCAATCTTTCACAATATCCATCAACTGAAAAAAAAAAAAGAAAAAAAAAACACAAAAAGACCATAATGGACTAAAATATCTGATGAGAAAAGATGTCTCAACAAGCCTCCCACCCTTCTTCCGAAACTATTGTAAATGAGCCATTATGTGCAAGCTCTCAAGAAATACCTCTTTGGTAATAATGACTTATTTTAAAAGTGAATGCCTGACATTAACTCATGAGAATATAGCCAGATGCAATTGCTCTTCATCAGCTCTTCAGATAGCCAGTTTTATACAGGAAATCAATTATGTTTAGAAAGTTCTAAGGCATTGTAAAAGATTGTTAATAACTTTTTACCCCTCAAATCACCATGATTTGAGAACCATGACTCTCTGGTTTCATTAGTGTCACACGTGCAGCCAGATTTTCATTCTTTCTTGTGTGACACTGTATCACATTATTATCAACATCAAGTAATGTAATCATAATCAACAACCACACATCATCTGTTCAAACATAGTCATGTGAGGACGAGTGACATGTGTAAGTGCAGATTCTATGGAGAATTAGATAATTTTCTCTAATGATTATTCTAATTAACAGGCCCTTTTACAAACTCCCAAACTGGTGCACCGGAACTTTGTGTTCAGCAAACTGTGGGAGTAAGCACTTACGGAACAGAACATTTATAATTTTCCATTGGCCATCTAAGCCACCTACCTAAATGGCATGAACATTTCACTGTTGAAAGAAGGTTCATATGCTATTGGTAAGATGTGACATTTTGCATTTTGCATTTTAATCCAAACCAGCAGACCAAAGTTCTAAGTGGATGTTTTACATTACCGGGAAAAAATTCCTTCTCTAAGAGTATCCTTACCTTTTACTAATTTATTATGCAAACACAGTATTGTTAGAAAACTGGTCAACTTTTTCATTGTGCTCTTTTCCTCTCATGTTTTTGTGGTTATTTCAAAAGCTGAAAGACATCAGTTTACTTGCCATTTGTATTGACTACTTTCAAAATATATAAATTACCATCCTTAACCACTATTTTGTTCACACTTAAATTTGTCAAACCTTCAAAGTTTTTTCTTGATTTCAATATTTTTCTTGTAGAAAATGAAATTACAGGCATGATGTCAGGATCATGTGGAACAACTTTTCCTAGATAAAGTATCAGTCCTTCAACATTAGTTATCCATTGCCATGAGAAAACACCCCAAAACTCAGTGGCTTATAACAAACACCATTTTATGTGGCCCGTGAGTCTGTGGGTTGACTTGCTAGCTCTGCCGATCTTGGTTGGGCTCACTCAAACAAGTGCAGTCAGCTCATGCGTCAAGTGGGAACTGGTGGTCCAGCACTCCCTCAGCTAGGACAACTCAGTTCTAATCCACATACTTTCTCATTCCCCAGCATGCCAACATGTTAGTTGAGCAGTGTTCCAAGATATTGAGCAGAAGTGTTGAAGGTCTGGAGGACTAGTCTTGGAAATGGTACATCACTTCTTCTTCGCTCTGTTGGCCAAAGCAAAGCCAGTGCAGAGTTAAGAAAAGGAAAACTACATTCTCTCTATTGATCAGAGGAGCCACAAAGTCAGTACAAAGACCACATGTAGAAAGTAATGACTGTGGCTTTTTTTCCCCCTATCAACTGCAACTCCAATAGTGGCAATTTTGAAATTTTGAATGCAAACAAAACGAGCTTTCTGTGTGTACAACTATGTTGTCAAAATATGGTCAGAACAGACTGAGCCTGTCCGGCAATTTCATAACTCACTGTGAAGTTGATTAAACTACCAGTTTATAGATGTAATAGGGGAGATGCCTCTTTATAGGAACGGTTTTAGAATTTCACGGTATATGCTAAAACCCTTTCTTTACTAGTAAATGTTACAAAACAGACACAGTAGCAGAGAAAAATGTTAGTGATGTCTTTACATTTTAGGCTTATTTTGGTAAAGTTCATATAATGCAGAACCCTATGGATTATTATTGTTTTAAGTCAGTAGGATCTCTGTGCATAGATGGGATGTGAAGCAGATGAAAATGAGGCAAAATGTTTTGTGCTTTAATGTGGGGAAAAAAACTGTAATGTGCACACATTCCATTTCAATAGAAAAACCCCATGCAAATGTACTATTCCAAGCAGAACTAAGACTCACTATAATATTGCCTCGTAATATTGCTTCTAAAAAGCTATTATAAAGCTTAGTTGGATTTCAGTAGTCTTGTTGCTCATGAATGTTCAAACACTAGGGAAAACATATATAGAAAAATTATCTGTTTTCAGCCACAACAAAGATGGTTTCTTTTGTTCCTACTTACTGTGGAATACGCACAGAGGCTTAAATGGAAGAACCCAAATTTGGGAAGTAGAAGAAAAATATCACCTATGTTATAAAAGTGAATTATATGTGAATTATATTAAAGGCACACACATTTTTTCTGACTTACTTGAAGGTGGCAGACTGCTTCAATCTTTTGGGAGAGCATCTGCTTGCATTGGCACATGACTTCTGACTACACCTGAGAATACTGTGAGCTAAGGTCAGCAATAAAAAATGTGTATGTGAATATCACTTTGCAAAATGTGTTCACATAATTTGTGATCATGTTATTTTCATCACATCTATAAGCAATACAGTACATTATAATTATGCTTTTTAGATGAAAACACTAAAGCTCAGGGAGATGGATAACTTGTCAAATGTCACACTGTATATACGTACAAGAACACAGAAGAAGTGTGGGTTCTCAAACTCAATGGCCAGTGAGTTTCCATACACCATGGCACCTTCTCCATACACCATGACACCTTGTTCAGATGAAGATTGACTAATGATGCTGTCATGTAACTCCAAACACCAAAGAGAAATGGAAGTGTGCCTGGGATCATTAATTAAATATAACTTGGTTCCATGTCTAACTAACTCAGAAGATGGTTTTAAAAGTCTCAAGGATGCACCCCCATCCTACTCCCCGGGAAAACTCATGTTGGGAAAAGAGGCAGGCATAACAGATTTTATCCAGAAAGAAAGTTTGGTGACCAGAGAAATAATAGTTCTGAATGTTGTGGCAGTCACTTAAATCCATGTAATGGATGCATGGATATATGCCTGCGTCTTAGAGAGAGAATAATAGGACTGTGATTAGTTTTTAAAAAAAATAGTTTCACTACATTCTGTAAACTTTGTGTACAAGCAACCCCATAAGATTCTTTTATCCAAATATAACCTAAAAGAGAGATAGGTATTTTCCTTCACTCTACAGTGACAAAGAGCCCCCCAACAGATTTATGGTAATGCTGACTTTCACTTAGTGGGTGACTGGTGATTGTTGGCCCACATTGGTGACTGGTGGGAGACTGATTTCTACTTGGACAATTGTGATGCCCAGTAAGAGATCATGGTGTGAGCAAAGCAATAGGATAAGAAGATGAATTCATAAGCACAGTGTAACAAAAATTTATATACTTCGTCTCAGATGTTTTTTAAAAAAATATAATTGTTTTCTACTTCCTAAAAAGGAGTACAACTTTGCTTTTTAGCTTGAGGTTGCCTTCCCCAAACAGTTTCCTCTGTTCTATTCCAGGATACTCAATATCATTAAGTGATTTGTCAGAAAAATTCAAGTCCCTGCCCATTTAAAATTTCAAGAACTAGGAGGAAAACACTCAGTGGTTCTAGGGCTTTTCAACCATCTATTCACCCCTTGCTATCACTCTTCAGGGTGGTGTATGTTCTGAAATCAGGGAACGGACATGGAATGCATGGTAACTTCCGGGCAAGGTACTTCATTCCATGTCGCCTGTGAACTCCAGTGTCTATCTATGCTCCATTTTATCATATGTGTAGTTTGGCTCACCTGATATTCCATGTTTATGCTAATATTTGTTTTCATAACTGTAGACCTGGCCATTTTCTCCATTTGGAGTTACCCTCAGTTGACGGCCTCCTGGCTGCAAATCCAAATTTTTTATTGACTGGCTTTCTCCACCCTTCCTAAACACCAAGTCTTCACTGCATCAGACTGAGGAGTTCAAGACCCCAGTGTGAATTTGCCCAGAGGCATCCAGCTACACTCCCCACAGAAATTGGTCCGCTGTTCCCTCCATGAATAGGCAATATGAAACCAATGAAATCTTTCTCTAAATCTGTAGTATCCTAACAAAATACCCATGGAAATAGGACACTGAACCCAATCTGAGTGTTTCTACACTTTTATATTCATGTTTGCTCTCTATAGTTTCTCTTCCTGATTCTTTCTACCAGAAACTTATCCCAGATTAAAGCCTTACCCTTCCTACTCCATGGTTCATTGTAATATTTCTATGCTGCAGCTATTTAAGATTAGCTATTGATACTAAAATTTAGCTTTGAGATTTTTAAGAAAAATATTTTCTTTCTCAACAAAGTCTGACTTGTCCTTCATGGGACTTAAAATCTTGAGTTGATGAATGTTAATTAGACTTATTGCAGTGATCATTTCACATGGTATACAAATATCAAATCATTATGTTATACACCTGAAACTAATATAATGTTATGTGTCAATTATGCCTCAATTAAAAACATATATGTCTACATAAAAATACAGATGCAGAATGCAAGGCTGCTAGAAAATATTAGGGTGTTATCTGGAATAACACTCTATCGATTTATTGTTTTTTCCAGTTTTATTGAAATATAATTGACATATACCACTGTATTAAAGTGTACAACATAATACCATGTTACGATATATATTGTAACATGATTACTACAAGAAGTTTAGTTAAAATCCATCACCTCACATTACATAGTTACCTTTGTTTCTCCTGATAAGAACTTTAGAGATCTACTCTCTTAGTAACTTTCAAATATATAATACAGTATTGTTAACTATATGTAGATGTAAATATGATTTCTTATTTTAGAAAATAGAATACCCATAGCATTATCAAATGTGATTTATTTCTGTATATACAAAGAACTTCATTAGGAGGGTGTATCAAGATATTTCATTAAAAAAGTTGAATGACTGAGCCAATAAAATTTGTGCCATTGTTGATAATGTGGTGTCAGTTGTGTGTACAAGCAGATGAAGTCTGAGACACTAAGGTTGCAGAACTTAGCTGCATTGGGATGGATGTAAGACCCATAAAGCTTCTTCAGCCCAGTGGTTTTCAAACTTTGCCTCATAGTGCCATGCAGGTCTATAAAGCTGCTTGCTTCTGGAAAACAAACAAAACAAAACAAAACAAAAAAACTGTTGTGAGTCAGAGCATTTACACTGTTTCACATACTAACATTTCAGTTGTTACAGACTAACAATGTTACATACTAACATTCCTTTAAAATTTTTATTTGAAGGAAGTTTCCATTATTACAAGAAATTGAATAGATAAATGATACAGTGACAGAGATATAGAGGGTTAGATGATGGTGATGATAATGTGGATAGATAGATGATAGATGATGGAAGATAGATGATGATAGATGATGGATGGATAGATAGATAGATAGATAGATAGATAGATAGATAGATAGTTTGATAGATAGATTGATAGATAGATGATAGATACGTCTACGAAAACCTCTACTTTAACATTTAAATTAAATGTTTTCCTAAAACCTCTACTTTAACCTTTAAATTAAATGTTTTCCCAATCAGCAAGTCCACCTTAGTTTATGGTGATGCCTTGCAGTTGCTGGGCAAGGAGGACTAATTTGATTTTCTTTGATGGAACGCTTAACTATTCCAAGCACGGTGCATGCTACCGTCATCATTTAACTCATCCTCCCCGGAATCATCTGAATGGTATCATGATCTCCATTTTATTAATGAAAATAAGCCCAGTAAAGTTAAGAAACTAGTTCAGAGCCAGTGAACCTGAAAGACAGAAGTGCTTTTCAAAATTAACTCAGGTCTGACAATTCAAAGTCCATAGTTTTGCCCTACACCTATATTACCATGTTGCCTATAACATGGTGTTAAGTGGTACGTAGTATACATACAATCGCTAGGCATGTAGTTATATTTGCTACTGTAGTCTTCATGTTCAAGTGAAGGGAAACTTTCATCTAAACTGAGGGATGAAAATCACCAAATATTTTGTAGCATAAAATTCTAATATGTATGGCTCCACGTTACAAGTCTTTGTCCGATTCCTTAGCTTTGAATAAAAGTCTGTTAATCACAGCTTTTATAGCTACAGATATTATTTTATACCTGTTCTTCAAACATTATACTTTCAACAGTCATTATTTTATTCCCCAAATAGGCATATTTTGAGATAATTTATTGCCAAGCAGTCAACTACATAATGCAATTTTTTTAAACAGACTTAATTTTCACTTTCTTATATCTCCATACTATGCCTCAGTACATTATTCTTCCAAATTTAGTCTCTAAAATGATGCTTCAATAATATGTCAAGTGTTTAAGTATGTTTATTCCATTATATGATCAATTCCATTTAACAAGACATTGTGACTGAAAAGTTAGCCAAAATTCATTAGGAACAGAAACAAAATTAATGAAACAGAAAAACAAATCAAAAGCTGACTACATATTTTCACTAATGGCAGGCATTATGAAGAGACATCCTAGGTGAAAACACTAAGTAAGAAATTAATCATGAGAGAATCAGTTACTTTGCAACTAAGCAATAGAACCACAGGACTGACAACAGAAGATGTAAGTTCAAATTCCCAGCTATGTCACATCCAACAAATTTAGCAAGTAACTTTATGTGTATAATTCTCTATTTTATATCTCTCGATGGAAGTTGGATTTATTTTATATTTGATGAGTTGTCTTCGGAAAGATTTAATGAGGGGACTGAAAGATTACATTTGGCGTTAAGAGGCTATCATAGAATCCAATGCTGAGGTGATGGTGGCTTGAAGTAGAACAATAGCAGTGGTGGAAGAAAATAGACACATTCCATAGCAGAAGGGAAAGTGCTAAAAATAGAAAGTAAGAACGTGGTATAAAGGAGGAAAGAGGAAAATTGTAAAACAGCGTGTCACAACAGTCAAGGAAAAAGTATATTTAAAGAAGTTGGAAGTATTAAATGTTGCTGAGAAAATGAAGACAAGATAGTGATCAGTGGTCATTTGATGACAGTCACTGAATATCTTGAGCAAAATAGTTTTAGAGAAATACTGTAGATAAAACACTGGGGAGGGTAAGGAGACAATAAAGACAACAATTGTGAAGCTATACTATTCTGAGAAGCTATACTGTGAGGATTCTTGCAAGGATTTTGGAGTTCTTTGGGCAAAACAACTACAGTATAATGAGATAGTGAATATTATCAGCATATGTGTGCAGATAAAATTTCTAAATATGGACAGTAGCATAAGAATGGTTTATTTTTCATATTTTATTTAAAGTCATTGATTAGAAATTTTCTAGCCTTCATAAAAGTTGCAAAAATGGTATTATGAACATCTGAATATCTTACTAAATACTAAGTGAAGGGGGTTGTTAGTTCAAAGAGCTTTTGTATTTGGTTGTGTTGATATTATTGTTTTTAATACAAGCAATACTAAAGTATCAGCTTTCATTTTAGAACATTATTTGCAATCTCTGGTCAACAAATACACACAACAGCCACTCCTCCAATCCATCCTCCAGCTTTCTCTTTTCCAGGATTGTTCTGAGTTTGAATCATTAAATATCTAAATATTAGCTACAATTTCCAGAAGTTAGGGGCAGGAAGGGGAAGCAAACATTTGTGTTCACTATCTTGCTTCACTCTTGTATCTGTGATGATCGAAACACCAGAGTTAAGATGTCAATGGTGGATGGGGTCGAGCCCATCTCAATGGGTTTAGTTAGACAGACTAAAGTCCAGCTCAGAAGATTGTGAAGTTTACATTGCATTTGTCACTTTGGTTTGGGTGGGTTTCAAATATTTAGCAATTTTAATGTTGGTTTCAATGTTGTTCCTCCATTAATCTACCCTTTATATCCAAACACTCATATGTTCAAATAACAGTAATGTATGCCATACTGTGCACTGAATCAGACATGACCCCTCAGCCTACCGACTCTCCTGTTTCCCAATGCTCACGTATTTACTGCCACAAAGCACTTCATAAGTCGCGTGGCATTTCACTAGTGCAGCATAGTCCAAATAACAATATCCCCTAAGAAATATCTCCCTTTCTTAATGTTTACCCTGAATCTAATCATGAGGAGACAATCAGAAAAATCCAAGATTGAGAGTCATTTAGCAAAACAGCTAGCCTTTGCTCTACAAAGATATCAATACCATACAGACAAAGAGAAGGCTGATGTACTATTCTAGACTAAAGGAGATTAAAGAGAGGTGACAGTGAAATGCAATGTGTAATTGCTGATTAGATCTTAGATTTTTTTTTTAAATAGCTGAAACAGACGGCATTCAGACTGTTGGAGATATTTGAATATGGACTGCATGGTAGATACTTTTATATCAATGTTAAATTCTGTGAATGTGATCATTGTATTGTGGTCATGAGGCGAATGCTTATGTTTTTACAAGCTAAACGCTGAATTATTTATGGGAATCATTTTATCTTTCTACAGCTTGTTCTTAAATGCTTCAGAAGGGGCAGATGGGTGGCCAGAGAGACAAGAAATAATGCAAACAAAATGGGCAGTTTTTACATTTGGTGCATCTAGGTAAGATATACAGATGTTCATAATAAAATATTTGCAACTTTTATGAGGATTAGAAAATTTCTAAACAATGATTCTAAATAAAATGTGAATAATAAATACATAAATAAACCACTCTTATGCTACTCTCCATATTTAGAAATTTAATCTGCACACAAACACTGACACTATTTACTGTCTAATAATACTATAGATCAGTTTTGCATACAGAATCCTAAAATACTCGTAGGCAGGAAACAAGTTATATTCGTCTTTATCAAAACAGTAAGCGCTAGAAAAAATGATTGCACAAAACTGAGATTCAATAAATGTTTGCTAATGCAGAAACTATAAAAACGCTAAAAGTATTGAAGCTGCTAAAGAAAAACATTTCAATGCTATAATGGAATACTCATTTATATTTAAAGGTTCAGTAACTGTTTTAGACCATATGATTACTGAAGGACCCAGCTCACAGGGAAAACAATCATCACAGCCTTAGAAATAAAGCCATTTCTGAGTGATTATGCAATTCATTGAAATCATTGTTCTATTGAAATCATTGCTCCAAAAACAACAATTAACAAATATTATACTTAGAAATTATTGAAATCATTGTTTTAAAAACAACAATTAACAAATATTAGACTTAGAAATTAATATCATAGGAAACATATCAACGCAGATCATCGAAATTCAAATAAAATTTTCTGAATCAAATTCATTTAGGTCCAGAAAAATGAACTATTTCATTTTCTACAGGATCGAAGACTTTACAAAAATATGTAATGTCCAGGCTTTCTGTTGTTAGTAAATAAACTCTTGGGGATTTTAAAGAGTTTAAAAGATTAGGAGTCATCAATTTGCATTTTGTTTTCTTTTGTCGCTTAGGAAGGACTATTTATACAAGTACATTTTGTAGACTTTATAAATAATCTTTTTTAGTTTCTTTCTCAAAGAGCCCTGCATTGTGTGGGAAGGTTGGGAGAAGGTTAGAACCAATCAGTGCATTGATTTTAACACCTATCATCCTTGTCTTCATCTACTTTTAAGGTTCTACAAAATAATCGTATTAAAAATTTTATTCTTCTGCTTTCAATAGGCAATTTTTCTGTGATTCACCCTTTGACGTTACAACATGTAAAATAATGTAGAATTAATCAGAGTGCTCCATTCATGCATGGTAGAAAAACAAAAGTAGAAAAGATAGGCAGTGACCATCTGTGTGAAATCATACATTTTATTTGGCCAAGTTACATAGAATTCTTCATCATTCTCTTTAGTGTATATCTCATTTCCCCTCAGCATCACCCTTTGCAATACCACCCCCATTTATCATCCCTGCCAGTAAGTAAACATTGAATGAAAAAAAGAAGTAATGATCCCCCATCACCAAAAGAAAATTAGGAAATATGCTATACTTTTGTCTAAAATTGAGAAGTAGCCCTGAATTTTACAAAATAGATTCCTTTGGCATTTTTGTTTTGATTTGAGCAAACTCCTGTGAGTTTCATTGAGCAGCTCTATATATTAGAAGCTCTATGTGAGATGTACTTCATAAAGCACACTATTTCATCCTCTTGCTAAAATCAGGCTCAAAGATGCAGAAATGGGTGGAAAGACTTAGCAACTGAGGCTCTGCTGACTATGCTATTTTTTAAAAATTGGACTGAAACATATGGCACATAAGCAAACCTTTGTTTAAAATGTATTTCTCCAACAAAAAACATGTTAATATTAATCTAAGGTTAATAACCCAAGAAAGGAAAGGAAAACTCTTCCACAACTTACGTCATCTTTTTTAAAAAAATTCCCAAGAACTTATATATTGTAAAAATTCTGTCCTACATTTTTAATCCGTTCACATATTTAGAATGTTAAAAATAATTATTTTTGAAGTTATCTTTACTTTCTATTTTAATTCTACATATGCCTTTACTATCAGTGCTTTTTAAAAACTGCCACCTCAGCCTTCACACTGAGATTAATTTGACTCTTTTTAGAAACCATTTCTAACCTTTTAATTATGTATCTTATAAAATCTTAACCCTTTTTTTCTTATTTTACCATTTAAAATAATGTTTCTTTTAATTTTGACTGATGCTCATAGATCAAATAAATGAATGTCAAGAGATAACTCGATAGGTCTCTCCCATAATAGACTTTTTCACTATTGCTCAAAAAGTTGCTCATCTAACCTTGTAAAATCCACTTACATAAGCCTGATATTTCCTTCCATTCTTTGAATATAAGACATGCTCCACATTAGGCATATTTAGGCTCATTTGTATAACAAAGCTAGCAGGAAGAGAGTGGAAATTTCAGTAACTCAACTGTTAAATAAATTCATATGTACAAAAGTATACATATAACACATAATCTATTTGTCCTTACACTCTATATCAAAGTGTTTAATGTATTTTAATTTCTCTTTAGAATATGACTTTATAGAGGGTTAGAGTTTTATTTCCTAAAAGTTAAACTAAAAATGTATGTGAATACATTTTTCAGATTTAACATACAAAGAAATTTGTACCACACCAGTCTTCAGATTCAACATACAAATAAATTTGTGTCTCCAACATAAATTCTTAAATTAAGTATAAATTCATTAAGTAACTCCTTGATTACCTATTTGCTTATATCTTGCTTCACTGAGTGTTTAACATATAAGCTTCTTTCTTGAAGATCCTGACCTCACATACACACTCACACACCCACACACGTGTTAGTATTGTTACCAAGGATTTGAATTGGGGCACCTCACTCTAACTGCTGTCCTGAAGATACCCACAAGGCATTGTGGCTGCATGTTCAGATTTTGAATACCTTTCTAACTCTGCTATGGAAATCCCCACACTGCCTTTGCATCTGTGTAAATGAAGGGTCCCATCATTACGCAATGGACTACAAAGAAAGTGCAAGCCTTTTATTCTTACAGGTCCTTTTATAGTGTCTGATGTTATTGGAACAGTGACTGCTCAAGGCAAGGAGAACTAGGCCAAGTTTGGAATCAGCCAGTTTATTCATTCCCCTTTATATTCACTGATGAGATCACTTTCAGTAATAAAATCTTTATTCTATGTTGCGGCACTCAAAGTCATGAAATTAAAATGACTATAAAGAAAACATCACAGGCTGTTTATCTTTGTGAGGTAGATGATTTAGAAATGTAAGTTTTGTTTTTAAACTAAGAAAATTAACAAAACAGTACACCTCATGATTATTGTTGACTTAATTCTGGGTTTATGATATTTATTGAGAATTCATTTTTCAGTAATATATGTTATTTTCAGCTAGAGTACGTATATATTCAATGTGAACACACACACAAAAAAAACTATGGAAAGAAAGCCAGTAGCTATGAATCTCTATTGAAACAATACAAAAAGCCTTGCTCAGACTCCATAATTTCTTTGCCATGTAGACCACTCTTTCTAATCGTTTTACCCTTTTCCTAATTTAGACTATTTAAAACCTCCTCCATATCAGGGAAAACTGCAAAAATTGTGCTCTATTTTTCACCTCAAAAATACATACACTAACTTCCAGTATTAGCTCAAACATGTAAAGAGCTTGGAAGTAGTCACTCCCATCTTTGTAACTAGGAAAAAAACCTAAACAAACTGTAAAATAAACACTTTTTTTTTTTTTTTTTAATTTATGAGATCATTGAGTTCACAGGGCAAACTGCCACCCCAAAATTAGGAGAAGTAGGCAAACACAGATAGTTACAGGTAGATCTGCTTACCTAAATCAAAAGCAACTGAAAACATAAACTGGTAGGAACACATAAATGATCATTTTGATGACCTTCTGCGGGAAGATTATGGGCTAGCATGCGCATGAAGTGTCCTGAGGTGACACATTCTTGGGGCGGGTCCACATTCTTTCCTGGGTTTTACCTTAAGGAACCACATTAGGTTCTCAAAGGGAAGCGCCAAAAGAGATCTTTCCTGGCTTTGAGGGAAGGGGAAAGGGAAGAGTCACCACTGTGATATATAGCAGAGCATTCTCCAAATCAGTAACTTACTCTCCACAGGAAAAGACTTTATCAGAGTCTTATCCACCTGAAGGACATTTCCCAGACTGTCCCTCTCCACGCTTGCAGCCTCATGTAAAAGGGGGAAGAAATAAAAGATAAAAAACACCTAGATCTCATGATAATTAAAAAGGATAAAAATTCTACCAGTTAATTGTTAAGAGATAAATACCTACCAATTCATCACAATCTTCCAGTAAGTCAGAAGAAACTATTCTTTATTTTATGACACCAGCATTACCTAATACCAGAATTAGATAAAGATTTAACAAGGAAGGAAAATTCTAAATCATTATCCCTTTTGAACATAGATATAAAAATCCTCAATGAAATTTTTCCATCTCTTATCCAACAATCTGTAAAAATAAGTGTATGCTAAAATAAAGTCAGATTTATTCTGGGTAATTATGCCTGGTTCAAATTTAAAAATTATTGAAATCTACCACATCAACAGACTAAAAAGGAAAAGTCATATTTTGGTATTAATTGATGCAGAAAAATGTTTGACAAAAGCCAAATAAATTCATTAACAGTTTGCAGCAAACTTGGAATGAAGAGGAATTTCTCAACTGTAAAGTAGAGAAGAACATCAACAAAATCTTACTCCTAATGTTATGCTTAATTGTGCTTTTTCCCTAAAATCATTAAAAATGCAAATATACCCTCCCTTATTGCCCCTATTCAATTTCATACTGTGAGCAAGTGCAATAAGATAACAAAAAATAAATAAAAGCTATAGAGAGTGGGAGGAAAGGAAAAAAAACAACAACCTGCTTTTGTTAGCAGATAACAGGATTGATTATGAGGAAAATCAAAAAATATCAACAAAAAATTCCTCGAAATAATGAGTATAACATGGTCATAGGAAACAGGTTAACATACAAAATCAATTGTTTCCCTATATGCCAGTAATAAACATTTGGAATTTGAGATTAAAAAAAAAAAAAAAAAACATTTGCAATAGCACCCCAAAAATAAAATATGTATAAAATCTGTGTATGGAAAACCACAAAATCCTGATGAAACAAATAAAAATTTAAATAAATGCAGGATATTTCATATTTATGGATTGGAAGACTTAATATCATTAAGATATTAAATCTTCTGATCTTGAATTATAGATTCAACAGAATCTCAGTCACACTGCAGGAATTTATGTGTAGATGTTAAAAACTGATTGTAAAATTGATATGGAGAAACAGAAGATCTAGAAGACCCAACACAATAAGATGAAATTTGTACAACTCACATTACCTGATTTGCTATAAAGTTATAGTAATCAAGAGAGTGTGATATGGATGAAAGAATAGATACACAAATCAATGGAACAAAATAGAGACCCTGGAAATAGACCCATACAAATAGTCAAGTGAACTTAGACAAAAAACAAAGGCAATTCAATGGAGAAAGGATATTCTTTTTGACAAATGCTGCTGGAACAACTGGACATCAATGTGCAAAAAGTAAATCTGAAGAAAGATCTTACACTTTTCAAAAAATTACTCAAAGTGGACCATAGATCTAAATGTAAAATGGAAAGCTGCAAAACTTCTAGAAGACAATATAAGGAAAAGTCACCAATCTGGATTTGGTGATGAATTTTCAGATACAAGGCCAAAAGCATAATCCATGAAAGAAAAATTGATAAATTGGACTTCATTAAAATTAAAAAATTATTCTCTGTAAAAGATATTGTTAAGGGAATCAAATGAAAACCAAAAATAGTCACAAAATACATAGCTGATAAAGGACTTGTATCAAAAATAAAAGAACCTTTCAAACTCAACAGCAAGAAAACAAAAAGGCCATATAAAAAATGGGCAAAAGATTTGAACAGCCACATTATGAAAATAAGTTATGCAGAGTGGTGTCAACAAAAAATGGTGCAGTAGGTAACCTTATGGGCCAATCCTTCCAAAGTAATTAAAAATCAAGTAAAAACTGTCAGAACCAATATTTTCAGAACTCTAGAAAATCATCAATGGTTTACAGCAACCAAACAAATGCTAAAACAAGAGTAAGGCAACTTTAAAATAGTAAGAAAGCTTTGCAACATGTTTACTTGCCCTTGACACTCTCCTTTCCAGCTCAGTGGCTATCTTGAAGATGGCAGCCCACATTGCCAGGTAGGACCCAGTTCTCTGGATCTGGAGAGAACAAAGTTGTCTGCTTTGACCTGCCTGGAAACTGCCTGAAGTACTACTAACACAAGGTGCATGCCTTTGTTCCTTCTAACTCAGAATTTACTCCCAACAGACTCACTAGTCATTCCTCAAAAACTTATAAAAATAGTCATCGGGATGTAAAGTAGAACATAAGGAATATAGTCAATAATACTATAAAAACGACATGGCATCAGACGAATACTAAACTTATCTGGTGATCATTTTGTAAGGCATATAAATGTCCAATTACTATGTTGTACACCTGGAACTAATATATTTCTTTGTCATTCAAATTTTTTTATTTTAAAAATTAAAAATATTAGGAAAGTAACGCATAACTTAGATCAATTGTGTTCCTTGACGTCGTAAGTCCATAGATGGTCTTATACCATGATACACAACAACACTAGGACAATGAAACTAATATGATAGTTGAGCATCAGAGATATTCCTACTACAGAGACACCAGAAGGATGTATTTATATGTATGAACATTATTTCAAGTTGTAAAGCAAATCTCTGAGCCTGGCATTATTTGAAGTGTGAAAGCACATAAACAGGATACTTAATTTCAGGAAAAAAACATGCATTGGCACCTGCTAATGAGACAAGTTGCATTGTGTGTATGTTTTTAATAGACTGTTACTTTATTCCAGTTTTGTTTTTTGACCAGTGTCCATTTCAATACATGTCTTAACTAAATGCTATTTTATAAAATATTTATTTCCTCCTCACCAAAGACAATGTCCCTTGAAATCCCACACAGAAAGTGACAGCTTAGAGGGGCTGAGGTGTGAGGTCTGGCATATTCTCCCTTTAATTTATCAGTTCTGGTGATTTGATGGTTAGGTTTGTGTGCAGAGAAAATAAAAGGAGAAAGTCAGGCAAAACGAATGATTACCTGTTAAATTGTTTTTCCTTTTCTTTTTAATTTAACATTAGAGATTATAGCCCCAACAAAATGGATTTTTCCCCTTCCAACTTAAAAGCACTCTCTCTTAATTGATGTTTCGTAGTTTCAGTGACCACAAGGGACATGTTTTGGAACTAATATAATATTGTATGTCAACTGTAATTGAAAAATAAATTTAAAAAAAAGAAAAAAATAGATATTTTAAGATGAATGAACTACTTGAACAACTTGCTGCCACCTGGGGCAAAAGGTTGCAGTGGAGGCAAACAAAGGAGTGTTGAAAGCCTGGGAGAGAAAGCTGGGGAGAAAGTTTCTTTAGGAAGTTAGGGCATTTCAAAGAGCTGGTATATTTGGCAAGCCATGCACATGTTCACGTCACGGGCAGGATGTGTACTCAAGAAAGACCTGTGAAGACCCTAAATTTTCAACTCTGGGTGAATTTGTAGTTTCAGTGCAAGCAGGAAAACGAAGGTTGAGGTAGAGTTGAAAATGGCCTGCCTGGGAAGGTGCTGAAAGTGTGCCCCCAACACAGGGCCAATGTGCAAAGCACAGGAGTTTTCCTTTTTTTCTTTTCTTTTCTTTTCTTTCTTTCTTTTTTTTTTTAATGTTGTTTTTCACCATTATTCAGTTAAAAATATTTTCTAATTTCCTGTGTGATTTCTTCTTTGACCTAAGAGTTATCCAGAGCAGCCTAATTTCTGAATACTTTTGGATTTTCTTGATATTCCTATTGATTTATATTTAATATAATTGCAGGCAGAAAAAAACAAAAACAGAAAAGAAAAAACACCTTTTGTATGTTTCAATCTTTTGAAATGTATTGAGATGTGTTTTATGGCCCACCATATAATATATGTGTAAATGTATGAGTTAAAAATTTTAATACTGTTATACATGTATACTGAAATTGAACAACTAAATTAAAGGATGGTGAATGATGGGACCCAGTTTTCTCACTGCTGGAATGAAGTTTATAGATAAGCAATAGGGAATTGGTCAGGAATGGTTCATGTGGTAATGGATTAGAGTTGGAGACGCCAATATGAACTCATATTTAGCTTAATAAAAATAAAATTGGTTACATATAGAAATATATAAAGTTATGTGTATAGTTCATACGTATATATTTCCTTATTCTGTCAGCTGATAGGACCTAGAAAAAAATGGCACAAACCAGTAACAATGAACAATACACCTAGGCCTTGGTTTCTTGGTTTCTAATACCATTCTTCATTAAAAGAAACCAGGAATCCTTGGCAAAATGGCTGTCTAGGAATGGGCAGGAAACATACAAAACGAGGCTTGAGCATCTTGCGATGCCAGTAAGAAGTACCAAAAAAAAAAAAAAAAAAAGCATAAGTCAAAGGAATACAGGAGATAAGTGAAAGAACTTCCAATGACCAACGATGGTACAATTTGAGCAACAAAATATATAAAATAGTATTGGATTATAACTTGAAGTTTCAATAAATACCTATCAGCCCATACTGATATAAATAAATGGTTGAATAAATAAACAAACGAGGGATAAGGCACAAATCTCAAGAGGAGAATCCTAACTTCCAACACCTTAAATACGGGCTGCATATAGTGACTTCCTTCAAAAGAATACAGACTATAAAGGGGGAAAAACGACGAGTAACTTTATACTAGTGGAGAAACCTGATCAGGGTCAACATTCATGATAAGTCAAGTTGATAATATGTATCCTTGATATGATGAAATTAGAAGGGCACTTTTCCTCTGGGATATTCCTCCACAAAACCTATAACCACAGTCTAATCATTGAGGAAAAAACCAGACAAATTTCAATAGAGGGATATTTTAGAATACACCCAACCAATATTCAAAACTGGCAAGGTCATCAAAAACAAGGAAAGTCTAAGAAACTGTCACATCCAAGAGGAACTATAAGGAGACATGACAACTAAATGTGGTATCTAGATGGAAATTCTAGAAGATTTTTACATTAGATAAAAACTAAGGAAATCTGAATAAAGTATGGGCTTACTTAAACTCCTCTTTCTAATACACATCATACTAACATAAGATGTTAGTAGCAGGAGTGACTGGTTTTAGGGTATATAGAAACACTATACTTAGTCACAATTTTTATATAAACCTGAAACTTTTAAAAATAAATTTATTTTTAAAAATGACATAAAAAACATCCCTTTCCAAAAATATATACTCACACACGCACACTTTTTTTAGCAGAGTCGGGGTAGAGAGAGCTCCTAAGCACTAGGAAATGCAGGCACTTGAGGAGAAAGGAATTGAAAGCAGCATCCAAATAAAAGATCATTATCCACTGAGTAGTTCCAGGACTGAGTTGAGTGGTCATAGTCACGCTGTGCATTTTTAAGAGTGGAGACTGTTCATTATTAGGGGCTGTCATTTTCTACCACCTCTCCGTGGGTGGTAGGCACACAGAAGGAGCCAGACATTTAGAAATTCTAAACAGATCACTAAACAGATATTGTTCTGACCTTTATTCCTGTTCACATCTCTGCAGAAACTCATGCTTTCATCTCTCCCTTACTGCTCACAGACCACTGTTCATATAATTCTCCTTGAGGCTAATGACACCAGAAGCCTTAGGACCCATGACTGATGCAATAAAAAAAGCAATATGCTTGATTAGTCAAGCGAAACAACTTGCATAACCTGTGATGAACCCTGGATTGTACCCCAGAAGTAGCTCTGAGTTAGATCGGTAAGGTCTTTCTATAGTCCCAATTCTTCATCCATGCCCCAAAGACAGTTATTCTGCATAAATATGTATGAAAAGAAGCCTAGATGTAGAAATGTTTTATTTGTATATGAAATAGGTTATCTACAAATTGTCTGATGATATCTGCCAAAAACAAAGATGTTTTAAAGTGTAAGAGGACTTTCACTTCCAGTTAGGATTTTAAATACAATAATGTTGGTCCAACCATAAAAAAGAAAAGTAAGCTAAACAAGTTACCAAATAACATTTAAAAAATAAATTCAGAGAGCTAAGAATGCTAAGAAATCGAAAAACTAATATCTAGAAAGGGTGGAGCCCTTAGTATAGCAGAAGATGTCATCACTGCGTTCATCCCTGGTGAAACCAAAAGAGAAAGAAGACCGTGCCATACATTGAGGAATAAAGACAAGACAAATATCAAACTTTTTATGGCTACATGTGTGCTGACATGGTGAATCAGAATCCAAAAGGGTCATGCTAAGTGAAATCAGGCAGACAGAAAAAGTCAAGAACCATAAGATTTCACTGATATGTGGGATATAAAACTAAAAGCAACAAAGGAACAAGATGAACAAATGAAGAAACAAAACCTCATAGTTTAGTGGTCATCAGAGGATAAAGGGGAAAGGGAGGTGGTAGATGATGGTAAAAGGGATCAAATATATGGTGATGGAAAGAGAACTGACTCTGGGTGGTGATATATGGGTGATGTATTACAGAATTGTACACTTGAAACCTATGTAATTTTACTAACCATTGTCACCCCAGATTAATTTCAATTAAAAAAAAAATGAATCCCAAGGGACCCCAACCACGGAGCAATTCATATTCACCTGTCAAATATTTTCGTAGACATAGAGCAAGTTCAGGAATAATAACCCAAAGGCTGGGTTCAAGGAAAAACTAACTGGGAAATCTTCCCTGAAGCATGTGGACCTTCAGCTAAGACAAAACAACAGCTGAGCTAAAAGGAAACCCTAAGAGGCCCTCTGTGCCTTGCCCAAGGTTAAGGCAACAGCTGTAGAAGGCTGGGATCCCATTTACATAAATACATACACTTTAAAAGACTATTGGCCATTTAGGATAAAATAATGACAATGCACTGTGAGGTGTTTAGCATAGGAAGAAGTATACAGGAAGAAGTATGACAGGAGCAAAAAGGAACAAGAAAATAAATGGAATGACATTGTAAGGTTTATACACTTGCCATGAAGTCACATAATATTATTTAAAGTTAAGTTATGATGTTATAGACAAATATTATAAATGTTATAATAACCACTAAAATATAAAACAAAAAAGTATAGCTAGTAAACTGACAGAGGAGATAAAATGAAATATTTAAAAAATGTTTGCTCGCTGAAAAGAAATCAGGAAAGGAGAAACAGAAACACAGAATAGATGGGTCAAATATGAAACAAATATCAAGACAGTAGACTTAAATATAAGCATATTGATCAAATATATGGTGAAGAAAGGAGAACTGACTCTGGGTGGTGAACATACAATGTGATATATAGATGAGGAACAAGAAAATAAATGGAATGACATTGTAAGGTTTATACACTTGCCATGAAGTCACATAATATTATTTAAAGTTAAGTTATGATGTTATAGACAAATATTATAAATGTTATAATAACCACTAAAATATAAAACAAAAAAGTATAGCTAGTAAACTGACAGAGGAGATAAAATGAAATATTTAAAAAATGTTTGCTCACTGAAAAGAAATCAGGAAAGGAGAAACAGAAACACAGAATAGATGGGTCAAATATGAAACAAATATCAAGACAGTAGACTTAAATATAAGCATATTGATCAAATATATGGTGAAGAAAGGAGAACTGACTCTGGGTGGTGAACATACAATGTGATATATAGATGACGTATTCAGGATTATACACCTGAAACATATGTAACTTTACTGACAATTGTCACCCCAATAAACTTTAATTAAAAATATATATTTAAGCATATTAAATGACATTAAATTCAAATGAACTACACATTCCAACTAGAGGCAGAGATTGTCAAGCCGGATGAGAAGAAAGACCCAACTGTATGTTGCATATAAGAAATACTATAGGCTTTTTGGTTTCACTTCTGAATTGTAAAGAGCTATTTCCATCCAGACAATAAGAAAAGGCTGGGGAAAACTGCGATCATTGACTTTTCTTGGATCATTAGAGATCTGAGATTGCAGAGCAAACCGCCATTTTGAAATCTGGAGACACAGGTGCATTTTAGAGAGCTACCTCTGAAATCAGCTTACCTGAAACAGAAGCTTCTGGAACCATAAACTGGTAGGAGCACTTAATAGGAACTTTGACTAATTGCTGGAGGGTGGTTATGAACTAGCTAGAGAGTGAAACACTCCCCAGGAACTGCAGTCTTGGGTGGGAGGGGACACACTTTCTTGGATTTTCTCCCCAGAAACCCCACCAGGTTCTCACAGTAAGGACCCAGAGATCCCTCTGGTGGTTCAGGAGGGACCTGTGCGAGGAGCCTGGGGTGAATGCAATATCCTGGACACAGCCAGGCTCTCTGGGCACAGCCAGGGTTTCTCAGGGCACCACCAGTGCTTCTGGGCACGGCCAGACTTCCTGGACTTCTTAGGGTACCACCTGTCTTCCCGGACACAGCCAGGGTTTCTCAGGGCACCACCAGTACTCCTGGGCACTGCCAGACTTCCTGGACTTCTTAGGGTACCACCTGTCTTCCCGGACACAGCCAGGGTTTCTCAGGGCACCACCAGTACTCCTGGGCACTGCCAGACTTCCTGGACTTCTTAGGGTACCACCTGTCTTCCCGGACACAGCCAGGGTTTCTCAGGGCACCACCAGTACTCCTGGGCACAGCCAGGGCTCTCAGGGCACTGCCACTCTCTCTGTGCCTCTCAGGGTACCCTGCTGGAACAACAGCGACTCACAATCAAGGTGCTTACATATTCTCAATGGTGGCCAGTCAAGAGACAAAAGCAAATATCCCCCAGTTCCACTAACTACAGTTCCCAAACAAACAGTCAAGCGGTCCATTAAATTAGGGATGGAAGGCAATTCCCCATAGTCCATAGTCATTCACCAGGGCTGTCCTGGGGGTGAGGGACGACCTTGACCTCACCCTCATCTCCCACGGAGGACTCAGCAAGCGTAAGCATTACCTCCTGGGACTACAAGTCCTGCATCCGGGCTGCCTGAGCAGGAACTTCCCCGGCCCACAGGGCTGCAACGACCTTCGCTTTCTCCGGCCTGTGCTGGTTGGGGAACCGTCCACATCTTTCCACCTCTCCACGGGGCTCCATCTCTCCAGCAGCTGCATGGCTTTTCCTGTGCTGGTGGGAGAAACGTCCACGTCCTCCCACCCCTCCATGGGGGTCCAGCTCTCTGGCAGCTGCTCCTCCTGGTCTTCCTCAGACTGGGTGTTCATACACACAAACTGCTCCACCGTCCTTTGGAGAGCTTTGGCTGGCACCATATCCTGCCGACTACGCCATGTGTCATGCTGGGGACCCTGCTCGCTGCGCCATGTGTCGTGCAGGGAGGCCTGCGGGGTCTCTGCTCCCGCTCCCCATACAAGAACGCAGGATATGGTGAGGCCAAAAAGGAACACCCACGGAGCCATAGGTAGGGGAGTCATACCACTTTATTCTCTCTGGCGGCACTATACTCTCACTGGAGGCTGGATACACACTGTCCGCAAACCGCCATCCACGCTTGCCAGCCCAGCCGCCATCTTCTTGCTAGCCCCATTCTTTTCTCTCTCCTTCTCTCTCTCTTCCTTCCTCCTCTCCGTAGCCACAGCAGTTATATTGTGGCCAATGGCTCACTGGTTACAGCTGACGGCCAACTAGCCACAGCTGATGGCCATGCAATCACAGTTGGCCATTTACTACCTGAGCCAGCACCTGTCTATGTGAGGCCGAGAGCCTGGAAACTACTCTCTGGGGCTCCGCCCCCACACTCTCTCTAGTGCATTACAGCTGAAGAGCTGCCAGACAGACTTTCTCTAAGCAGCAGGATGTAGGGGAAATCCTAAGATAAAAAGGGCACAAAATAACCCTGGGGAAATTAGAAGCCCCTGGTATGTATAGCACAGCGTAACTCCTAACCAGATTAACTTAAACCCCAGTAAGGGCCTATTCACCTCAGTTCTTATTACATGATGCAACACATCTAGCTTTCAACAAAAAAATTATGTCATGCCAAAAGATAATACACACATTGAGGAAAGGAAACAATCATCAGAACCACAGTCAGATAAGAAACACATGTTGGAATTATCAGACAGGGAATTTAAAATAACTATGATTAATATGCTAAGACCTCTGATGGTTCAAGTATGTAACAGGCAAGAAAAGATGGGTCATGTAAGCAGAGAAATGGAAATATGTCTTTGATGGACTCATTAGAAAACTGGACATGGCCAAGGACAGAATCAGTGCACTTGAAGATAGGATGAGAGGACCGTGCAAACTGAAATGCAAAGAGAAAAAAAGAATGAAAAAAACAAACAAATAACAGAGCATCCAAAAGAACTATGAGATGATAGCAGTAGGTGTAATATATACATCATTTTAATACCAGAAAGAGAAGAAAGATAAAACAGAAAAAAATACTTGAAGTAACAATGACCAATAATTGTTTTCTAAAATTAGTGACACATACCAAACTAGAGATTTAGGAAACTGAGCACAGGATAAATATCTCCCCATCTTCTCTCACCTCAAAAAAAAAAAAAAAAAAATCTCAAAATCCAATATGCACGCATATAGGTGTATCATACTCAAACAGGAAAAAACAAGAACAATTTAGATATAGAGAAATAAACAAACAATGTAAAAGAGCAAATATAGTATCACCAGAGATAAATAAACATTTCATAATGATAAAAAGGTAAATTCATTGGAAGGACATATTAATTCTAAAAGTATATGTACCTAAGAGTAGGAATTCAAATTCATGAATCAAAAATTGAAGAACTAAAGGGAGAAATAGACAAATTTGTAACTGTACTGGAAGTTTTAACATGGTCTTCTCAGTAACTGAGAGAACAATGAAACAAATACTGTAAAGGATAAAGAATATTTGAACAATATTATCAACATCCTGGACCTAATACCCATCAGCATAAGAGTATACATTCTTTACAAGTGCACATACACCATATGATAAGCCATTAGACACATGTGGGGACAGAGCCAGGAGTGCACTTTCCAGGCTCTCGGCCTCACATGGAAAGGTGCTGGCTCAGGTAGTAAATGTCCAACTGTGATTGGATGGCCATCAGCTGTGGCTAGTTGGCCATCAGCTGTAACCAGTGAGCCATTGGCCACTAATATAACTGCTGTGGTTATGCTAGCAGGAAATGGGGACTAGCAAGAAGATGGTGGCTCAGCCTGCAAGCGGCGCAGTGAGGATTGCGAACAGTGTGGCTCCTGCTTCCTGTGTCTCCAATACAGCCTCCAGCGAGAGTATAGTGGTATGTATGACTCCCCTATCTATGG
The DNA here is from genome assembly GCF_036562045.2 of Rhinolophus sinicus. Lineage (NCBI taxonomy): Eukaryota > Metazoa > Chordata > Mammalia > Chiroptera > Rhinolophidae > Rhinolophus > Rhinolophus sinicus. Next base: position 132,648,414 of record NC_133752.1, read on the forward strand.
CTCCATGGGTGTTCCTTTTGGCCTCACCATGTCCTATGTTATTATGTGGGGAGCGGGAGCTGAGATCCCGCAGGCTGCCTCGCATGACACACCCTGCGTGACAAATGGCGCAGCGAGCAGGGTCTCCCTCACGACAACACATCTCAATAAATTTCAAAGGATTAAAACATACAAAGTTTTGCTTTCTGACCACAATTGTATTAAACTAAATTAGAAAATAAGAATAAAATATCAAGAAAATCCCCAGATACATAGAAATTAAGATGCTCATCTTTGAATAACTCAAAGATGAATAGGTCAAAGAAGAAATCACATAGGAAATTAAGAAGTGTTTTAATTGAATGATAATGAAATACCATATAAAATGGAGACAGCTACTACTGTAATAAAGGGACTCTGTTTCTGATGTTTGACTACTGACAGCATACAAGCCTACTTTCTCCCACCCTCCTTTGTCCCAACTTTGGGCAAGTGAATCTGAAAGCCCCCATGTTGTCCCTGGGCACCAGCAGGGATATTCCAAGCACCCTAGCTCAGACCCACCAGAGCATGCATGAAATCTTCCCAGGCTCACCATTTAGTCATAATGAAAATCAAACCTACTCTCTCTGCTTCATTCAAGCCACCTAAGCTGACTTGAGCTTGCCCTGCTTTCCACAGAAAATCTCACTATGTGCATAATAATCCTGTTAACAACCTGTTGCTGTGTATGATGTCATCAGTCTCAACATCTGAGCCAATTTTGGGTGGAGCGGTAACCTCATTTTTAGCAGTCAACCACAAAACAACTGCATGAAAAAATACGTAGCTAAAAATATGTAGCTTTATGGCTATACTTAAAAAGAAAAAAAATCAATGTTTGAAGCTTCCACCTTAAGAAGTTTACAAAATGGCAATTAACTCCAAAAAATTAGAAAAAGGAAAAGAGAAAATAAGAGCAAAAATCAATAAAATAGAAATGGAAAATAAGCAATGTCAAAAGTTGGTTTCTTAATTTTTTTTTAATTGATAAATAGCTAGGAGGACTAATCAATAACAACAAAAAAGGAGAGAAACAAATTCCCAGTAGTAGAATTGAAGGAGAGAATATTGCAAAAGATTCTACAGACATCAAAAGGGATATTATGGATAAATCGATGCTAAGGAATTTGACAACTTAATGGACAAGCTCCATGAAAAGCACAATTAACAGAAGTGCTCAAGAAGAAACAGAAAATGTAACCCTTATACTTTGCTGTTTGGAATATAAAATGGTACAAATTTGAAGACTAACGATTTCTTATAAAGTAAAATCTTCATTTGCCCTATAACTCATCAATTTTACTCTTAGGTATTTACTCAAGAGAAATTAAAATATATGCCCCCAAGATTTGTTCAAGAATGTGCACAGTAGCTCAAATGTAATAGCCAAAAACTGGGGGAAATTTTTCCATTGACTAGAGAATAGAGATATAAATTGGATATATGTATACAATGTAACAATACCCAGCAATAAAAAATGATCCACTGATAATGTAACAAAATTAGTGAATCTCAGAAACTATTATGGGGAGTGAAAGACGCATGATATATATTCTGTATGAGATTGAAAACAGAAATCCAAATGTGACTGCCTGCCTCTGTGGTGCAATGATAGAGGATGGTGGTTGAATTGAAAGGGGTGTTTGGGGACTCTATAGAGATGGAATGTTCTATATCAGTATGGTGGTTGCGCTGGTATATACAACCGTCAAAATTCAGCAAACTAAACACTCAAGATATGTTTATTTTATTGTATATAAAGTATACTTCCATATTTATTTTTTTAGAAAATGAATGAATGTTTTCATTTTCCCCCTAAAATGTCCCAAAACAGTTAACCAAAGTTTTACTTAGTCTCACACTGTCTCAGTACTCTAATTCACCCTCTTTTAAACTTGGCATAATTCATTGAGGATGCCTTTTGAAGGATTAATATTTTATTCCAGTGTTTCAAACGTCAATAAATGTGTTTTTAAAATATCTTCATTGCACTTTACAGCCCCAAGATTTTCTCTGCCCTTGGATCTTAGTGATCTGACAATTTTTAAAAAATGAACTGTTGCCTATACAATCATTCTAAAATGTCATTTCAACATCTCTTAGCAGTATGCAAAGATAACTGCTGATAACCAACCAAGTGGTAGCAACTAATACAAAAGGTACTTACATATTTTTTTTTTTTCTACTGGACCTGTTCTTCTCTTTGTGGCTGAAAACTTGTGATATTAAAACAACTGATTAATTCAGTCAATAATAGTATTTTAACATCAAGTCACTCCTCGCTAAATGTGAGGCATGTCGCTAAATATTTTTTGTATTTGTTCTTTCATTTAATTCTTCTAGTATAGCTATACATGCTAATATTATTTCCATTCAGCAGAGAAGAAAACTGTCTCAGAGAAGTTATCTTGTCCAAAATAACACAGATAATATGTTTCAGGGCTAGCACTGGATCTCAGGAGAGTCAGCCTCCAACTCCTGGCATCTAACCCCTAAAATTGCCCAATTCAATTAAATTTTTAATCCAAAATGATGAAAAGTGAGGGTAGCTCAGTCATTTAGAAGCTGAGCAGTAAGATAGTGAGAGTATGGTCTCTGGAGACAAACTGCCTGGGTTTAAGTTTCAGCTATGTGACCTTGAACAAGTAACCTAATTTCTTTCTGCGTCACTCGTGTACAAAATGTCACAGGATTGTTGAGAGAATTACATGATTCAATATGTGCAAAGCAATAAGAATTGTGCCTGGCACATTGTAAGTATTAACTTATTTTTATTATATTTAAGTAAACTGAAGGAGCATTTGCCTTAAATGGTCATCTGAGTAGTTTCATTTAGGAAAACATTTCTTTGAATCGCATTGTTGTGTTCTTTGTGTGTGATTAGCTGCAAGATCCTATTTTCAACACGTTTCTCTGTAGAACTTCACTCAAAATTGACAAAGATTGTGATATGTCATCGTTTCCATATCAGTCTCTGCTTCCCTGTTCTATTCTGTCCCTTTTCTACCACAACTCTCTTCTCTGTTTTATTCATAGCCATGCAAGTGTACATATTTAGATACCATAATTTTTTTATCATGTCTTTGCAATGTACTATTCACAAGACCTTGAACAAATTGCTTCCACTTCATGGTGTCACAATTTCATTATCTGTTAAATGGGGACCATGCTTCTGATTCAGCTCACTAAGTTGATGTGAGCATTGCCTAATTAATGCAATAAAAGTACTTCAAAAAGCAGAGTGCCTCGTGCATTTCTCAAACTTCACAAGAGGCATTTTTATAGTCAGTATAAAAGCAACATGACTGGCTTTCTCGGGAGCTTCTGCAGCCTCTCCTAGAATGCATGTTTATGTGTGTCCTATTTCACGCTCATCCTTTCCCTCAAATTAACTGACGTACCAGAGAAACTTCAGAGACGTATTTTTCTTCTTTCAAAATCATCTTCTTTGTAAAGAAGCCAGACTGTAAAAAAAAAAAAAGAACTATGCCAAAATAATGAGAGACAGTATATCGTGGTTTTATATCTTATAGGCACTATAAAAATGTTTAAAGGCATACGCAAGGTACATTTCTTAGACGTTAATGATTAATTCATCTATTTTTGAGAGTTCGTAAGTATAAGAATTCTGTTTTATTCTGATGGGGCACATCTGTTCTTCCTTAGTAATGGTGGTGGGTTTGTGCAGTCATTTATCATATTATTTTGCCTGATGCCACGCAATTGGCAAGGATTTCACCAGAGATTATTGTGGAAGACAGAACTATGGACCAGAGAGGAGTGTTACCCAAATTACTTCTCTTGAAACACTACTGTATCAAAAGACGTGAAAAAGAATGTTGAAATCAGGTAGGTCAATGCTGATATATCTGCTTCTGGGCAGTCACAATGTACTCGGCTGTATTCAGAGACCATTAACCCACTCATGGAAATGTTAGTGAATGCCTATATGTTAGGTAATTTTCTAAATTCTGGTGGCACAGAAATAAACAAAACAGACTGAAACTTCTGCTTTTGTAAGCTCATAATCTAATGAGTACAGGGAACCCCTATTTCACAAAAGAAACCTAATTTGATTTAGGTTAATCTACTATACCTCAACCTCCCATGAACTTTCTTCATAAAAGGTAAATTAAAATATCATGAGTATCCTAGTGTTACTTGGAACAGATTTTGAAGGTAGTGATGATAATAGAAAAAACAGTTTTTTTGAATCCATGTCTTTTAGCTCTTTAATATTTGCCTTAGTTCACTATATTAAAAATGAATATCATGGCTGGTATATACTCAACCTGTATAGATTGCCCAACAGGCACTCTCCTTGGGCAATGCACATTGTATTTATGAAGTTTGAGTTATCACATGACTTCCCAAAGGATCTCAGATTGTTGCATTTAAGATTAATGAGCCATTGGATAGCCATTAAGAAGCTTTTCAAAACTATGCATTTCATTTAAATGAATTATGAATATGAGTTAATACCATTCAACCTTTTTAATTTAGAAAGATAAATCAGGCTCTTTCACTCTTGCGAAAGGTCCTAACGTTGGCAAATTGAATATTGACGTTACAATGCCCAAATAATTAATGCTGGTCAGATTCATCTGTAGTACATCCTGAGACTTTGCCTACCAGAAAAAAATAAAATATGTATTTTTTTAGTTGACTGTGTGTATGCACTTGCACATGTAATGAGCTACAAAGAGTAGTTCAGTGGCACTTACACATAATTCCTGAGTACAAAGCAAATGGTAACATCAATTCTCAAGAAAATACTGAGAAGCTACAGCCTTAAGTTATTCATCAGCATTAGTGACTTATTATGAATGTTTCCTTTAAACACAAACACTGTTCACATGCAACACAGTTACCATCTATCGACTTAGTAATGCTTCTAGTGGCATTATTCTCTGCCCAAGGGAAAGGATGCCAATATTTTAATTCTACCAAGTTTGCATTCAAAATAGTGTCATAGATCCTATGGATATCTGAATACCCTGCCGGACAGAAATTCTCTGTCTTTTTTTGTTTTTCTAATATTGCGCAGTGGCTCTTACACGTAGGTGTTCTTTCTATTCCTGACGAGTTTAGTTGAATGAAGAGGAGAAATACAGATAATAAAAATAAATCTAAAAGCTAACATTTGCTGAGCAATTAAAATAATCTAAATAATTTTACATGGAGTAGTTCATTAAATCCTCACAGCAATCATATTGCTTAGGTACTATTATTACTCTCTTTTGATAGATGAGGAAATAGAGACATAAAAGGTCATATAATTTGCCCTAAATTGCAGAATTGGTGAGTGATATAGTCAAGATTCAGATTCCGACCACCTGACTCTCAGGCCTGCTTAAGGTTTTACCGTACTGACTTAGTAAGTGTACACTATCTCACAGTGTTATAAAGTTTGAGGAACTCACAGTCCATCCCTCTTTCACTTCTTATTCACACTCAACACATATAATTGGTAGTATTGTATCACCAATAATAAATCCATTCTGAGTCATATGTTTTAGTTCTCTATATGTTTTCTAAGAAAATCTAATTACTTATAAATGCATATGCGTTGTGTCTCATGCTAAGGAAGTATACCTAAACTTCTTGAAATAATAAATAAGTAAATAAATAAATAGATAGATAAATAAATAAATAAATAAATAAATAAGGTGGCAAGCAAAGTAGAAACTCAAATATAAGCTCTTGGGTCTTACATATAGAATCAGAATTCTTTCCTTAAAAAGAATAAGAGAGAGAAAAAAAAACCAACACGATATTTAATTAGGAGTTTCCTTTTAGAAATGGAAAGAATCTATTAGTTACCCAGGGGGAAGTGGTGAAATGTCAAGACTAATGTGATTACAGTTTCCTAAAAACATTCCATTTGTTTTTCAACCACAGCCATCACAACTGCAGCCATCTGACTACAAGCATAACGATAATCTTAAAAGGCTTATATCAAGTGGTGTATGCTATACTTTCACCGAGACTTCACAGCAGTTTAATCAATAAAACAGCACAAGCTTTGAACAATTATAATAAAACACCTTAAGGATAATACACAATTAGAAGGTATTCTGCCACTCCATTTGATAGAGTTCAGTTGAAGTGCTCTGACACTCTCATGGCATCTATCAGCAGAAAGATCTGTAGCCTTGAATATAAATTAACTCTTCAGGTTGTACAAGAGCAAAGAATTATATACCTCTCTAGTTATACACACTGGAGTATTACTTGTAACCTAACAACCAATTTCCTATTGAAATTTCACATTGCACTTTACAAAGAGGTATCTATATTCAATTTAACAAGTGGTTTGAAATGTATTTCTGAACTATGACAGCTCTTTATTTAAATGTATGAAAACTGACAAACACATGCTTATCATTCATTTACTAATATACACTGACTACCTATAATTTGCTAGACAGCAGGGAATAACACTACATTAATCATACTCATCACTCTTTGGCGCTTGCATTTTTATGATGTTCTGTTCTACCCTAAACTTGAAGAATGAGTTAGTGGGAAGAGAGGATGGGGTGTAGGCACAGGCCCAGGCTAGTCCAAACCAAGGGAAGAACATGTGCAAAACATGAGGGCCTAAAATATCTTGCCCTTCAAAATGTAAGTTGTTTGGGTGCAAAGGAAGCAGGTGGGAAAATAGTGGCATATGAGGCTACATATTAAAAGACTTTAAGCTAGAGAGTAACATTATTTGAGTTTCCAAGTTGCAACTTTAGAAATAATTCCCTGGATTCAGTAACAAGAATGGATATAAAGAAGCAAAATTGGAGAATATTACATTATTTCAAAGTAGAAGTGATGAAGAGTTGAATTTTTCTCAGTCATCTCTGCTGATACCCATGAGCTGGATTCATTGAAGCGTTCAGGACAGAAGGTAGGAGTGTAGAGAGTTTTTGCAGGGTTACACTTCTCCCGTTTTTGGTCTTGGCATCTATTCATCAAGAAAAGAGTTAAGTAATATCTCCTACATAGATATACTTCCAAACACTGGTTAATATATCTTTGTACCATTCCTAGGACACCTTCAGATTCCCTTTGTTACTGGCTAAGATGCAGGGGTAATGTTTGTTCTAGGACCTATGAATAATACCAAGCATGGGCATTTGTGGTGGAAGCAGGTGCACTAGGCGATGGTGACGTCACACGGAAATTCCATCAAAACGTGGTGCGTAGAAGACATGTTATCTGTAGTAAATGTAACTATAGGAGTTTTACTCAAAACCTAGGTGAGATGGTCCATCTGGCTCTAAGTCCTCAGAGTTGGTAGTAGACTGGTAGATTAGAAATAGGAAGGTTGGCAGAGTAACTTCCTAAATTTTATGTTAGCTGAGGTCCAGGATCTATGGAATAATGCCTAGGGAATCCATAGAGGTAGGATAATCACTGGATGAATAACAAAGCCATGGATAAAACAATATGGAAACAATACAAAGACTGAAGTGTGCTGGTTTATTGTTTATCCATAAACAATGGAATACTGCCCTTGCCACGGGTATATTCTTCGTAGGTCTCTCATGTTTCTACACAACTTGTCAGCAGAGGCAATGGCAACTTTTGTTTAGGACTCCTTTTACAAAAATGTTTGTATAGCAAACAGCTTCAGAAGACAGAGACACTGTTTCCTAGTTCAGAGAGCAGATTTGGTTGCCATCCAATATAGTAAAGACAAGGTAAATCTCCAGGAAAAAGATTGAACAGCTTTGCTTGTAGTCCTTTTAAATGACTGGATTTTGTTTATTTGTCTGTCGTTGTTTAGCTCGGGGTTTCTTAGCTATGACGTAAATGTACCACAGGTACAGCTTCCACCTGGCCACTTTGCATTGTTCTCACGGGACTTAGAAGACAAAGGAAAATGATGCAAACATACAATTCACACTGCCGGCTGAGCCATGGGGAACAAAGTGCTTTGCGTTTGACTCAGGAGTCTCATATCTTCTGCCAAAAACGGTGGCAGGCTAACCTTTCAGTTTGCAAGCAGGGTAAAACTCTCAAATCCATCAAAGTTCTGGACAGGGTGGTTATTTTATAATGGCATAACAACAGAGGCATCTCAGAAATTTTTGAGAATATTTCTATCATAGTGCTTGTTTTCAGGACTATGCATGCTTTTAATGCAATTTGTCATGGAAGGGCCACATCACTATTGTCACATAATAAATTAATTGGTGGCATGAGGGGAAAGGAGGGGGAGTACAATCAGAGTAAGATATTTTTTTTCAGTTCAGTGTAGCCTGATTGCAGGGTCAGAAGATGAGACTTTCAAGAGACCCCAACATGACCAAATTTTCTCCACGTGAATGTTTTTGTCTCTACAGCCCAAATGCGTGCCCAAAGTCCTAATTTTCAGCTGTTGTATTATCTACCCGTTTTCATCTAAAATAAGCTCATAGATTTTGAATCTTTCACTTCTCACTGCTTGAATTTACTGTTTTCTATTGCCTAGTTCTGGCTTCTCCTTGTAGTTGTCTTTAAACCCCATTGTCACTTCTTGGTTTAGAGTTTCAACCATACAGGTGGCCAACAAAATCTAACTTAAGTCCACGCATATTGTCAAAGGTGTTGATGCTATGACTTTAAACAGAAATTATTAAGTTACTAATGACTGAATCTTATCTTTTTATTAACTTCTAAGGAAATTTTTAAATTTCAGACAGACCTTCCCCACAGTTGGATAGAATTATTGAGATCTTATGATCTATGTATTTAAACTATGCTTATAATCAAGTTAATAAAATGCCAAGAAACATGAATCAGTTTTAGAACCTAAGGACAGTAGATTATTAATACTAGATTTATAAAAATGTTCTCAACATTGTAATTAGATATAGTCCAAAAAATGTGCTGACTTTCTAGAAGAATGTCAATAAAGAAATTCAGAAATGTAATAGGAGACCGATATGGAAAAAGTTCAAATAACTTAATAATTACATCTCATGCAATTCCCACTTAGATAAAATATGTACTGTTTCCATTTATATGAATTTATATTGCTGACAAACTGTGCCTTTTAAGAACCAATTATAAAATCTGCTATATTATGTATGCAAGTTGATAGAAATGCCAAAGACTAATAATGTAAAAAAAAAAAAAAAAAAAAAAAAAAAAAAAAAGTCTTAGGGCTCTTTGAGGCATAAAGGAAATATATAAGCTGGCTATGGATCATATTGCAACATTTTATTACCCACATTGAATGGTAACACTAAATATTTTTGGTGGATTTTACTAACTATATTATATATTGAAACTGCAATATGTAATAAGAAGCAAACGTTGCAAGAGAAAAATGGGCAAAGGAAATGAAAAGCAATTTACTGAAGTGGGAGCACAACTGTTCAATTAAAATATGGAAAGATGCTTAAACTCCTGATTAGTATGTAAATATAAAATGAATAGAAGGATTGTTTTTCATCTGATAAAGTACAAAAAACCTGTACTAAACATCAAAGTTAATGGTGAATTACTGAAAAGATTTCACCACCTCCGATGGAGATCAGGAATTAACAAGGATATCTGACATCACAACTTGTATTCAGCTTAAAATTATACTGGAAGTCCAGTGCCAAAAGCTAATGATAATTATAAAAATGAATAAAAGATATAAAGATAGGGAAAAAGAATTAGAATTAATAAGTGACCTTAGATAGCTGGATACGAGGTTTTCATACAAAATTAATAATATTTCTATATACTAGCAATTAGCAAAAATATTAAGACAACTTTTACAAAAACTTCTTAAAACATCTAATATCAAGGGATAAATCTAACAAAAATAGGCAAGATTTTCACAGAAATCTGTATCACAAACTTCAAAAAAAAACTAGCAAATGAAGAGATATGTCAATATTCCTAAATTGGAAGACTCAATATCATTAAGATATCAATCCCTCCTCCATATTGACCTATACACAGACCAACATTATAATCGACATGAATGAGAAATACATTTTTTATTAGATGAAGCTACCGAAACTAGTTTTCTTACTGTAGCCCTAGCCTGCAATAACCCTGGCAACTACCAAAAAGTATGAAGTGTGATAAGACTAATTACGGATAAAGATTTGGAAAATAAAATATTTTACTTGTAAAAAGTAAATTTGTTCAGAGCTTGGATGGCATTTAAGGAATAACTAGTAAAGTTGCAGTTATAACTAGCCTAATATCTAACTGTAGTTTGAGATAAACATTCTAAGTAAACTCTTACACATTACACACACGCAGCTTGCAGCATTGTCACAGTGATAATTTGGAAACAACTTAAATGTTCATATAGTGAGAATAGACATAGGCTATGAATACTACTGTGGAAATAAACAAAGACCACTAAAATGAGAACAAACATAGTGTGGGAGTTCAGAACATGCTACATGTGCTTCAATGGTAGGTGGACTATTTTGAGCTAAAAGTGGCTGAGACCCTGTAGGCGCAATAGAAACTTCTGGTTCCCACTTTAACTACCTAGAAGAATTTAAATTAGGAGCCTGGCCCACAATAAGAGTTATCACCTTAGAGTTTTTACCTATGTTTATAGCAGGGCAAAGTAATAATTGCTGAACATGCAATTGCCTGCTGACACTCCAAGGTGTATTACCACGTCCCTAGCTCAGAATGTCTGATCTACTTCAATCCCCCTTTCTACCTCTGCACCTCTCCTGCATGCAGGGTCTCTAACTCTCTCATGTATGTGGGATTCCCAGACACATGCATGTATTAAATTTGGTTATTTTCTCTTGCTAATCCGTCTCATATCTATTTGCTTATTGGGCCAGCCCAAAGATCCTTGCGGATAGAGGAAAGTTTGTTCCTCCCCTGTCCCAATAGTAAGGGAACCAGCCATCATCACTCACATTTGGCAGAGACTCAAACGCAGGCAGGGGAGTGAGAAACCTCAATGAATTAGAAAAAAGAGACAGCTTCAGGTACCCAGCGATGGGAAGTTGTTGGTTTGGGGAAGAAGGATCACTGGCCATAAGAAATGCATGCAAGTAGTTGGTGAGGGGAGCGTATTTAGCTTTCTCTGCTTGTTCCTAAGTTGGAAGCAGGGACACAAATTACAGTAGATGGTGATTATTTGACCCAGTTATTTATTGTCTTGGGCTGGTTGATGTAGAGGTTCTGGGTCAGACTTCCATTTTTATATACAGTTTGGTGATTGTTAGTATATTGTCTTTCACTACGTGATTTTACTAGTGAACTAAGTTCTCAAGAATCAAAATAATGATTTCTCAAAACATGACATCAGCTGAAAAAATAGGAAAAATATTTTAGGTAGTATAATATGATAGGATTTTAGGAAATTATATTTTATTATAGAGGCTAACAAATACATGTAATAAAAGTACTAAAAAATGAAAAGAAAGGATGCAGGCTAACTTTGATACCGTAGCTGTTTCCTCTGGAAAGCAAATGCATGGAGGAGTACAGCTTTAGTGATGTGTATAGCATTTTATTTCTGGAAAATTAGTCTAAATATATAAAAAATAAATCTGGCAAGTATGGCTTCATAGGTATCTATTTTCTATATTTTTAGAATGTCTGAATATTTCACATTGAAATTTGAACCTTTCTTCTCTTCCTCCTCCCCCTCCTCTTCCTCCTCCTCCTTCTCCTTCTTCTTTTTCTTCTTTCTCCTCCTCTTCCTCTTCTTCTTCTGAAGAATAAATGCCATTCATCTGAGCCCCGGATGTTACAATTAGCTAGCAGATGACATAACAATAACATAGGTGGGACTCAACATTGTCCACTACAGCCAGCAGATAACAAAAACATGTCGCTAGGCCTTACAATGAAGAAACAATGGTGGAATAATGGTGACTGGGTAAACCTCAATGTGAAAGTTTCAATTACAGACTTTCAAACTGAGAATAGTTCAAAGCCATTCGCAAACAAACTGCCTTTATGCGTCTCATGTGCTGTTAGAATTTGAACAGCATAAAGATCTTCCTGTTAGCTCTAATGAATGCAGTGAACAAAGGCATAAAAGACTTCAGAAGAGACCAGTGCTTATAAGAGATAACAAGAATGTGGGAACCTAAGGAAAACCTTGCAGGCCTGCACAGACTGGATCAGCAGCGCAGGACTGAACCGTTCCTTCAGCCCAGAAGCACTTATGGCGCCTCCTGTAAGCCAGGCATTGTGTCAAGTGCTAAGGTTTCAAAAATGACCTCAAAGAGGTAATATTCTGAAAAAATAAGAGTGTCCTGAATTAAGGCAGTAAGCATAAAAGAGAGAGGTTTCTTTGAAATATTTTTAGAAGGTAGACATGAAAGAATTGTCTGAGGTATAAGCCAGGAATAATCATAGTAGGTGCTATTTATCTCCAAGGGAGGTTGTATATTCCAGGGGACTTTATAAAAGCAGGATCAGGAACCACTCCCTGCCCCAACGTATTGAAAGGGAAAGTAAGACAGCCTACAGGAAGGAAGACTTTGAAGGAGTCTATAGACTACTAGCAAATGGGTAACTCTCTCAGTTATCAGCTCCTAAAATTAGTTAGAAAAAAATTAAAGTAAGTACCTGTAGGACACAGATGAAAGAGAGCCAAGCTCGGATCAATGACACTGTGGGGATACACAAATGGACCTGTTAACAAACTAAGGCTTTAAATAAATTCTCTGTCTCTGTATTTTGTCATAGAATAGACACGATAATGTATAATTCTTCTGAGACATATGTATGTGATCTGGGCTACTAGTTCCTAATTCAGCTATTCACGACCATGAACTCACATGGGTCCACGCCTTGTGAGGTGTTTTGCATGTGATTTACTTCTATGACTAAAGTATTAAAATTCCCTTTCTCAAGTGGAAGGGAAAGTAAAGTTATAATTAGATATCATGGGAATATGTCATGTATGTTAATATCATCCATTATATGTGATAAAGAGAACTGATGCTTGATTGATCATGGGAGAGAAGAGAGTAAGCTGAGGCATGAGAGTGCACAGATAGAGAAACTGAGACGTAGGCATATCGTGTCATCAGATGTCATCAAAATCCTTATTTGGGCATTTTGATTTTTATAGGTTTGGGGGCTTTTTTTAATAGTTATCATTGTGTGTGTGTATGTGTATATATGGTGAGAATATTTACAATCTATTCTTTTAGCAATATTTTTTAAACAAATATTATTTAATGCCAACTTAGGTAAATAAACCAGAATACTGACAATTTTATATTACTCATAATCTCAGGTAGCAATTTCAAAAGTTTACACAAAAGTTTTGATCAATGGAAACTGTTCTGCAAAACATGTATTAACTACTATGTTGGCTACTCCAAAGGACACACCTTTATATGTACTTTTAGTATATCTGTTAAAAAAAAAAGACAGGGTTTAAAACTTCATGACCATATATCTAATATCTAAGAGTCCAATATAGTTGCAGACAAAATTTTAGAGTTTCTCTTTCAGCGTGCTTTTCTTAGCTGCCTAAAAAAAAAAAAATCAAAGCTTGCTTTATACATTATATATAAACCAAGATAGAGATATGCTGCACAATGAGTCCTTTGGTGAAATAACTTCCGAATTATTATATGTATTTTTATATTCAGATACTCTTCTTGGTATAAAACTTTATAACATTTTTCTGTGACATCAAAGGTTTAATTTCTGAGCTACCTGATATATTAAAAATAATGTGTTCCTTCCTTATTTTAACCCAACTTCCTGGAAAGAAAAAATTGAAATGTCTTAATATATTAACTTTCTATTAAAATGCATATAGGTTTCTCAGATGTGGGAAACCAATTTGACAGTCTTATGAACTTTATATCTACTAAGATGCCTCCTAGTTGACATAATAGCTTTAAGAGCCCCGAATACCAGAATTGGAAGGAATCAGTCAATATATATATTTTTCTATTTGGGTCACTTCCCTGTGGATAGCTACTTGGATCAAAGAGAAAACTTCCTATTTTAGTAAACTTACCACCATATAATCTTGATAGTAAATAGCAACCCATGAAATGAGCTTAGCAGGAATTACACTTTTACCTTTGGTCTATGACCTATGTTATCAATAAAATGAGAGCCATGCTTTTATTGTTTATTTCTATCTTTGAGATGGATATTTACAACTAGTTATAAAGCCATATTTCCAATTCACTCTGCCCTTAACATGTGACTCTTCTGAGATTATAAATATAAGAAGGCAATGGTTATAATCTCTCTCAATCCATAAACTCGTGATTGATAGAAGGAATGCATAGACCTCCACTCACTCACATTAATGTTGGCAAGCTAAAATTAATCTTAAATGCCCCATGCCTAGACAATCTGCTGCCTGACCAACCTTATTCTGTGGTTAGAAAGAATGGTAAAGAAAAGATAATTGGCAAAGTAACAGCACATCTTAAATATATTAATAGTTCAGAAGAGGGGCCCTCAATTTCATTATTATTATTATTATTATTTTCAATTTTTTTTCAATAAATCTGGGTTACAATGGATTACAAGTAGGCTGAGTTCACCCAAATGTCAGAACCAGTTACCAAGGTCCAACTAGTACACATTGGTCAGCAAGAGGAAGTTCAAAAGTCTATCAATGCTGAGATAAATAAACTAATTTAGCTTTCAAATCCTTTCATGGCCTCCATATTTTTAAAGCATTCTGCTTAGTATCATCCAAATGCATATATTCAGTATTTTTTCAATCTCCAAAATGTGAAATGGGCTTTCTGAAAAACATCTTTTTGTCTAGTACATAGCAGACTGAATTTTTTTTATTAAATAAATAAATTTGTAAGTTAAACAAGATTGTAAAATTATTCAGGCAGATGTCTCAGTAGTAAACTCTATTTCTTGTCAAGATATTTATACTTATTATAACACTTCTATTTTTGTTTAGTAAATGATTAAAAATTGCTTTCCTTGGGCCTCAGTCTATAGCACAGTCTGCTAGTAAGAGATTAAATCAAGCAAGATTCATGACATCAAGGAGTTCCCAGACTGTTGTAAAAAAAGACACACCTCTGATGACTACTGATAGCATCCTCTTTTGTGATCTTTTTATTGTAATTAAGATCATCCACAGTCATGAACAAGTCTTGTATTTACAATTGTCTGATGAATGGGAAAGATGCTCATGTTGACCGTGGTGACATGCCAGGTCAATTGGTGCCAAGTCAGAGCAATCAACGGTGTTAAGAAAATATGATGAGCTGGTCATAAGGTGGAAAAACCCTTCATTTTTATGGACGCATAATCAGATTCAGTAAATCCATATGCTTCAGGCTCAAGCAACTATTACCACACAGGCATTTTCTCTGTACAGGTTTTAAGACAAACATAATGCTATTTGATAAATGCTATACAAGTGCTTTCATAACTATTATAAATGCGCAAAGAGAAATAAATTCTGCAGGTGTTGAACATGGAAGAATTTCAGAAAATATGTAAAGTGGTGACAGAATTTGAAGCTAGCAATATTTGTCACATCCACCAAAGCCCAGGAGAAATTTCCAATAGCAGAAGCCCATTATAGACTGAGATAAAACAGCAGGACAGTAAGATTTGAGAAGTTATTGCACTAACCCCCACTGAATATCTCTGCCTTAAAAATCCCAGTACTTCCCTTAAAATGTCCTTCTAACTCTATGGCACAGTTTCTGTGTAGCTCTGTTCAGTGGGAGCTATGTGGGGCCATTGGTTTATTACTAACTTTTCCTCTCCCTTCCTTTGGTTACACTTCCCAATAGAGCAACATGGCCAAAGGCAGAAATTACCAAATGATGGTGCATTATAACCTGAGCTGTGAGCTCAGCAGTAGGAAGAGTGGAAATACCAGAAGCCAAAGGAGCAATACAAGTTATAGTCATCTCTGCCCTGCCTGGTGTTGCAAGCACTTTAAATGACTCCAAATTGCATTCAGGTAACTTTCTATCAAACTGCTACACAAACAGTTTCTGAGAGCAAAAGTTGTCTTCTTTACCCAGCAGAAAAAAGTCATGAATGACCTTGACATGAGAAATTTGCCTAAGGTCTGTGCACATCAACAGTCTCTCCTGCTTAAAGTCTTAGGGGATTTCAACAGCATCCACAGAGATGATGAGGGGTATTAATGAAAATCCATTTATTCTGTTTCTTGGCTACTCTTTGTCTAGGAAAATATCTCTTGTGTAGATGAGAGTAAAGCACAACAACAGAAAAGGAAATAAAAAATAAGGATAAGAAAAGAACTTGAATACTAGATAAGAACTTGCCCTTGAAATATTAGAAATAAAAAAAAAAATACAGAAATGTAGTCTGAACAGACTATCCCCAGTGTGACCTCCATGTTGGTAGTAAAGGTGACAAAAGCCAAGAGAGGAAGAAAGATTAGAGAATACAGTAGGCCATTTCTTCTATCTTCGTCACTGCCAGTGCTCCTGAGTTCATGGTGTCTCAAAGTTGCGTGGGCAGTGGCTGGTATGGGTGGCTCATAATTGAGCCTCTACCCCAGAGCAGGAAACAAAATATCAGAGGTATCACTCCTATCAGATTCCCCCCACAACCGCTCTGTCTTCTTTTGTGGTAGAGAAGTTCTCCTTGATGCTGTCCGAGGAAAGCAAAGGGAACATCTTTTAGAAATGCCTTGGATAATAAGTTGAGGTCAAAGCTTTGGGACATGGTTGAGGCCACCTCAGGGAGAGAAGAAAAGTCTTCACTGCCTTAAGTTGTTTTATCTGTTTATAGAAATGGCATCATCATCTTTACCCAGGGTAATAATATATTTTGTTTTTAAATGTCCTCCTTCAACAATGTGATGATCATATCCAGTTGTTCTGTAAAAGAAGACAAGAGAAATTTTTTTAAATCATGGGATAAATGGGCATGGCCAACAAGCCATTCAAATTAGGTTATGAAAATTTAGGGAGATTCGGTTCTGAGTCCCAGATTTTTAAATCAGTGTCTTACTTCTTTACTTGTCAATATTGTATTTTCTACTTATCTACATGTATGGAAATATCTTTTGGTAGAAATTAAAAATGAAATAGAAGGACCTAGGAATTCTCAACTAAATATTGTGGACTGCATAGTTAATACCTCTGTACAGAACACAATAAAAAATTAATGAAGTTGAATGTTTAGTACTACAGGGAATTAAAAAGATGCATTCATCCCAATGCCACTTGATTTAGCCACCTCCACTTCTCCCAGCCTTCACCAAAGGATAGAAAAAAGGTCGATGATATCTGATATCTGAGTGTGGGAATAGTGATCGGAAGAAAGTGAGAGAACTGCCAAAAACCAAAAAGTAGTTGGCTAACATGATTAATCATATCCATAAGTGATGATGAGCAAGATGGAGGAACTTTGAAAATCACTTGTGATGTGTCATAGATTTGATTCAAAAAGAAAGGCTTATGAAAGAAAAGGATTCAAACATCTTCACATCATGACTCCACTATTAAGTTTGGTGTAAACAAGCATGACTTATAGACAATCAGACATGAACTGACCTGCATAGGCAAATTTCTCCAGAAGTCACCTGCAAGAAATATACTTAAAGAATGTTAAGGTCCACATGTAGAGGAAAAAGGGGAGTCATCAATGAGAGAATTAAAATAGAAGACTTTCCAGATTTTCAGGGTTTCCAAGAGAATGATATAAACATTCAACTTGCAAATCTAAAGATGAAAGATTTGCAGTTATTTGTTGAAATACTGAACAGATAATGGTAAAGCAAATGAAGAATTATTTTATCCAGAGATTAGAACAAGTTATTGTCAGCAGAACTTTGCATGCAAAACTGAAAAGCTCAGACCTAATGGCCTAAATCTAATCATGATTATTAAGGAGAAGAAATAGCTAACACCTAAATTCCTAATTTACAAATTTGGTGATAATGGGTTGCTATAAAAAATACTCTAGAAATGAGAACACATCTCACTCACCAGACAGTCTGGGGATTTAAAAACGTTTACCTGCACTCTGGTTTTAGCTAAGAAAAAAGGTCATAAAAACAAAGCCTAACATTTCAGAATAGCATTGATCCTCTCAATTTCCTGTAGAAGAGGATATCAGATCTAAGGATAATGTTTCAAAACAGAAACAAGCTTTAATAAGAGATGTTGTTTTCTTCAGCTTCAAACAAATTTCACAGCCAAATGTTGTGAACTGGTGAAGGAGTGTGTGGAGCCCTGGGAATAACAGTAATAAAAAGGCAATAGAGATAGCTGTCCAATCTAGAATGCTGGCACTGATGCACTCATATTCTGGAGTACATTCATTCATATGAGGAGGTTTAAAATTCATTTAATGAGCATTAAACATTCATTCTTAATTGTGTTAAATGTATACTGTATTTATATTACTTGTAAAATCTGACTAAGTTACATTTAGTCCAGAATAGGTGGAATAGAATTTACTTCATGTAAAATTTTACTGTCTATTTTAAATACATCTAGCATAAATGTATTTTTTTATATGTCAGGATTTACAATATTTGGAATCTTAGGAGAGAAGGCTTTTGATTTAGCTGTTGGATATTGTGCAATGACTTTAAGAAAATAGAAACTACTTACTATTTTGGCAAAAGAAGATTGTATGGATATTACATTTAATGAAGTTGAACCTTTTGGACAGGAGACATGTAACCTTTAGAGTTTTTAAAAATATTTATTTACTTATTTATCAAGTATTTAAGGAAAATGAAGAAGAAAAATAATAGTGGGAAAATGTATATTACCTAATTGATCCCAAATGTGTTATGTAGTAGCCAATTAAGAAAAAGTGTGCTTGACACATGTTTAAACAGTTACCCAAAATTAAGGGGGAAGGAGGAAGGGGTTAGCAGGGAGGAAAGAATGAATGAGGAAAAGAGGGTTTTATTAGGAAAGAATACTCACGAGGGCTGATACATAAAACGCCTGATACAAATACTGACATTTCAGAATACGCCATGATGTAGGAAGTTGATCCTAGGCATGATGATTACAAAGGCTGTGGTCTGGAACAACTATTGTTCGTATCTAGAAATCTCCTATATACCAAGTCAGCCAGAGACTCAAAGGCTCATTAGGGAATGCTCTCTGCTGTACAAGGCGTTCCATGGCTATACTAATCACTATTCATCATATTTCCTAAATGTTTATTTACTTGATACCTGAATGCGTTATTTATTTTAGTTTCATTTTTGTTTACTTTTCAATTTTTTGAATGCTACGCTATTCTACAATTCATGTTAACCTGAAGGCATTTCTATTTTTAATTTCCGCAATTTAATTAATGTAGCTATATGCATATATATGTGGAAGGCATGGCTTAAAGTTAATAAATTGTATTTGTCTACTTGCTCACAATTTGTAATTTAATATTGGAAACGCTAGTGGTTAAACCCAAATATGACTTGTGCCAAAATATAATTTTTGACATAACTGAAGAACACAGTGCACTGTGTGTTTGACAGTTTTACATATTGGCTACAGATTCAACTAGACCTAGTACAGTCCAGAAAAGCTTGATGAACTGGAATATGTATGAGTATGTTTGTTGGTTCGTTTATTTGTTTCGGTTTGACTCTAAAAGAGCTGTATTTGAATTCAATCGTAATCTATATGAAACAATTTTTAAGTCAAACACTTTATGAGATGCATGCACTGTATTATCTGATCACTACAAATATATGTCTCCTTTTGCTTGTTTTTGGTTTGTGAGGGAGCTTTATAGCAAAGACAATAATAAACTTTACCCTTTAAATATTTTATGGGCTATCGTATAGTCCTTTGTTGTTCAGTATGTGTTATGAACTTGGAAGTCTTGAGGTCTGTAGTTATATTTGTGTTGTTAGATATAAGATTTAAGAAAAAATATTTCTTCCATTTTTTGATTAAAATAAAACATATCTTCATTAACTAATAGGGTATAAATCTTAAAGAGTATCTGATTGTATCCTCTATGGACTTAAAAGTTAGAAATATTACAAATGGATATATGAAATTTGAGATGATAAAGCAATAAACTAAAATAAAAAGATAGGTTGCTAAATTACAGTTTTATTAAAAAGCTACATGAAATAAGGAAGGAAATAAGTAAATGCAAAAGTTAATACAGAAGTATATGCAATAGAAGCAGTAAATTTAATAACTGGTACTATAGAAAATAAAATCAATAATGTGGAGGGGAAACATACAGATAATTTCCTAAAGTATATTAAAAAAAGACATGAAAATAATTATCAGTAAGAAAGACAGAAACTGGTAGTTCAACCAGAAGATAACTGGTGTTTTCAAAGATCAAAATCAATAATCAACTCTGTGGTGGAGAAATAGTTTCCTGAGTTTACACGACCCATGATTTCAGATCAGTAACTCTTTTTGAGTATGAATATTTAGTCATATTTATAATAGGAAATGAACACCTAGATATAGCTTAGGATATCTTTTTATGGCATTACACACACACACACACACACACACACACACACACACACACACACACACACACTGAGCCAACACAGGACTATTTTGATTTGCTAATACCTTAAAATTCTGCATCTATGCTCAGGAGTAAAATTGGTCCTTAGTTTTTCCTTTATTCTGTTGTCATCGTGTATACAAGAGCATTATAAAACACAGTATGTAACTTCCCAGCTTTTTCCATGTTCTCAGATACTTTCTCTGAGATTGGAATTATCTACTATTTGGAATGTCATTAGAAATTTCCCATAAAATACCCTGGGGCTTATGCCATGCCTCAGGGTAAATCTTTAACAAACATTTTTATTTTTTTCTAATGTTATTGTTCTAGTCAGATTTTTAAACTTTTCCAGGATCAATTCTGGCAATCTAGTGTTTTCTTCCAAATTTTCTAAGATTAACAAATTTTTGAAATAAGTTGTATATAGTGTTCACTGAAACTGTCATTTTAATCTCCTCTAGCCCTGCAATCCTGACCTCCTTTTTCCATTCCACATATTTCCCCCGCTTTGTGCCTGCTTGTCAAAGACTTGTCTATTTTATTGATCTTTTCAAAGAACCCACTTTCCTTTTTATTGGTCAATTATCTTGTTTTATTTGTTTGCTATTTCATTAATTTCTGATTTCAGAAGTAATTTCTCTTTTCTGCTGTTTAGAGATTTATTTCATTGTTCTTTAATATCTTATTGAATTGTAGGTTTAGTTCATTTCTCTCTATTCTTCTTATTTTCAATAATTATATTTAAAACTATGTTTTTCTCTGTCACTTTGATCCTTTAGTTTTGTTTTTTGTTTTTAATTAAAATTTATTGCTGTGTCAATGGTTAGTAAAATTACATAGGTTTCAAGTGTACAATTCTGTAATACATCATCTACATATATATCACATTGTGTGTTCACTACCCAGAGTCAGTTCTCCTTCTATCACCATATATTTGACCCAGTTTATCCTCATCTACTGTGTTTCCCTGAAAAAAAGACCCAGCGGGGCAATCAGTTCTAATGAGTCTTTTGGAGCAAAAATTAATATAAGACCCTGTCTTATTTTACAATACTATAAGACCGGTCTTATATAATATAGTATAAAATAAGACTGGGTCTCATACCAATTCTTTTTTTTTTTTTTTTTTTTAATTAGTTTCAGGTGCACAAGACAAAGCAAAACTTAGACGTTTATCATTTATATCCCTCACACTGTGTGAACCCCCCTCCCCCCATCCACTATCCCTCTGTACGTTCCCAAAACCTCTCACCTGATCCTTTAGTTTTGTATGCAGCAGTATCTCCCTTGGAGTGTAGAGTATTCGGACTTTGGAATTAAACTGCATGATTTCGAATCTGTTACATGTTGCCTACATAAAATTCAGCATGTTACTTAAACTCCTTGTGTCTTTCAAAGGGATAATAGTACTGATCTCATAGAGACTTTTTTGAGGATTAAATATTTGAGTATAACTGACGTATTTGGAACAGTAACTATATAAGCATTATTTAATAGTCAGTATTTTTTAATTATCAACATTGTCATGTATGTCTCAATAGACAGTGATCTCTATTTTATCTATTAACCCAAGAGTTACTGAGAAGTGTTAAATAGGATTTGAATTTTTTTTCATGATTGAAGGAAATTTTGTCTATTTTTAGAATTATTGCTTTATGATCATTGAACTGGATTTGTGCATTATCAACTTTTTGGACATGTTTCTGAGTTTTCTCTTAAACACAGCCAATTTTTGTGAATATGTTACATGTGTTTTAAAGGAATTTGCATTTGTGTTGTTTTGTCTTGTTTTTTCTGTGGATATTCAGAGGCAAACAACCCAGTGCTTAATATCTAGCACACATGATAAGGAAGGTAGAATGTAGATTTTAGAAACAGGGTTGCTTAATCAGTCCACCGTCTCTTCTTTCTTTGACTCCAGTGAGCTTGAGGCACCATTCGCACTGGTAATTTCCTGTTTGTGTCTTTTGCTGAGGTTTATTTCTCCACCCCCCTTTTTTTTCTAACTTTCAGGTACTAATCATAACTTCTAGAGCAGTGAGAGAACCTATGTGTCTTGAGTTAGTTTGTTTCCTTTGTTAAAAAAGACAAAAAGTAGAAAATTCAACCAAGTAAATATGAAGATCTAATTTGCTTTATTAAGTGATTCATATATCAGACAGCATCCCATCTGGCAGCTAGAAGGGCAAGGTATTCCTCGGGGTTGATAAAAAATGGAAGGTTTTTATAAGAAGAAGGGTGGGACAAAGAAGTTATTAATAAAAGAAAAAGGATTACTTTTAGACCAGAACGTCATCTTTTGGGGGGAAGGGAATGGCAAGGGTTTTTATCATACAAATTACCTGTTCTTTCCATTGGGGAGGGGTTGTGGTTGGAGAGGACCCACGTAACCAATTACCTCTTTGGTGCTGACCAGAAAATTCCAGACTGGTTACAATTATGTCTCTAGGAAAGGCTGAAAGAGCAATTGGGTCAGGTATTAAATCTAGGTTTGACACTTAGGTTGTTTCCATGTCTTGGTCACCGTAAATAAAGCTGTAATGAACATTTGATAGATGATTGGATAAAGAAGTTGTGGTATATATACACAATGGAATACTTCTCTGCCATAAGAAAAGATGAAATAGTGCCATTTGTGACAACATGGATGGATCTTGAGATTATTTTGTTAAGCGAAATAAGTCCGAGAGAAAAAGTTGAGAACTATATCACTTTATTCATATGTGGGATATAAAACTGAAAGCAACAAAGGAACAAGACAAACAAAGAAACAAAAACTCATAGACACAGACAATAGGTTAGTTGTTACCAGAGAGTCATGGGGAGGGGATTGGTAGAAGAAGGTAAAGAATGTCAAATATATGGTGATGGAAGGAGAACTAACTCTGGGTGGTGAACACAACATAATATATAGATGATATATTACAGAATTATACACTTGAAACCTATGTAATTTTACTAACCACTGTCACCCCCTGTAAATTTTAATTAAAAAAAAAAATCTAGGTTTGGTATCCTGGGCCTTAGCACAAGTAAGGCTAGTTTTCTCTTTAACACCATATTATTTAAATTGTGTTTCTAGATATTAAATACAAGAGTGTAAGAGTGAAGCTTGTGTTCAGTTCACTGTCTTGAAACAGAAGCTAGAATATATAGTTTTTAAATGTAACACACTTAAATCAAAACTAAACAGAAAAGTAAAAGAGCCAAAGATTTGTTAGGTATTCCAGACAAGGAAAAGAAAGGCTACCAATTCTAATATGAGAAGAGAATTTGAATTAAAAATATTAAAACATTAAGGGTACAATTTTAGTTTGATGATGTATACATATTTTAATGTCAACTGTCCTAATATATTCTCCAAATTGAAAAGTTCCAAACACAGAGAAAAAATATTAGAAATATGAGGAGAAGGTGACAAAAATGTTTATATTGATAGATTTTTCAGAGTCTGAGAGATCATGTTTGTTAACAAAATAGAATATAAAGTATTTGAGAGAATGACTTATAGCTTTCATGTATATTTATTAAACTTTGATTTCTAAAAAATTGATGAGATGTCTTTGCAAGCCTCCACTGAATAATTATAAAAGTTGGTCATATTTTGCCACAATAACTTAATGGATTTGATAAAGCAAAACTTGCACAGCACAAAGTATTGGACTAAACTGAAAAATAAAACATATTAATAATAAATATTTAATACCAGCCATTGATGACATAAGTTTATTATTTCTCCCCACAAATGCCAACTGGCATACATTTTTAAAGAATGAAACAGAACAATTTACTATGTTACTATTATATTATTTTTATTTGTTTGAATGTAATTTTTGAAATCGATCTGGCAAGAAGTGCTTCCTTTTTTCTTTTCTTTTTGAAATGTATTTGTATATGTATAATTAAGTGCTGTCTAATTTTCCAAAGCATGACCAGTTATCATTTTACTTATTATCTGAGTTAGGACAAGATTTTATATTTAGTCCAGTAAATTGTGGTTTTACCAGTAGTTCAGCACCCTGCACAGCTGCCCAGTTTGTCCACTCTGTCTTCCTGTTCTGGGTAGGTCAGAAGTCACCACCATTAGTGGAGTTTTAATCCCATTTACCAGCTCCTCTCTAGAACATACCTGACTCTATCATTATTAATTGTCGTCACTTTCACATGCTGTTTTAAATAATTCCCTTATATATGCATTTGTGGACATTTCAATAGAAAATTGACAAAAAGTTGAGGAGTCGCTGATATTTCCTCTTACTTTGTCATAATCCAGAGCAACCAATCTATTATTTGACCAATAAAGTATCAGCACAGCATGCATAGCAGTTAAACATACAAACTCTAGGGTCAGGATGAGCAACTGAATGTGAATGCTGGTTCCCTAACTTACAAACTATGCATACTGTAGTCCCCTTTTTTCAGTGTTCCAAGACCCAGTGACTGTCTGAAATGACAGAAAGTACCTATACATACATACCTATGATAAAGTTTAATTTATAAATTAGGCACAATAAGAGAGTAACAACAGTACTAATAATAAAAAGACAATTATAACAATATGCTGTAATAAAAGTTATATGAATGCTCTCTCCTCTCTTCTCTCTCTGTCTCTCTCTGTCTCTCTGTCTCTGTCTCAGTCTCTCTCTCTCTCTCTTTGTCTCTCAACCAATATGACAACAACAAAGTGTGCTACTAAATGACTAAGGGTTGGATGCAATGGACAAAGGGATGATTCACATCCCAGGCAGGACAGAGCAGGACTGGATTGCTTCAGATTTCATCACCGTACTCAGAATGTCACACGAGTTAAAACTTATGAATGGTTTATTTCTGAAAATTTCCATTTAATATTTTCGGACTTGGGTTGACTACAGGTTACTAAAACCACATAAAGTAAACCGTGTGGATAAGGGAGACTATTGTAGTTGGGAAAGTTACCTAAATTTATGAAGATCCAGAATTCAAGTGCAAATTGCAAAGAAACCAGTATATTCCTGTTAACATTACTGTGTAGATTATACAAGTTAATACATACACTCAAAATTCCTAATACAGTGATTAGCATATAATAAAATATAATATAGTTTAGCTAACATCACTGTTGGTTACATTTAGCACTCAGGAGTCATATCAGATTCAAATATATACTAAGTAATAATATACACAAAGATTGTTTTACATTACGTATAAATATATAGTCTGTGGAATGCATAAATCAATTATCTTTTACTGCACTGTGAAGAGTGAAATATGGAATTCCATTTTTTAAAGGAGAAATTGCTGCTTATAAATGGATCTTCAGAGTCAGACTGTATCCTCTTATTTATTATTCTTTCTTTTTCTAACATTTCTAACCAGAGCTTTTCCTAACTCTTCTGAGTTCAGTCTCATTTCTGAACAGGAAGAAATAAGAAAGTTTTCACAGAATGAATCCTCTTTTCAGATATTATGTATATCATAAACTTTTGTGAGTATGTTTACTTGTGGGGGTTTGTGTTTGCATTATGTGTATAAAAACATCGGCTTAGACATTTAGATTTCTCAGATATGGGGTTGTTCATAGGATTAAAGGACTTGAAAATGTTAATAGGCTCTTCCTATACTAAAACCACTTTTTTAAACAAAATTGTCAGTTTATTTTTAACAACCAAATCAGCAAGTTTATACAAATAAGTGTGTGTCGTGCGGGAGACCCTGCTCACTGCACCATTTGTCGTGGGGGAGACCCTGCTCGCTGCGCCATTTGTTGCTCAGGGCGGCCTGGGGGGGGGGGTCTCTGCTCCCACTCCCCACATAAGAACGCAGGACATGGTGAGGCGAAAAAGGAACACCCATGGAGCCATAGATGGGGGAGTCATACCACTATATTCTCACTGGCGGCATCCGCCTCTCACAATCCGCGCTTGCTAGCTCAGCCACCATCTTCTTGCCAGCCCCCATTTTCTGCTAGTGTAGCCACAGCAGTTATATTAGTGGCCAATGGCTCGCTGGTTACAGCTGACGGCCAACTAGCCACAGCTGCTGGCCATGCAATCACAGTTGATGGCCATTTACTACCTGAGTGAGCACCTTTCCATGTGAGGCCG
The DNA here is from genome assembly GCF_036562045.2 of Rhinolophus sinicus. NCBI lineage: Eukaryota > Metazoa > Chordata > Mammalia > Chiroptera > Rhinolophidae > Rhinolophus > Rhinolophus sinicus. The sequence goes on from NC_133752.1 coordinate 132,674,945, forward strand.
AGAGCCTGGAAACTGCACTCCTGGCTCTGTCCCCACAGTGTGTTTTTTTATTTGTTTTATAGAAATAATCTATTCCATTAAAAATTGATTTAGTGAATGTTTTGGTATCACATACCATTCATTGTCTATGCAAAAGCTGGTGCTGACTGAAATGATTAATGCTTTATGTAAAAATAAGCAATTTCTCTATTTTTCAGTAGTAGAATCAGTTCTGATCCACGTTCACTGCATTTGCTCAAGCTCTGATAGCCACATTGGTAGATTTCCATCCATTTCAAGGCATATAATATATTTAGCTAAAAAATAAGTGATACTCTAATCTGTATTCATCAAATACATTTTTTGAAAACTATGATTAAAAGATAATAATTTAAAAGACAAAATATCAAACTATTGTTGGAAAACAATATAGGATACTTTCTTCCACAGTTAACCAAAATAAGTTCAGAGAAACCTATATTATTTTATTTGTCTGTTACCAGTCAGGATTCAATCAGAGAAGCAGCACCACTAGGAAGAAAGAGATGACTGTTATTTCTGTGCCCAAAGCCTGAAGACTGCCAGGTATGAATTTAGGAAAATGGAATGGATATAAAGTGGGGAAAGTAAGGACAAACCAGAACTTATGGGGCTGAACTGGAATACACAAGGTCATACCTAAAGTCTCATTTGTCTCTGAGCACACCTTCCCACACCGAAGTCTCTAGCCTTGAAGACTGATGATGGCGAGGTTCTGCAGGAGAAGCTCGTACCCTTCATCTCAGATAAACACACCCCCTGACCCGGAATCAGAGAAGCTGAAGAAGAACATCTGGAAGGAGTGGCAGGCCCGAGGTATTAGTTTTCTAGAGCTTCCCTGATGAAGTACCACAAACTAGGAGCTTAAACCAACACAAATTTATGACTTCACAGTTCTGGAGGCTGAGTCCAAAATCAAGGTGTCAGCAGGGACATGCTGTTCCTAGAGGCTCTAGGGAACGAATCTCATCTTGTTTCTTCTAGCTTCCTTGATATTCCTTGGCTTGTAGCTGCATCTCTCCGATCTCTGCTTCTATCTCCACATATCCTTCTCCCCTATGTGTCTGTGTCTCTCCTCTTCTTATAAGGACATCAGTGTTATTGAATAGAACCCACCAAATCCAATATGATCTCAATTTGATTATGTCTGCAGAAACCCCATTTCCAAATGTATCACATTCACAGAGACCAGGGGTTAGGACTTCAACATATGTTTTGGGGGACACAATTCAACCCACACATCTGGCTTGTTCCTGACAATAAGTAGGTAAGGTAGCAAATAAAACAACACTGTGGCTCTAAACTCCCAAGTATAAAGGGATAGGACAGATTCTCCATTTCCTCTATCTACATCTTGTGTAAATGTCTCTTGGTCCATGCCAGCTCAGAACTGTGCACAATTTCTCCACTGATCTGTAATTTTTACCTCTGTCATATATATATATATATATATATATATATATATATATATATATATATATATATATATATATATATGGATCAGGTTGAAACTGCAAATATGCAGAACAGCTTTCATTTTATCTGCTTGGGAACTATTTTTTCTTACTTTTCTAAGCTCTGAACAACTTTCCATGATAATCCCATGTGAAGGTATTTATGGACCCTTAACTCTGAAAGTTTATGTCATAAGAATCCCAGCTTAATATGGAGTACATCCTTTTAGAGTCCCCACTGTGGAAGATCCAAGACTTAGAGTCCTGTTTCCTATGCCACACGGGCCATCAAAAAAGAAGTTTTGCTTATGCATTAATCAGTAAATACCATTAGGGCAAAAGTGGCTTCAGGGTTTGACTTATCTCTCTAGGTTTTTAATTCCCTTGAATTGATTTACCACCTTGCTGGATCTTCTATGCTTAAAATGATTTTAAAATACCTTATATCTAACTGCTCTGATATTTCTAGCAGAATGATTCTTCTAAATAATCTAGCCCATCATTTTCCTGGAAATAGAAGTGCCAGTCTTTTTTAAATACTAGACAGTATTATTTTAATGTTTACATGAATGTATAAATATGGAAAAATTGCTAATGATGTTTTGGTAAAGAAAAGGATGAGTAAAGGATATGGATGGGAAATTCACAGTTAAGAAATCTCAAAGGGCCAATAAACATATGAAAAGAAAAACATAGACAATTAAATGATGTATAACAAGTTCTATGAGTGAGCCTCATCTGAACTTGAAGTAGGACACATAAGAGAAACACAAAGCTAGACCCTCTGTTCAATGATATCTTCCTGAGAGGATATTTAAGCTGGTTTTTGTGTGTGTGTGTGTGTGTGTGTGTGTGTGTGTGTGTGATTTTTTTTTTTACATTTTTATCCTAGAAACAACATGTTCAACTCATAAATTAATAATTTAAGGACCACATGTGTAAAACATTACATTTCTTATTTCCCTGTTCTTCCATGTCTCTTTGCCTCTAAGAATTTTGCTCACACAGCACACAAAACTTTTTCCTTCAGATATTTTCACCACAACCTCATTTTGCATCTACGTTTCTAGAAGTAAGATATTAATGCACAATCTATACACACTAGCAATTTTAAAATGATCATCAATAACTTGTTTCTAAAAAATAATCTATTTGACTTAACAGCTTTTTTACCCAGTAATGGAAAAGTTACAAAATAGCTAGAGGAAGACTTTAATTTTTCTTCCTGGAAAATATAAAAATGAATTAAACTGATTTATGAACTAAATGAACATATTTGGGTGCAGTTTAAGGCCAATTGTTATGCTGACTTTCATGTAAGATTTTGATGTGCTAGCAAACTATTTTAAGGCTTTTCTCAATTTATTATTATACTAAAATAATCTTCAAGAGGAGATGTACAATTCAAATATCACATAATTTAAACAATAGCCACCCCTGGGGGGGCTGGGTGAAAAAGGTGAAGGGACCAAGAGGTACAAATTGGTAGTTACAAAATAGTCACAGGGATGTAAAGTGCAGCATAGGGAATATAGTCAATGATATGGTAGTAACTACGTATAGTGCCAGGTGGGTGCTAGACTTACCAGAGGGCTCACTTCATAAATTATATAAATATCTAACCACTATACTGTACTCCTGAAACTAATATAATATAATATTGAATGTCAAATATAATTGACAAAAATAAAAAAACTGGCAAAAATAAATAAATAAACAACAGCCTCCCCAAATTTTGTTATCTGTGGCTACCACATTTAGGAGTCTATTATTACTCTCATTATTTACATATCATTATGCCAGTCCCATTTCAAAGGAGATTTTTAAAATTTCAATAAAGACCTGGTGACTTTTTTTTAACTTTGAAATTCTTTGTCCTCACTTTTCAAAAGGACTTTGATTTTATGCTGTTTTTCTATCAGCACATTTGCAATTAAGAAAAAAATCCATATTACTTTTTACTCCTCATTACTTACCGGAAGAAAATATTTTTCTCTCTGGGGCTTTTTCTCTATTCACAAAACAGAGTGGTTCTTCTAGATCTTTAAAATTTTCAGATTTAAAATTTGAAGTCGCCAAACAAGACTGATTTAAATGAAAAAAATAATAATATTCAATTGCTTGCTACTTTCATCCCATATATTCTTAACACCTACTAATAATCGCCACATATAAAGTAGTTTCTGCTAGCCACCAATTACTTCCATTTTCCTTGGCATTTAGACACATTAATTAAATCTGTAGGGTAACAAGTACCCTAGTGTGATTCATCTTAGTGATAAGTTGTATACTCATTTAACCACCTTTACACTTTCAACTTGGAATTTCATAATATAAAGACTGTGACATATCAAAATGTTGATTTGGCCAATCAGCTATTTGTGATATTTGATTTCTGAAAATGTCTTAGAAAGCAACAAAATAAATTGTGGCATTATTTCTATTGTTGTTTCTGTGTATATGAATTTCTATTAATGGTGAACTTTGTTTATATCTAATTGAATTAAGACTGAAGTTCATGAAAATTTAAATGTACAAGTTACAAAGTGGTCATAAATACTCAAGCACTTGTTTTCACCACAGAACAGTAAAGGGTTGAAATTATCTCACTAGTACATTTTCTAAGTATAAAAAATATATACAAATACTTTACAGTATGCATTTTAACAATAGGTGCTCTTGCTACGTTCCTATCAGTATAAGGGCAGAAAAACAACCCATAAATAGAGGGCACAGGCAAAAGAAGAAGACATCTAACATCTATTCTCCTGGTAAAGAGTAACACTAGCTGAAAAGCCTCCATATCAGGTCTAACAAAAACTACAGCTTACAAGAAGCAACTAAGGTATAAATAAAGGTAGTGTTAGAATATGTGAGGGGCCAGGCAACGATGGTGATGACAGTGCCGTGGACTCCCACTCAGCAGCAATCACGCGGAGAATACAGAACCTAAGGAGATAAGGTACAGGGTAAGAGGCCAGGAAAGGAAGTATTCACTACTGTGTAACTCAGTTTAATCCCATTGTCCACTGTAAGTCCCAGCTCTATAATGAAAAAGTAAAGTCTATTTTATTCCCAGGCCTTGCTCAAGTATGGAGCACACAGTGAAGGAGTATGACTCTAAGGTCATAACGCCGCACCCCACTACGCTATAGTGATTTATAAAGAAACACAAATGAGGAATAAAACGCCGTATGTCATAGTAAAGACTAACAAAATATGGTAACAAGAAGCATTACAATTCCACAATTGTTATCCAATAATTTCAAGAAATGTTATGTAGATATGTTTGTTTGGGCCAAGAGGGATCAGAGTTTTGAAGCTATCAGCCACTCTTCTCTGATAATCCACTTTCCATTTTTATGCCTCTGACTTGAGTTTAAAAATTGTTACACGTATTAGATGAAAAAACAGGAAAACCTCAATTACAAATAAACTCACTAAAAGGAAATGAATTATACGCTTAAAAATAAACTCGGAAGTTTGGCAGGTTCCAGGCACAATATGCCAAGGCTCTGGCTGTGCTATTCTGCAGTTTTCATTGTTCTGCTCTCCCACATGTTGACTTATTCTGAAGCTGACAGCAAGCACCTGCATGAGGTAAAAAGTTACATTGAAATTCCTTAGCACAGAGATTCCTTCCATTTCCATGACTCTATCTCAGAAGTGTGGAAAATTTTTTGCAAAAGTCATCCAGTAGACTTGCCTTCACATCTTATTTTCCAGATTTGAGTCCATCCTTAAAACCAATTCCCAGCAAGAAGAGTAGATTCGATGGATTATTTCAAATAGAATAGATGTTGGAGAGTTAATCATAATGACCACTACAATACATACAATAATTTGACCTTAACTATAAAAGGAAGTGGATATTTACTTTTGAAAATATATCAACACCTTAGCTGTATAACTGATTAACTTGAATTCAGTTAACCAAAGATCGAGCCCTACGTGGTGTACTTGGTTGATTGGTGAGTAAAAACCATTGCATGACCTTTTTCTGAAACAACTTTTATCTATGGCATGCTGTTCCATCAACTTAGAACATTTTTCTAACTACTCTTTGTAACCCTAAATTTTTATAGTCTGGGTGTAGGCGTAAATGATTTTCCCCTCAGAGGAGAGCTACATTTATAGATCTCTCTCCTGCCTCAATATTCTGTCAAAACATTTTGTTTTAATTTCCTTTAGAACACTTACCATACTTTTAAACTATATAATTATTTGATTACCCTTTTAGTACATATTTTTCCAAGTAGGATCCAATTTTCATGGAAACAGGAACCATGGGCTTTTTGTTAACCACTGTGTAATAATGCATATCACTGTATATAGCACATAGTAGGCACTAACTGAACCTGTATTGAAAGCAAGAACTAAATAAATATATCCACATATACATACTTTATATAGTTATATATATATGAATATAAAAAAATGTATAACATAAACATTTCCATACTAGAGATTTAATATATTATAAAAAGACATTTCAAACAATCAGATTAAGATGGACTTTAATGGCACTGGGATAATTAACTATCACTTGGGGGGAAAATCTTACCTCATACAAAAAACAGCATATTTCATATGGATTCAATATCTGACGCTGAAGAATTAACTATAAAAATAAATACTAGAAGAAAAAGTACAGTCTTTCAGTCACCTATGAGGGTGAATAAAATCTTTTTAAGCAAGCCACAAAACTCACAAGTTATAAAAGACTAGATTGATAGATTTGATTACTTGAAAACCTAAATTTTATATACAGTGAAAAACATAATAAAAATGGATCACTATATTTGCAGTATTTATTATTCTAATTGTATAAGACCTTATTGTCAAGCATTGTGAAGGATGTGATACTTTCCCCTATTTCCAAGCAAGCAGGTCAGTTCACATATTTCATGGATAGTGGTAGAAGATACATGATTCTTGGATCAGAGGTGTAAAACACTTTATTACTCATGGCAATATCAATAGTCAGAGTATCAGAAACTTTGCTCTAGTTCTCTAAGCCCCAATTCCCACAGGCAACATGAAGAAAGCCATAGACACTGGACATGCAATGGGTTACATTACAGGGGAGGAACTTTCAGCTTAGGGAATAAATTGTTATACAGGATAGTAAAATATGGCTACCCATTGCCCCAGAAAGACACTATTTTTTTTTTTTTTTCCTTCAGGACTGGAGATAAACCTACACTTTGTTATGAAGAAAGTCTCTATCTTTCTCTCTTCCAAGGCTGTTGACTATACAAATATCCTTGAAATAGGAGTTCAGAACACAGGGCAATTAATGCCTCATCCACAAAACATGCAGAAATGCAAGAGACCTTTGAAGAATTGGCTTCAATATGTGTGTATTCTAAACCAATTATTTTACTAAACATGGGTCCAATTACTTCTCAATTATTTGAGGACTTTTTCTTTCTCTCCTACATCAATAATGTTTCATTCTATTACATCCCTTTGGGACATAATTTAATTTTTTTACCCGTTTCCATCCCATCTCTTTGTAAATCTGTGCATCAAAACTCCTTCTTTGAATCTCATACTCTTTCCTGCTTTGTTCTTACTTATATTCCAATCATAGTTTTGCTCACAGAATTCCACAGAGACTACGCTTGTCAAAATCACCAATGACTAGGATGATCATATGAATTATTTTCAAACTATGATGCTTAAGAATGAGAGGAAAATTATATTAATTAAACCAAAACAGTAGATACAAACTCATAGTGTCACAGACACATTAGGATGCATGGTCACCCACCAAAATTTTCATGTAATTAAATCCAATGATCAATTCAATTTTTATCTTACCTGACAAATTAGCAGTATTTGACACCATAAATTATATAATTTTATCACTTGTTTTTCTGGGTACTACATTCACTGTTTGTTCCTTCTCTGTATATTTTACTCTTACCATCACCATTACTGTGAAAGACTAGGCTTTAGTCACTAATCCTATTTTCTTTTCTATTTACTCTCCTTCCTTTTGTGATTTCACAGTCATGTGGTTTAAAATACTATCTGTATGTCATTGATGAATAAATTTATATTTTCAGTCTAGGTCTCTCTTCTGAATTCCAGAACACTATATTCAACTACCTACTCAATATCTCCACTTGGATTCTAATAAACTTATCAAACCATGAATTATTTGGATATAAATCCAACCAAGGGTGAAAAGCTTGACACAGGAAATTCAATATGTCAAGACAATGCTGTCTCAGATTGTGGCACATTAGCTATCACTCAAGCTTTGGGAAACTGCAAATCTGATGACTGACTTCTATCTCTCCATTTAAGTCACCAGCAAAAAGTGCTAAGCTATATAGAACCACAAGAAGTGAGTGAAAAGAGAATAGGTGTAGAGTTACAAACAGAGCTTCAAATACTAGCTCCTTTTCCTATTTTCTAGCTGTGGGATATTATCACATATCTTGGAGAGTTGTTATGATTCATGTATAAGTAATGATTGCATTATACTGGGAGCAGCAGAAAACTTTACAACAACAACAGAAAAAACTAAAATGACTTAAATAGGATTATATTTTTATATAATAAAAATACTAGTGGCAAAGAATTGAGGGCTGATGAAACTGCCCAAATACTCATCTAAAATTCAGACTATCTTTTCACTCTGCCCTCCTTGTTGTGTAGTTCCATCAAAGACGATTGCTCCTCCTCCTGGTATCACTTTCACCCTGTTGTCCCAGGTGGGAAGAAAGAATAAGAGGACAGCTAAGAGCAAAAAGGAATTTTTTATCTTCCTAGGGATTTGCGTATTTTATTCTGAAGTTAAATTTCTGAAAGAGTGGCTTCCCCCAGAGACCCTCTGCTCCATCACATTGAACAGAACTGTGCACATGACCGTGACTAAATGCAATGGGGCCTGCTTTAACTGGAAACAGAGGGACCCTGAACAAAATTGGAGTTATTTGAGTATGAAAAAAAAGATAAATTGGTTGCCAACTTTCATGTACTTCAAAAGGATTAATTGAGATAATGCAAGCAAATGTACCCAGCGCAGTTCTCAACACACAGTAAATACAGGCTCTATCATTGATCAATATTGTTTGAATGCAGTTTTTCCACCATCTTTAAATCTATCCAATGCTACCTTTAGTGAGTCAGTATTTTACTATTTAATGTGCAAGAATATCATAAGAGATTTGGGCTCAAAAGTTTGCTCAAACCTAGAAAGCAAATTCTGGGTGGAAGGAATTGCCTGATACAAAGGATAGCAGATAGTCATGAGAATGTCAGGGTGAATGATAGGGCATCAATCTAGACCAAAAGAGGGCTATAGGAGATACCAACTATTTATATGATCCAAGATGTAACAGTAAATGAGCCAGGATTTTAGTCCATTCCTCTCTTTCTCTATTTTGTACTAATTCTATCTGGTGTTCTGTTTTCCATGTGCTCAGTAGGAGACAGAGAGGGCTGACCAAATTTAATAAAACCTTTTAAGTGTTGTGAGCTTCTCGCAGTTAGATGATGTTTAAAAATGCAACATGTTTTCACTGTGGAAAGCACTCTTTCTTCCAACTTTCATCTGAAAGTTTGACAAAGTTTTCCTCAGCGTAAACTTGTGCTTGTTATCTTTCAGCACAGCTTGGTCAATCACAAAGGCTCCCACTCACTGCACAAAATTATACAACCATGGTAACTGCCCTTTGAAAGGAAATATTGCCATAGGGGGAGGCAGTCAACTCACCCAGTCTCAACTATCCCAGAAGTGTTAAGCAACTGCAAAGAACATTGGAGGGAGATGGCTAGGGCTTAGGGCATTTTGAGAAATTAATTTGAGAGACATTTACTTTCTTCATGAACCCCTCTAGTTGAATACCACTTGTCATAGCGTGGAACTCCTTCCTGGAATTCACTGTGGCAGGGGGTCAGCAATCCAATATATGTATAACTAGATTTCAAAACAAATTGAATCTATACTATGAAAAAAAAAAAAAAAAAAAAAAACCACCACTACCTATCTGCCAAGACAGGGGAATTGCACCATGAGCTATGGGGTTAAAACATACTATCAGCAGGTGCCAAATTAAATTCTTTAGTTAATCTACAGTGCATTACAGTAGAAACACCACTCAAAAACTTTATTTCACCCTGAAATATTAGGTTTGAGTTATTTCACTATGTGGACATTGCATATACTACATCAGTATTTGTTCACTCAAAAACAAAGAAAATTAAAAGAAAATAATTTTGTGATTTTTACCTTCTTATGGAGGTCCTCTCAAATATTTTTTGAATGAAAGCATAATGTGTAAACCTCAGTTTCTTTCTCGTTACTCTTTTTACCATAAATGAAGCTCATTTCATTAATTATAACACTTGGGAAATATTATTAGGTGTTTAACTTATTTTATGTAAAACCTATCTTAAGAAGTTGTGTATAAAATAATTGTAAAGAAAATTATGATTTAAAGAAATAACATTTTGAAATTTTTCATATAGCAAAGAATTTCTCCCTAATTTATATTTTTGTTTATAGATTCAGTCTTTCATTATATGTGTGTATGTATGTACAAGGTCAGACAATTAAGTTTGCGAACTTGTTGCAATGATGTTGCTAACCTTTTTTGATATTACAGGGATTATTCATTATGAATTTGTACCAACTGGACAAACACTTAACTAATTTTACTACTTGGAAGTGCTGAAAATGCCATGTGCAAAAGTTAGATGACTTGAACTTTTCACCAACAATTCATGGCTCTTGCATCACAACAATGCACCAGCTCACACGGCACTGTCTGTGAGGGCGTTTTTAGCCAGTAAACAAATAACTGTATTGGAACACCCTCCCTACTCACCTGATCTGGCCCCCCAATGACTTCTTTCTTTACCCAAAGATAAAGGAAATATTGAAAGGAAGACATTTTGATGACATTCAGGACATCAAGGGTAATACAATGACAACTCTGATGGCCATTCCAGAAAAAGTGTTCCAAAATTGCTTTGAAGGGTGGACTAGACTCTGGAGTCAGTGCATAGCTTCCCAAAGGTAGTACATCAAAGGTGACCATAGTGATATTCAACAGTGAGGTATGTATCCCTTTTTCTAGGATGAGTTCGTGAACGTAATTGTCAGAACTACACAAAAATGTTTCTATATGTTTGTTTATTTTATATATTTCATATATTTAGTATATACATATATTTATGCTTATTATTAAACGGGAATCATGAAAAGCATGTAAATATGTATATATTAAATGAAAGCACTATAATACAATTGTGTGAAACTAGTTATACAGGCTTTGAATTCGTTTTCAAATTTTTCATGTCTCTGTTTTTCTAAATTAGTTTAGAAGTAATTGACAAAAGTATTTTTTTAAAAATTAATCCACATCTAAGTTTTATTACTAAAACATTTACATATGCCTGAAATATGTACATACTTACCCAAATCCCCTCTAACTTTTGCATTCATAGCATTGTATATACATACTGAAGAGTGATAACAACAATCCTAAGACCTTTAAAGAACCTCCAGAGTGGTAAAAAATGTAGGCATACTTATATTTATTTTTGTGGACAAGATGGAATGGTTACTTTTTGAGCATTCAATTTGTTCTACACACTAATTCAGTTGCTTTATGTACACTGTCTCATTTAATTTAATATTAGTATTTTAATTGATGTAATTCTCACAAGATCTTTCTTGCATGAGCTTCTATCCATTATATACATAAGGAAACCCACATCTGCAGAAAAAGATTAGCCTGCCACAATCAATCCCTGAAAGGGGAAATCAAAGCTAAAGCTTAGTTTTATGACTTGAAATTTATTTTTTTTAGTAAAATATGTTAGTGTTGCTTGGAAGTATTATAAAATCAAGGTTACATTTATATAAATAGAATATTAGATCATGTCTGTGATAAATTAATAAAGAGATTACAAATACTATTATTGGGAGGTAATACCTGAAATAATTTAATTCTGGGAAGAGATTTAGGAAATATATCAGTGAAGAGTGTTTAGAAGAGGGAGGGAGAATATATTGGGTAAAGTATTACCTTGAAACATTAATCTTCAAGCCCTTAGCAGAACCATTGGTTTTGAAAGCTAAAGCCTTATTTTAAAAATATTATGTTTCAGAATGCAAAATGTATAAAGAATAATAAAACTGTATGTATTCATCATTCAACTTAATAAATAAAATGCTATGAATATAATTTGTGACTCCATTTGTATCTCTCTCTAGCCAATCACATTCTCTTTCCTCTCTTCTATCCTGAATTCAGTTACTAATACTTTCCATGCATTTTTGATTAGTAATATATCCATACAGTTCATAATTAAAAATATAAACAGTGTAGAGTTAAAATTTACTCTTACCCCTGCCTTCATTTGTCATGTCTTCTCCTATTCACTCATTCCCTCTATGGCAATACTACGAGTTGTGACAATTAAGTTTGCGAACTTGCCACGGTGCGCTTACATTGGCAGTCTTGTACCAACAGTTCAGTAAGGTTTCATAACCTTGGTATATCAGTGTCTCATAACTCTGTTTGTGTCCACGTGTGGTGGTGTCTTGCTGAGTGACATTCATTATTGTTGTTGTGTGTTTTTGTGTGCTGTCCTGAGAATGTCTGAGTTTGAATTAGAGCAACAAATAAACATTAAATTTCTTGTTAAACTTGGCAAGAGTGGAAGTGAAATCAGGGACATTTTATTCCAAGTTTGTGGGGATAATGCCATGAAGAAAATGGCAGTGTACAAATGGATTAAACATTTTTCTGAGGGGAGAGAACAGGTCATTGATGAAGAAAAGTCAGGGCAGCCAGCAATGAGCACAACTGATGAAAACATTCCAAAAATTCCTCTAATTGTGTGTTAAAATTTTTGGTTGACTGTGAAAAGTATAGCAGACCAAGTAAACATCGATAGAGAAATAGTTAGGAAAATCTTAACTGAAAATCTTGGCATGAGAAAGGTTTGTGCAAAAATGATCCCAAAGGAGCTCACTGATGAACTAAAGCAAAGGAGAGTTGAAGTTTGCCAAGACCTTTTGGAAAGACAAGATGATGTTTTGGGCTATGTTATCACTGGTGATGAAACATGGGTGAACCAACACGACCCTGAAACAAAGTGTCAATGTGCACAATGGAAGTCAGCCAATTCTACACAACCAAAAATGTTCTGTCAGTCCAAATCAAGAGTCAAAACGATGTTGCTAACCTCTTTTAATATCAGAGGGATTATTCATTATGAATTTGTACCAACTGGATAAACAGTTAACCAAGTTTACTATTTGGAAGTGCTGAAAAGGATGTGTGAAAAAGTTAGATGACCTGAACTTTTCACCAACAATTCATGGCTGTTTCATCACGACAATGCACCAGCTCACACGGCACCATCTGTGAGGGAGTTTTTAGCCAGTAAACAAATAACTGTATTGGAACACCCTCCCTACTCACCTGATCTGGCCCCCAAAGACTTCTTTCTTTACCCAAAGATAAAGGAAATATTGAAAGGAAGACATTTTGATGACATTCAAGACATCAAGGATAATACAATGACAGTTCTGATGGCCATTCCAGAAAAACAGTTCTAAAATTGCTTTGAAAGGTGGACAAGGCACTGGCATCGATGCATAGCTTCCTAAGGGGAGTACTTCGAACATGGCCATAGTGATATTCAACAATAAGGTATACAGCACTTTTTCTAGGATGAGTTTGCAAACTTAATTGTCAGACCTCATATTTTATTTTTTCTGTGTGGCTTTCCAGAGTTTCATTACATCATACATTTCTTTGTGCGTTTTCTACATACTTGTAAGTATGTCTCTCTCTACAAAATATAGCATCATTCTGTTTGTTTTTAAACTTTATTAAATATTCTTCTACAATTTGTTTTTTATATTCAAAATTCTATTTGTGAGATTCATACACATTTATATTATAAAATCTGATTTATTCATTTTCATTGCTGTATACTACCCCAGTGTACAAATGAACCACATTTTAAAATTCATTCTACCATGGACATTAAACTGGTCTCAAGTTTTGTTGTTCCTTGTTTGCTTTTAGGTTATGAACAATGCTGCTAAGATATTGTTTTACAGATCTCTTTGTGCATATATTTGAGCATGTCCTTATATATTCCCAAGAAAGAAATTGGACCATCAGTTCAGTCCATTTTTGCCTTCACTAAATATTGCCAAAATGCTCTCTGAAGTTGTTTTGACAATTACTCTCCCACCAGAAGTAGAGCATTTGTTGCTTCATATTGTCAGCTATACTTGCTTTTGGCCACCTTTTAAATTTGTGTCAATCTAGTCGTTGTATAATAATATTGATGCTTATTCTTACCTATCACTAGGATGATACGGCAAGCTTCCCTGGTGGGCAGCCACACTTTTAGATTCATTTTAATGCACTCTACTTTCCAATCCTCTATGAATTATACTTACCTTTGTGAGCTGAGATCTTCATTAAAAAACATATTTATGACCAGATAACCACAATTTGGTAGAGCTGAATGTAATGTTAATGGAGTCAGGGAAGCCAGGGATGAGAAACTAGACCTGGATAGGTTATATGTAAAGAGGCAGAGTCAGCATCAAGAGATGGCCCAAGTTAGGTTTAAACTCCCAGAAATTCAGGCTGGGTCTTTTTTACCTACATTAGGAAGGATAGTCCCTAAAAGAGAGCCCAGCACCTTTTAATGTAATTGGAGAGTAGGGCCATGCACCCCTTTCCATATGTCATAAAAAGGACTATTGGAAGAGCTTAGATGAAAGCTCTAAAGAAACATGAAAAGAAACGTGAGCTTCGTCTTCGACATTTTAACGACTATTCTGCAAAGATTGCTATTTTTCTGCAAGACAGGCATAATTGTTTAAAATAACAAGGAGACTCCAAGATTTAGAATAAAACATGGAAATGGGGTTTTGAAAGAGATAGTAAATTCTCCCAAATCATAGATATTAAAGCAGTGACTGTAAGGACATATGCATTTGCTTAAGCTGTAGCCCAGCAAATTTTTGTTAAAAAGAAACATTTACAAATACCAGGCCATAAGTAAATATTCATGGATTCAGCTAAGAAATGAACTTATTGACCTACAAGTGTCTTCTGATCCATAAGAATCTTGTAAATATTTCTAGAGTATTAGTTTGCATTCACAACCACACTGTAAGTCGCCTTAAGAAAATATAGGGTATTTTAGGCTTTTATATAAGACCATTAAGGAATTTGTACAGATACTCTAGAACAATAGGCACTACTTTCTCCCACATTTAATGAGGAGGTATTTGACAAACTAGACAAAGATTGTTGAGGAGGTGGGTGAATCCTGCTTTTGCAAATTTGAGAGTCATTCACAAGTTGAAACAGCCGGGAATTGGAGGCTGGGCAGAGTTACAAGTTTGCTCTAAGGACTCCCAAACATGGGTGAGGGTGAGGCATGAGGGACACTTGACCTCTCCTCAGGTGAAATGAAAAGTGTTTTAAAGAGATGTTTGGAGCTTGAGAAAGTCTGATGTAGATCATCAATGCTATGTTCGTGAAAGAAAAAGGCAGAATGACAGAGACAGATAAACAGAGAGACAGAAAGAAAGAGATAACATTTGGAGTCATTTTAGTTCCTGCCCAAGCAGAACACCTGGAGGGAGGAGCACCCCTTAGCAGAAGGGGACTTGAGGGAGGTAAGGGACCAGGAGAAGGAGGTGCATTTGGTAGAGAAAAGGAAACTGCTGATGAGAACACGTCCCACAGCCTCAGCAGTGGCTGGAGGTATATGAAGAGAGACAGTCAACTTTAACCATCTTTCATAGCCAGATCATTGCCAGTCAGGTAAGACCAATCAGGCCCCTACTTCTCTCTGTCCCAAGCCCCCAGCTCCAAACCTGGACAGCTCAAAAGGTATCAATAAGGAATTAACAAAAGAGGCATTATGGATAGTGAGGAGGAGCTGGCAAAGAAAAAGGGGAAAAAAAGTCTCTCTACCATCTGCTCTTCCCAGAGGTATATTTCTGCCTTAACAGGGCTGAACTAAAGATACGGCAGAGATTTCACTTTGACTGAAATTCCGAGTTTTTATTATTACACTGGACAGGATATATTGATTACTAATTTGAGACTATTTGAGGGATGAAAGTGACCAAAGGATTTTTTTTTTTAATGATTGTTATCTTATAGTGAACAAATAGTTACCTGGGCTATATGCCCAAATTTTATTGCATGGAAGGAAAACAATGACCCACAGATATGGTTTATAGAGGTAATTATGAAGAAAAAAATACCTCTGGGTCTTCCTTATTCAATATAACGGTTACAAGAACATGGAACAAGCTTACTACTTGGGGTCAAATAGGATTGGATTCTAATCCTACAGTATCTGAGAATTACCAACAGTATTAACTTGAGTCCCTCACTTAACTTCTCTGGGTGTCAAGATCTTAATCTGCAAAACGTGACCTATAAAGATTAAATGTATTTATGTATATGAAGAAACTAACATATTGCTTGCCACATGGAGAATGCTCAGTATACATACATTTATTTCCCATAGCAAACAACAGTTCAAAGTAGACTTACATGTTACCTAAATACATGTGAATTCAGCTAAATTCAACCATGCCCTTTCTTTCATCATCTTCACCATCATCATAATCAAAATGATATTGAGTTAAAAGAGGGGACAGCAAATTATGATCCTTGGGCCAAAACCAACTCACCAACATTTTTTGTAAATTAAGTTTTATTAGATATGGTGCTCTTACAGTGTGCCATTTATCAAGACAATGCTTCCACAACTATTACTTGACTTAAATTTTACAAAAACTCCTTTATAGTAATCTCCAATTTTCAGGGTTTAATATAAAAATAAGTAAATGCATTGTTCACACAGAGTACATAACCCTTTGTAGGGGAAGGTGGCAGAGAGCTCTGCTCCACACAGTCATACAGGGTCCAAGGGTCCCACCATCTTTAGCTACATCTCTGGAATGGGCTTCTTCCTTTATCATCATAATAGAGGAAAGAATGAAGGAGGGTTTCCCACTGGTTCTTAAATTTTTCTGCGTAGAAGTGACCAACATCACTTCCACCCATTATCCAGAGTTAACATACGGTCTTACCCAGTTGTAAGGGGTTGAGGCAGGAGCGCATGGATGTTTGATGATCAGTATGTCTTTTTCATATCCAGGATGTAAAAAACATTTTATTTAAAACTTAAAGATAAAGGTACAGGTGATAAGAGAGGCTAAGAGACTTGTCCAAGCCTGCACAGCTAGTAAATGGCAGAGCCAAAATTAAAATCTAAGCCCATAGATCTCCACAGAACGTATTATCTTATTGCTATAATCCTATTTTCCCTAATACTTTTTCTTGTCCCCCGCAATCAGTCCCTCTATTCCGAGTAGCAAGTTGGTTTTAAACATGAAGATATTTAATATGATAGAGGTTCTCACCTGATAGGACATGGTCTCTCCACAGTATCTCTTCTTCTCTATTTGTCTACCTGGTTATACATCTAGTTGAGTTAGATGTATTTTTGTGTTCATTTATTTAAAAGCTTAGAGAGTATATCAAAGAAATGGTGAAAAGATCCTGCTGAAAATTTCTTTAGGCATATCCTTCAAAATTAGATACACTTTCCCTCCCATGCCATTATTCTTGCCCAGAACTTGAAGTAGGCAGCTTTCAGATCTGCTGCATTTTTCAAATTGTAATAAATATATGACATCCTTATTCATGAGAATCTGTTCTAATTTAGAAGACCCACCTTTGCATGCACCTTTACTATGCAAACCTCAGGGAAAATAATTAAATTTAGAATCCTCTATGAGTTCTAAACAGAGATGTATAATAAATGCAACAATGATAGTCAAATCCAAATATTTATAGAAACCAGCAGTTTTTGAAATTCAATTTACATACATGGAGTGCTATTCGGGAGCTACAGAAATACGTTAATTTTCATTAGAATTATATTTTTTCTATTTTTGGAATTTTAATAACTATTTACTCACTGTTATTTTCTCTCAACCCCTGGAATAAGATACTGCTATAGTTAATATATATTTTTGTCATAAATCATCTTTCTAAATTCAAACCTAATTTCATTCTTTGTTGCAGTAAGCAACAACAAAGTACTTAACCAACTACCCACGACATGAAACAATGAAAATCTGGACCTAGTGGGAAATAGTTGCTTATAAATAAGTCATCAATTCTGCAGATACACACATCTAAAGTAATTTTAAGTTTTTGATTTTTACAATCAGTATAGGATGTGAATATACATTTTCCAAAAGAACCAATACAGTGACTTTTAAATGTAAGTAAACATAAAATGATTTCAACCACACTAAATAGGTAAACACAAACTGGTACTCCAGTGATTCTCCATTTTTCTTGCCATATTGACTAAGATATACAAACAAGTAAAACACTGTATTTTGACACATACTTTTTGAAATACGCTCTCTCATATATTGCTTGTGAAAACATAAATTGGTTAAGCCTCTTTGGAAGGTAACTGTAGGTATCTGTTAAATTATTAATCCATGTATCTATTGACCAGAAATTAAACTTCTAGGAATCATTTTATAGAAGTGTTCAAAGATGTATGTACAGTTATATTAATTTGAGTATTGTTTGTAATGGTAAAAAAGAAAACAACTTCAAAAATAATCACTTGGGATTGATTAAATAAATTATGGAATACTAACCAAATGTGAAAAGTTTTATGGACTAATACAGTAAGATATAGTCTGAGTGACTAATGACAAAAGCAGAACAGTAAAGATGTGCAGGATATTTCAGAAACTGGGGAAAATGTTTGTTCTAGGAAAAGTAGTTGGCTTGGAGAAAAGGTGGGAGGGAATCTTTTCAGTGTATTTGAGCATTTATAATTTGTATGCATTGTCTATTCAAAAGTAATTAAGAAAACACATAATTTGGGGAACAGTTGTTGAACTGTAACATAAAAAACAGCAGACAAGATTACTCAATTACTACTTTCTATAAGAAACAAACATTGATATATTATGGGACTTTGAAATTTATATTTAATACAAATATATTTTATATTACTTTAAGCAAGTCTATGATATCAGTTGTGAAATGTGGTTCTTGCTATCCTCCATCCCTATCTCTGCCTTTTATAAGGATTGTAATATTTAATTTTAGATAATAATGCTTCTCCTGAAATAAACTTGTGCTTTTAATTATTCAAGTATTCAGCCTTGCTGAAATCATTCTAATTATTCCCATTGCTCAACAGTATTAGTAAAAATTACATTTAAATTCAAAATAATTTAGATGGAGTCCTTAATATTCCCACAAGCATTTAGCTACTTTTATATTTTCACCTCTTGGGTTAAAAAAATAAAAATAAAAAAGATTGAATGTAGCCAATATCATTGTTTTAATTTAAATGATTCTGTTTTTTATCTGTAATGCAATACCATTGAAGGTAGATTAAATTTAGTTTCCTCTCTCTTTTTTGCTTTGTAAATCCCACCTCTCTTATTACTTCCTCATTTACACTTCTAAAATTTTTATGATGCTCATATTCTTTTATTATCTGTTAGGTTAATCAGCAGACAAAATTTTATGTACATTTTCTAGTGCATTGCCCTTGATAAATAAAGATTATTATTCATCCCGAATAAATAAATACCATGTAAGATTGTAATGGTAGATTTCAAATAACATAAGCTGCCACCTAACATAATCTCTTGTCTGCTAGATTGCTATTTTCTAAAATAGGTTTTATACATATACATAAAATAATACTATGTAGTTTTGAAAATAATACCGTATGTGACATTTGGAAAACTAAAATAACCCATTATAATGCCTATTAAATTATTTAACAAATAATTCAAGATTGGTCTTTGTATTTAACATTGATTTAAATGGGAGGCAAGGATGCAAGCCAGCCTAAAAATTAAGAATTAGAAGTAGAAACAATGAAAACATTTCTTTCATGAGTGAGTCTTGAAATTTTGATGTACGTTACATAAATTAAATTACTTTGGCCTGAGCTTTCTTTCCCACCACAGAGATACTATTCCACAGTCTATTACAGCTTGTATATATAGTTTGCAATGATAGCATTCAAAGACTCTGCGTAACATTTCTCTCTTCTGTGTCATACACAATAGAGGCACAAGGCACAGTAAGGAAACAATGTCCAGCTTGAATATGAATCTTAATTGAAATTTCTGTTTGTGGCTTGTTCTGTAATTCTTTCCCACAAATTTTTGGGGCTCAGCCTGCTTTTAAAAAAAGTATTTATTAAAGTTTCTCTTAAAGAGAAAATAAATTATTTTCTGTGAATTTTGGCAAGTAATGTCAATGCTTTATTTGTCATGATAGTGATGCAAAGCAACACTCATGGAATGCAAAGTCCAGTCATTAATCATGCCCAAGGTTAAGGTCAGAGTATTTGTGCTGTGCCCCAAAAGAGCCCTTTGGTGGCCGGAACATTGTTCCCGTAATACAATGCCTTCACAAGTTTTCTTAACTAAATTGTC
The DNA here is from genome assembly GCF_036562045.2 of Rhinolophus sinicus. Taxonomy (NCBI): domain Eukaryota; kingdom Metazoa; phylum Chordata; class Mammalia; order Chiroptera; family Rhinolophidae; genus Rhinolophus; species Rhinolophus sinicus. The sequence goes on from NC_133752.1 coordinate 132,694,946, forward strand.
AATTCTGTGCCTGAACTACAGGGGGTTTTAAGGAAGGATTGAATAGTACGACAAACATGGATACTGGCAATAAGTTTGAAATGGAAGGAAAACCAGTAGTGATAACATATAGATTCCTAACTCCATGTTTTATTTGAATACAGCAAGTTAACATCTGAAGTAAGCCTTTCCTTTCAGGCAGATGGAAAACGTTGTCTCATATTAAACACTTCAAAAGGTCAAAACATCAAAACTGAAGTTTAAATAAGTCAGTGTTGTCTTTTGTCCATTCAGAATTAGGGAAAATTCAACCAACTCTGTCACTTTTTTACCCAGAATAACCTTATTCTGGGGATCTTGCCAATGACCCTCCCAACTTGACTACGTAGATGTACTTGCTTGTGATAGTGAATAGTTGTTGGCATCTTGAAAATCTGGTAGCTTCTGAATCATGTGGCCCCTACAGTAAAATTGAAAAATGTGTTCAAATTGCTCAAAGATAATACCACTGGTCACGTTAACATGACACTTATTTCCTAAATCCAATGAGTATAATTGTTGATATTTTTTATCTCATTGAGTGTGGTCTTTTTACAAAAAAGAACATGATTCATTACCTTTCTAGGTGAAGATGATCAGTGGCAATTCAAGAATTTCTGTATAAGAAAAGGTTATGGAAGAGAACTAGTGGATACAGGTTGAAATTGTACTTCATAATAAATAAATATTTATTTTGATTTTATTCTCATGCAGGGGCAGAGGTAAAAGCAACTGTAGGAAGGTCCTTAAGCCTTTGATTATTCTCTTCCCAAGTTGCTACTGGCTCCAACAGTAGACAAACATGCTAAAATGCTGTACAGAAAGTCAGCACCCAACCAGAGTACAAGGACTGTAGAAACTGCAATTCCTGGCTACACATCTAGACCACACAACACACCAAGTATTGGCAGCACAACTCTTAACCCTTTTTTTCCTAGAAATACTTACAACCAGAGAAGTTTTTGTGTTTGTTTTTGTTTTGTTTTAATTTATTGTGGTGACAATTGTTAGTAAAATTACATAGGTTTCAGGTGCACAATTCTGTAATACATCATCTATATATCACATTGTGTGTTCACCACCCAGAGTCAGTTCTCCTTCCATCACCATATATTTGATCCCCCTTACCCTCATCTCCCACCCCCCACCCCCCTTACCCTCTGGTAACCACTAAACTATTGTCTGTGTCTACGAGTGAAAAGTTTTGCAAACCCATTGTCAGATTTCATATAGTGTAATGACAAATTTTCCAATATGGGTCAAAAATTTGATGAGTTATTAATTTCATGAAGAGTCTTCAAACATCACATTTCATCAAATTTATACTGGCCAGTGTAACAATTTGGGGGTCGGGGAGAGAGAGAGAGAGAGAGAGAGAGAGAGAGAGAGAGAGAGAGAGAGAGAATGTTTAATATACTAATGCCATATTTTAGGTAGAATTTCTTAGTAGCTCTAAATGTCTAATTTAATTCACATTGCATATTTTTAAAAGAGAGCAATTTCCTGACAATATCTTCAATTATCCTGAGGACTCACAAGAGATTTTTGCTTCTCATCACTCATCTGAGATAGGTTTAAGATTATTTTTCATCCTTGGTGTGGTCCATTGGAGAAACACTGTGAGCTGGATATTTGCATGGAGATAGTTTCTTTGGGGGCTTCTTCATACAGTGCCCATGAGGGAAAGAGGACAGCAGAATTGATCAGAGGAGAAATGTGATGCAGTTACAACAGATCCCACAGAGATCTCAAGAGGGAATAGCCCTTCAGTGTCCCACATTGAAGCAAAAAGCAACAAAGGTCACCTCTTATATGAATAAATCATTGGATGTGGTGCCCAAGGGAAGGGAAAAGAACTTGAACAAGGCACTTTACTTTGGTCTAGGGCAATTCCAAGACAGGAACTCAGCTGTAGGTCCTTGGTAGGCAACACTCCCAGCTGCAGAACCATGGACAGTCTGAAGCAGCATCTACATTTCTTGTTCCATATAAATCTAAAGCCATTCAATGTTTGATAATGAGAACCTATCGATCACTAGTTTCTAATATCTGCCACACATTAATGTGTATATAGGGTGGTATTCTGAATATTATTAACTCTATGAACATAACACATCTTGAACGCTTGTGAAGGGTTTTGTATTTATTATCGACAGAATGGACTTTTTACCATCACTGATTTCTTACCAAAAATCTTTAAAACATAGATTTTTCACACAACACACAGTTTCAAATAGAATTTGTGTCACTGCAACTGTCACAGATGGAAAAAAAAAAAAAAAAGGCTTTCCTTTTGTAGTTCTACTTTTCAATCAATACTTGTTTAGGGCTCAGATGAAAGGGGTTCCGTGAACTTGTCGCAAGCTTTTGTGCTGACATAAATTCTGTCTATTTGCAACTGTGTTGTGCCAAGTCTACACCATTTCTCAGCTGGACTCTTATAATAACCTGTCAGCAGGCTCCTCAGCATCCCATCTTCATCTCTTGAAAGGCATTTTCGACATAGGAGCCAGTGAAATGCAAATCAGACCACCTCATTCTCCTGCTTAAAAGCCTTCCATGACATCCCATCACACTCTGAATATATTTCAAAGTCTTTACCATGGCCTAAAGGGTGCTTTGTGATCTGGCTTCTTCCTACCTGCTTCTTTCAAATCCCCTCATATCATCAAACACTGAGCTTACAAACAAAAAGCAACACTGGCCTCAGTTCAGTTTGTATAAAATAACAAAGTCTTCTCACTCAAGGTATTTGCAGTCTGTGTTATCTATACCCAGAACACTTGTCTCTCTGAGTCTTGGCAGTTCATTTCCTCTCATTCTTTAACTAGGCTCTCCAAAAATACCTACCTGTCACCCTCCTTCTTTCCTGGTCTTCCACTGCCTCTCCACGTACCTGCCTGCACCTTCCCAACATGGCCGATGTCTCTCCATAACACTTCATCACAATTCTCCATAGTTATTTTGTTTATTAATTCGATAACATGTTTATTTTTAATCACTCCCTAAGAATATAAACTGCATGTTTTGTTCCTTCCAATTTTAATAATCTGTGAGATCCATTCCAAATATTTAGTAGACATAGCACATAGAGGAACAGTACGTGAATTGAAACTTGGTAGTTAGCCAAGGACTAGACTAGAAGAAGTGTGTTAGGCCATGTTAAGAATCTGGAGCAATGGAAACCATTGTTATGATTTAGGGAGTATGTTCTTGCAGTAGGGAAAAAATATGAATATTTCTCTCCATCTGATGCAATCACCCTGTTCACACCATATACATTTTATTGTATTCATACATTACTTAAATAGTGATTATTAAATTGTCTATTGCTGATCAACACTAATATCACCGAGGTTTTTGAAACATTTATTTTGGGCCAATCCTTATAAAAACTTTTTTATGTTCTTATAATATATTTGTAAAAAAATATTCCTATAAAAATTTCTTGATTCCAAAAGGAAATATTTTATCACTGTTTAAGTATACTGTTTAAAATGTCACCTCTCCCAGGCTCACCTAAATTCTTATCCGCTTTAATTTTCTTCATGCTGACTGTATTAGTCATATCTATGTATTTATTTACCTGCTAATTGCCTGAGTATATCAGAGGGCAAGACTGCCTTGCATTCTCCTTTATCTCTATTCCTAGAATAAGACTTGGCAAATAAGATGTTCTCCATAAATATATGTCAAATTAATGAATCAATGAACCTGTTAATATAAGAAATTCACATATATGGAAGTTGCTACTTCCCAATGAAGCTGAATAAATAAGATCTCTTAGTCACTATAGTCCTTTCACTCTGAAAAGGTCATATAATTAATTTTTTCTTTAATTCTCTGTATTTATGTATGCAAAATGATTACCTAATCCAAGGGGTTCACCACTTACTAGCAAGTAATAAAACCCTTATTCAATCTGTTCTATGACCATATAACTAATGGACACCTAATTGTTAATTATAATAATTGCATTGACGTTTATTATTTGTTACATTTCTTCCCAGTAATTATCTAGTTATTACACTTAAGTGAGTTTTGTTTTCAATGGAATCTTATTTACTCTTCCAAAGATAAAAACAAACAAATATATGTTTGTATATATACATATATTTGTATATGTATATATAAAGATATATACATATATTTCCATATATACAAATATGTACAAATATACAATATATACAAATATGTATATTTTTGTATATATACATATATGTGTGTATATATACATATTTTGTATATGCATATGTACGTATATTTCCATATATATTATATATGCACATATACATATATAATATATTTACATGTATACATATATATGTATATATGGAAAGAGAGAAAAGAGAAAGAGATTTTGTCATTTTCATCTACTACTCTAGTCCCAGTGCCTAGAATAATGCCTAGAACATATGGCAGTCTCTCAAGAAACATTTGTTGATTTAATACATTAACATAATTTATACAGCCAAAGTGAATAAAGTTCCTTCTTTGGGAGAGATATTCATTTAATATATTCACCTATTTAGTTAGATTTTTCTTTTTACCATGAATTCTTACCCATATTATTTTACCAAGCACATCAGGGAAGAAAGATCATTAGATTAGGAGTAAGGATCATTATATTTCTAGTTCAGGCCCTTTCTTATGTGACTGTATGCAAATCCTTTAAGTTATGAGGGATTCAGTTTCCTGAATTACCAAATAAATAAATAAATAAATAAATAAATAAATAAAAGCAGTTAATTGACTCTCTAAGATTCCTTTTTAAAACTAAAATTATGTTTTCTTCAACCCCTATCACTAATGTCTATTTTAATATGCATCTATTTTTAGAGACAATTTGTAGACCAGTATACATTCTTTTTTCTCTTCAAGTATTGACAATGAGAAAATATCTCAATTATTCAAAACCCTTTTCTTTAATTCCCCTTTCTTACTTGTTTGCAGTAACGACTATATGACATCATCCTAATTGCATAATTAAGAGATAATAAATATACTAAAGTAATTAATTAATAACTCTTTGGGAGGAATAGATGACTTAAAAATGAGGAGACTTATACATTTGGATGATGCTGAATAAAGCAAGAATCAGATAAAACTATCCAAGCCAGATTCTGTTCTATTTCAATTGTTCTGTTCCCAACAATTGCTTTGAAGGCCAATGATACATGATATTGTGTTGGGTAATATAGTTTCTATCTAATTTTAGAAGAGAATTTTGAGGCAATTAATACTTTCTATTAGCCAGTTGGATTTGTTACATTGCTTAGCAACATTTTATTCAATACAGAATTACCAACATCTTTGCAAATAAAATGGAATATGTTATATATTATGTTATAGTAGTTAAGCTATTAAAAGGCACCTTAAAAAAGAGTTGTCAATAGAAAATTATATTCCTTATTATTATTTATCTGAGAAAAAATTTAATAAAAGAACCAGAAAATAAAATAAGACTAGTTGTCTTATTCAAATAAAAAAATAATTAAGGTTTTAATCTTTTTTAATCTTTATGGTGTAATCTATAATATTGGGATAAGAGGTATCTTTAACTACATTCTCCACTACATATGGTAGAGTAAGATCAAATAGTCATATGATTAATTCTGTGAGGCTTTCTGGGGTGTGCTAAAATATTTAGGGGGTGAACCGTTCTCTTTAATCCTTGCATATTATTGTGTTTTGTACCCTAAAATAATCTCTGCTTCCTTTTTCTTTCTCCCTAGATGTGATTACTAGAATCCTTTAAGTGGAACATTCTCAGTTTTTTACCCACAGAATGGTGTTTAAGGACCCATCCTAGCACCCATGACAGAAAGGAAATGAAATCATTTCGAGCTCTGGGGTACATATTAGTCTAACCCAGTTATGACCGTCTGATTCTCTTTACCAATACATTAGTTTATGAATAGGCATGAGAGGTGTATGTGGTCCCTTCATTCTTTAATTCATCTCTTCAACAATTATTTTTGAGTGGCTTCTATGTGCCAGGCACTCTTCAAGGCATTGAGGATATAGGAAGACATATGAGGAAATACAAATAACTGCTCTTCATAGAGCTTATATTTTAAAGGAAAGATGAAAGTACAACAAATATAAATAAATCAATAAGCAATATCTCAGGGACAGAAAAGTTCTGTGAAGAAAAATAAAGGCAGATAAAGTGATAGTGAAAAATGTGGGAAGAAGGACACCATTTTCAATAATGATGGGCAAAGGTTTGTATTATGTGAAAAAAGGTGTGACTGAAAAGTCAAGGAAAAAAGACTACAATACAATTGGATATCATTTTCATGACTATTATTACTGTGTGATTAAAAGAGACAAGAATATATGATTCTGTCATGTCCAATGATCTTTTACATTTAGATAATAAAGATATTTTGCATAACTCAAGAGACAACAAGGAAAAAATACTAACTCAAACGATATAACAATTTGGGTGGGGATTATAGACCTAATCTCACTTAAAAATTAACAATGATGTTACTCAGAACCAAGGGATGCCTCTATATCATCACATTTTCCTCTATATCCTGAAGCCCTTGCTGTACACTTAACAGATTTTATTACATTTCAGTTACTTCAGGCTTCCAAGCTAAGAGAGTGACCTCAAAAATTAATTGGAAATTAATTTCTGAAGATTGTGTAACATGATCTGTTTCCTTACTGTGTTGTTATTTTTGAATCCTCGATAGATTTACCATTAAGTTTAGGAGTGTTTGCAACACTAAAATAAAACTCATTCTATTAATATTTACATTGAGAAATATATGCATATTTGGTAATACAAATATTTGATTGTATGAATAATATTAAAGAGAATTTGGCCTACTAGAATGACAAGTCAACCCTCTGCCTCGTCAAACGTTTAAACCTCAATATACTTATAATAATTACTTAACTTTGAAGTGTTTGCTATTTAAAGGAAACAACATAGTTCTTGAGCAAATAAACTATACAAAATTTGTAAATATGGTTTAAATATTTAAAGGAACTTAACTAATTTAATAAAAGGGAACAAATGTTAATCCAAGTTCCTTTAAAGATAATCATTACAATTATTAATCTTGGAAACAGAATAATCAAATATGTAAGTCGGACATTTTAGGAATGATTTTAAGAAAACAGCAACTTTATTAGATTAAATATTTATTTTTTTAAGTATTGGAATAATCTTTGGTGTTCAAAAAAGTATCCTTGTGGGTAGATAAAATTTATATTTTTCATTGGAGTGACTTTTAAGCAGAGACCTGAATACAGTGGGGGAATAAGCCACAGAGGAAGGCTAGTCCTGGCAGAAGAAACAGTAAGAGCAAAGGCCCTGAAGCAGGAAGATGCCTGCTTGATGTTTGTGGCCAAGTGTGATTCCTAGAACTGCTGGGACCATGTTGTTCCCAGGCCAGAGGGTGAAGCTTAAGAGAGGCGGTCAGAACCCAAGATCAATGTGAGGTGGAAGCAGTGTCCTGGCATACTCGCCCCATCTTCTTACTTCTTGTTATATAATACATGCTCTTATTTTTTTTAAGCTACTTTGAAATTGCAGTTATCTGTCGCTTGCAGGTGAAAACATCATGAAGAATTCAAGTTACTGTTTACATTCTTTTAATCTTCTTCAAGTTGCCAAGCAATGAGCAGGCAATCTTTATAAGGCAGTACTATGGGACTTTATTTTCCAGCAGATTTTCATTTGCAGTGTAAGATGTTTTTTCTGGAGTTAATTATTACATAATGACATACATATATTTGCCGCTTCAATTTTATAGGCATTGTCTGTCTGAGCTTCATTCAGTCTCAGCATGGGGTTCTTATCCACAGTTTATAGAAAAGGAAACCGAGCCTCAGAGAGGTTAAATCACTTAACCGTGAAGACAGGTGTTCAGTGCCAATCTGTTGCTATTTTCATTGTAATCAACTGCTAAAAATTAATTAGTCTTTGGCATAAAATCGCAGGCCAACTAAAATTCTGAAGTCATAAATTCGGGATAATGGCTCTCTAATAAGGAAATTTGGGGAAGCTAACTGTAGAAATTATTTGATGGAGCAGCCTTTTATAATACATGGAGCTCTTCGAATAAAACCACATTAATAGCTTCATCTATTCAAAATCTTAACCTTACATTGAAAGAGCCAGGGGCTTGTGGAGAGTTGGAGACACAGTTTATCATTTAGTAGCTGAGTATCAAGATTCAGTTTCCCTGTTACATACTAAACTGTTGTGGGGAATAATATATGAGTATGTATATAACGCTCAGTGTAGTGCCTGGCATATAATAGCAGCTCAGGAGATGATGATCACTGTTGGGCAAAAAGGAGTTGTCCTTTAATAACTTCGCAAAGAATCACAAAGAGAATGGTATGTTTTTTTTGCATCTTTTTTATTAAGTTTATTGGGGTGACAATTGTTAGTAAAATTACATAGATTTCAGGTGTACACTTCGGTATTACATCATCTATAAACCCTATTGTGTGTTCACCACCCAGAGTCAGTTCTCCTTCCATCATCATATATTTGATCCCCTTTACCCCCATCTCCCACCCCCTCCCCACTTACCCTCTGGTAACCACTAAACTATTGTCTGTGTCTATGGTTTTTGTTTCTCATTTGTTTGTCTTGTTCTTTTGTTATTTTTGGTTTGTATACCACATATCAGTGAAATCATACGGTTCTCTGTTTTTTCTGTCTGACTTATTTCGCATAGTGTTATACTCTCAAGAGCCATCCATGTTGTCACAAATGTTCCTATATCACCTTTTCTTACCGCTGAATAGTATTCCATTGTGTATATATACCACAACTTCTTTATCCATTCATCTATCGAAGGACATTTTGGTTGTTTCCATGTCTTGGCCACCGTAAATAAAGCTGCAATGAACATTGGAGCACACGTGTTTTTAAGTATAAATGTTTTCAAATTTTTTGGGTAGATACCCAGGAAAGGGATTGCTGGGTCATACGGTAATTCTATTTTTAATTTTTTGAGGAACCTCCACACTGCCTTCCATAGCAGCTGCACCAGTCTGCATTCCCACCAACAGTGTATGAGGGTTCCTTTTTCTCCACAGCCTCTCCAACACTTGTTACTATTTGTCTTGTTGATGATAGCCATTCTGACTGGGGTGAGGTGATATCTCATTGTGGTTTTTATTTGCATTTCTCTGATGATTAGTGATGTTGAGCATTTTTTCATATGTCTATTTGCCATTTGTATGTCCTCTTTGGAGAAATGTCTCTTCAAGTCCTCTGCCCATTTCTCAATTGGGTTGTTTGTTTTTTTGTTGTTGAGTTGCATGTTCCTTGTATATTTTGGATATTAGCCCCTTATCAGAGGCACTGTTTTCAAAAATCTTCTCCCATTCAGTTGGTTGCCTCTTTATTTTGTTGATGGTTTCTTTTGTTGTGCAGAAGCTTTTCAGTTTCAGATAGTCCCATTCGTTTATTTTAGCTTTTGCTTCCCTTGCCTTTGGAGTCAAATTAATAAAATACTCTTTGAAACCAAGGTCCATAAGTTTAGTACCTATGTTTTCTTCTATGCAGTTTATTGTGTCAGGTCTTATGCTTAAGTCTTTGAGCCATTTTGAATTAATTTTGGTACATGGTGACAGATAGCAGTCAAGTTTAGTTATTTTGCACGTGGCTTTCCAATTCTCCCAGCACCATTTATTGAAGAGGCTGTCTTTTCTCCATTGTACGTTTTTTGTTTCTTTGTCAAAAATTATCTGTCCATATTTACGTGGTTTTATTTCTGGGTTCTCAATTCTATTCCATTGGCCTATGTGTCTGTTTTTCTGCCAATTCCATGTTGTTTTGATTATTGTAGCCCTGTAGTACAAGCTAAAGTCAGGGAGTGTGATACCTCAGTGTTGTTCTTTTTTCTTAAGATTGCTTTGGCTATCCGGGGTCTTTTGTGATTCCAAACAAATCTGATGATTTTTTGTTCTATTTCTTTAAAAAATGCCATTGGGATTTTGATGGGGATTGCATTAAATCTGTATATTGCTTTGGGTAATATGGCCATTTTAACTATGTTGATTCTTCCAATCCATGAGCACGGAATGTCTTTCCATTTCTTTGTGTCTTCTTCAATTTCTTTCAAAAATGTCTTATAGTTTTCAGCATATAGGTCTTTCACATCCTTGGTTAAGTTTATTCCTAGGTATTTTATTCTTTCTGCTGCAATTGCAAAAGGAATTGTTTTATGTATTTCTTTCTCTGAGATTTCATTGTTAGTATATAGGAATGCAATGGACTTTTCTACGTTGATTTTGTAGCCGGCAACTTTACTATATTTGTTGATTGTTTCTAATAGCTTTTTGGTGGAGTCTTTAGGGTTTTCTATATATAGCATCATGTCATCTGCAAAGAGTGACAATTTAACTTCTTCATTCCCAATTTGGATGCCTTTTATTTCTTTCTCTTGCCTGATTGCTCTGGCAAGGACTTCCAACACTATGTTGAAAAGCAGAAGTGATAGGGGACAGCCCAGTCATGTTCCTGAACATAGAGCAAAGGGTTTCAATTTTTCACCATTAATTATGAGATTAGCTGAGGGTTTGTCATATATGGCCTTTATTATGTTAAGGTATTTTCCTTCTATACCTATTTTATTAAGTGCTTTAATAAATAATGGATGCTGTATCTTTTCAAATGATTTTCTGCATCGATTGATATAATCATACGATTTTTGTCCTTTATTTTGTTTATGTGATGTATCACATTGATGGATTTGCGGATTTTGAATCATCCTTGTGCCCCGGGGATGAACCCCACTTGGCCATGATGAATAATCTTTTTAATGCATTGTTGCATTTGATTTGCTAGAATTTTGTTTAGGATTTTTGCATCTGTATTCATCAGAGATATTGGTCTGTAGTTTTCTTTTTTTGTGTTTCCTTATCAGGTTTTGGTATCAGGGTCATGTTGGCCTCATAAAATGAGTCAGGGAGTACTGTCTCTTCTTCAATTTTTTGGAAGAGTTTGAGCAGGATTGGTATTAGATCCTCTTTGAAGGTTTGGTAGAATTCACTAGTGAAGCCATCTGGTCCCAGACTTTTGCTTTTGGGAAGGTTTTGGATGACTGATTCAATTTCGTTACTGGTGATCGGTCTGTTTAGATTTTCCAGTTCTTCATGGTTCAGCCTTGGAAGGCTATATGTTTCTAAGAACTTGTCCATTTCTTCTAGGTTATTGAATTTGGTGGCATATAGTCCTTCATAGTATTCTTGGATGATCCTTTGTATTTCTGTGGTGTCCGTGAGAACTTCCCTTTTTTCATTTCTGATTTTGTTAATTAGTGTTTTCTCTCTTTTTTCTTACTGAGTCTAGCCAAAGGTTTGTCAATTTTGTTAATCTTTTCAAAGAACCAGCTCTTTGTCACATTAATTTTTTCTATTGTTTTTTTGTTCTCTATTTCATTTAGTTCTGCTCTGATTTTTGTTATTTCCTTTCTTCTGCTGACCTTGGGTTTCATTTGTTCTTCTTTTTCTAGTTCTTTAAGGTGTAACATGAGGTTATTTATTTGGGATTTTTCTTGTTTCTTGAGATAGGCCTGTAATGATATAAATTTCCCTCTTAAAACTGCTTTCGCTGCATCCCAAAAATTTTGGTAGGATGTATTTTCATTGTCATTTGTTTCTATGTATCTTTTGATCTCTCCTCTAATTTCTTCTTTGACCCAGTCGTTCTTTAAAAGTATGTTGTTTAATCTCCATGTATTTGTGTTTTTTCCTGCTTTCTTTTTGCAGTTGATATCCAATTTCAAAGCCTTGTGATCAGAGAATATGCTTGGTATGATTTCAATCTTCTTAAATTTGCTGAGGCTGATTTTATATCCCAATATATGGTCTATCCTTGAGAATGTTCCATGTACACTGGAAAAAAATGTACAGTTTGATGTTTTAGGATGAAGTGCTCTATATATGACAATTATGTCCATTTCACCTAATGTGTCATTTAGGGCTGATATATCGTTATTTATTTTCTGTTTGGATGATCTATCCATAGCTGTCAATGATGTATTTAAGTCCCCTAGTATAATTGTGTTTTGGTCAATTTCTCCCTTTAGTTCTGTTAGTAGTTGCTTGGTATAGTTTGGTGCTCCCTGATTGGGGCATAAATATTAATGACTGTTATGTCTTCTTGTTGCATAGTCCCCTTTACCATTATGAAGTGTCCATCTTTGTCTCCTGTTACCTTTTTCACCCTGAAGTCTGTTTCATCTGATATCAGTATGGATACACCTGATTTTCTCTGGGTACATTTTGCTTGGAGTGTCAAGTTCCACCCTTTCACTTTGAGTCTATGTTTGTCCTGTAGCTGAGATGTGTCTCTTGGAGGCAGTATATGGTTGGGTTTAGTTTTTGATCCAATCTGCTACTCTGTGCCTTTTTATTGGTGAGTTCAGTCCATTTACATTTAAGGTTATTATTGTTATGTGAGGATTTCCTGTCATTCTATCTTTAGTTTTCTGGTAAGGCTGTGTCTCCATTGTTTCTTTGCCTTTTTGTTGTTGTCTATTATTTCTGTGTGGTGGTATTCTATGATGTTTCCCTCTGTTTCTTCTTTTATTACAGTATATATTTTAGTTCTGGATTTTTTGGGGTGGTTACCCTTAAGCTTATGTAAAAGAAAGTTTCATATTTAGAGTATTCCATTTTCTTCAGCACACTTACTTTCTCCATTCCCATGTTCCAGTTCAGACCTTTACTCTCCCCCTTTTTAAGTTTTGGTTGCCACAAATTGTGCCAGTTGATGGTGGTTGAATAGCCTCCTTTTTTATTTTTTGTAGTGCAGGTTATGTATTAGAAAATTCCCTCACCTTCTGTATGTCTGGAAAGGTCTTTATTCCTCCTTCATATATAAAGGATATCTTTGCTGGGTATATTATTCTTGGCTCATAATTTCTCGCTTCCAATAGTTTGAATATTTGGTTCCACTCCCTCCTGGCTTGTAGAGTTTCTGCTGAAAAATCTGATGATAATCTAATGGGCTTTCCTTTGTAGGTTACCGTCTTCTTTTCCCTGGCTGCCTTGAGGATTCTTTCTTTGTCGTTGATTTTAGACAGCTTCAATACAATGTGCCTTGGAGAAGGCCTGTTGGGATTGAGGTAATTAGGTGTTCTATTTGCTTCTTGGATTCGAGGATCCAGTTCTGTCCACAAGTTTGGGAAGTTCTCATCAACAATTTGTTTGAATATATTCTCTGTTCCCTTGTCTCTTTCTTCTCCTTCTGGTATGCCCATTATTCTTATATTGCTCTTTCTGATGGAGTCAGAAAGTTCTTGTAGAGTTCTTTCATTTCTTTTAAGTCTCAAGTCTCTTTCTTCTTCCATCTGTGTCATTTCCAGGTTTCTATCTTTGATGTCACTGATTCTTTCCTCCATCTGGTCAACTCTACTACCTAAGCTGGTTATTTCATTCTTAATTTCTTCTATTGAGTTCTTAATCTCCAGAAATTCTATTTGGTTCTTTTTTAAAATTTCAATCTCTTTCGTAAAATGTTCACATTTTTCTTTGATTGTGTTTCTGAGTTCATTAAACTGTCTTTCTGTGTTTTCTTGCATCTCGTTGAGTTTTTTCAGAACTGCAATCTTGAATTCTCTGTCATTTAAGTCACATATTTCCATATCTTTAAGTTCCTTTTCTGGAGACTTTTCATTTTCTTTCTGAGCTGTCTTGTTGCCTTGGTTATTCATGGCAATTACAGATTTATTATTTCTCTTCCTAGACATCTACAAAAGTGGCTTCTGCAACAGGTTTATAGGAAGTTGTCTTTCTTTTGTTTTCCAATACTTGTTGGTAGAATGTTTTATTTTCTCTCCAACTGCAGCCTTTTACTCTCTCTCACACTGTAGTGCTATGTTTTCTCTGCACTGTTCCAGCTTCTCACACAATGGGGGGATTCCCTGGGAGATGGGCTTCTCCTCTGTTAACAGTTTGCCTGGGTCACGGGGCGCAGTGTCCATGTGGGTATGTGGAGAGCTTTTGAAGTTCCAAAACTCTTCCTGCACCAGATTCATAGCCCATATATTTCAGCAGTTCTCTTTACTCCTGCAGGGATCTGCCTAGATAGGTGGGGCCGGGGGGGGGGAGGGGGGTTGAGTTGTGAGAGGTGGCCCAGAGCAAGGGTGGCAACCACCACCATAGACGGTTCTGCTTCCTCAGCTCCCTCCCCTTTGCCGGAACTAGTTGGCCTACGAATCTGTGTCTGTAGTCCACAGTTCTCAGAACAGCAAATATTCTGTTCTTTTGATCTGATACTGCTACTGTTCCGCTTCTAGCACTGGGCAGGTGGGGGCGGGGCAAGCTCTGGGAGGGTAGGGAGGGGGCGGCTAGTCTCAGTGCCTAAGGCTCCGCTCTCTGCTCGGCAGTGAGGGCTTAAACCACCGTTTTCAGCCTTCTTCTCTCAGTCTTTTCTCCACGGTCTCTGCCATGAGCATTGGGTTCAGCCGTGTTATATGCTGCCCCCTCAGCCCTGTGGGCCATAAGTGGAGCCCTAGCAGTCCAAATTCTTCCCTCTCCCGCAGCTGCGGTAGTTCCGGGAAGCAGCGAGCTCGGAGCACTGAGCTAGGTCTGCGTCGTGCACCCGTGTGGCTCCGTCTCCACACTTCTCCCTTCCCTCCTCCCCTGCTCGCATGATTCACCCACCTTTAGGTGAAATCAGTAGTGGGTCTTTTCGTCTTGCCTGTCTGCTGTGCAGGGAGTCCTTTGTGGAGTTATAGTTGTTAGATTTGTTATAAATTCCAGGGGAGATTTACAGAGGCTCACCTCACACCACCGTTTTGATGACGTCTCTCGAGAATAGTATATTTTAAAACATTCATCAAGCAGGTACCCATAGCTTTGAAATTGCATGGGAAAATTTAAATCTTAACATGATGTTTTTTACTAATATACTTAACGTGTCTTTCTATCCTTTACTGTTACCCTTGTCTGCTCCACCTATACCTCCGTCACTCAGTCTCCCGCTAGTTCTGACTGTTATCTGTTAATATACAGTAAGAAAATGAAAATAAAATGAAGAATTTCATATGATCATTGACTATGATATCAAAGATGAAGATTCAGCAGTTAGATGAGTTAAAAGCAAAAAGAGAGTAAAAAAACTGGGAGACTAATGTAGAGTGTTGGAAAGAAGTATTAAGATATTGAAGGATTAAACAAGACCTTGGGAAAATCAATTAAACTCACAAATACTTTTATAAAAATGAGTCTACTTATAGTCAGACTGAGAAAGTCCAAATTAAGCACAGGATTGTATTATATTATAATATCATCATATTTTTTACAGAAAATATCACTTGTTTCATTTTTTAATCGATTCATTTAAAAGATAACACATAGTGGCAATTATAAGAGACATTTTGTTGAATGTAAAATGAAATACATTTATTATCAAGATACAAGGATTAAATTTTTTCACAATTTCTTAAAAATTTGCTTCCTTTTTTTAAATGATTTTACTTTTTTGGTTTGTTAAATTATCTTCTCATGATAGAACTTCCTGTAAAACAGGACCCTTAAAGGCTGATTACCAGATTACAAGAGAAGACTAAAGGTGTTAAAGAAAAAAATGCTCTAATTAAGTGGTAAATTAGTCAGTAATGGAAGCATTCATAGCCTAAGGAGGGTCACAGTATCGATGTCACTACTGCTGGTCCTTTCTAATTTTTAAAGAGGGAGAGAATGTTTAATGGCCTGGATGGTTTCCCCACTCAAGCCATCACCTTGGGCAGTGGCTTCACTCAATCATTCAATTAATATTTATTGAGCACTCACAGAGTCAGGTGGGGGGTCTATAGGAGCTAGAGTAGTTTAGAAAAACTAAAAATCCTCACAGACCTTATATTCCAGTAAAAGAGGCAGACAATAAAATGATACATAAGTGAATTACATACTGTTTGCTGTGAATAATTACTTTGAGACTAAAATGAAGTTTGAGGTATATGAAATTCTGGGTTGGCTAATTGGAAATTTTAGATATGAGCTAGGGAAAACTTCAATGAGACAGTGATTTTGTAGTCAAATCTGAAAAGAGCAGGAAATAGTCATGAGGATGTCTAGAAGGGCCTTCTTAGCAGAGAGAACAGCAGGTGCAAAGGCTTGGAAGTAGGAATATGCCTAAGGTTTTCAAAGAACTGATAGAAATGTAACGTGCCTGAAGGAGAGATGTAGAGGATATTATTGAAGAGGTAACACACAACCAACCTCCATAAGTCTCACTTCATTTTGTGCAAAATAGTTATAAAACCGATGCTCTCTGCCTATGGTGGTCGTAAAAACTCTATGAGATAATTCTTGCAAAGTACTAAGCACAACACCTTGCATACAGTAAGTGCTTAATAAATGTTAGTTCTTGCTGTTTGTTATTTCATGGAAATAGAACCAAAGGGCTATCTCTGCTTGATGCCACTGAACATTTGAATCATTTCCCCGACTTTCTTTACCTGACTGCATGACCACTTGGAGACAATTACAATATGATTTCATTTCCAGTGTTGTTTTGCCTCCATGGGGTGATATGCCAGTTTTACTAAAGTAAGAGTTCCGAATTAGATGCCAGTAGAGTTCCCTTTATAAATTGACATATTTTCAACTTTGCCTCTATGAGCATAATTAATGAGTTTACCCATGAAAGACACATTTACTCATTATTTTACTTGCAAAAGTCAGGTTTCTAATTCAGATCAGCTGACTTTATACCATGTAAAATTCCCTAAGGTGGTTCAGCTCAGGGCTGCAGCCTAGAGGAAAGCCAGCAAGGCTTTCTTGACAACTTTTATCTCATATCCTTTCCTATTTGAATATTGCAAGTACCTAACCGCTATTTACCCTTACACAATGCTGTCACATATATCATCTCTTGTCAGCCTCTATAATTTTTATGAGTATGCAAAACAGCTGCTGCTATGACTATTTTATAAATACAGAACTGAGATAAAGAGATGAAGAGACAGACATGAATCCTGGGGCCAGATATTCAGACTCCTCAAAATGTGCTCCTTCTACT
This sequence comes from Rhinolophus sinicus, assembly GCF_036562045.2. Taxonomy (NCBI): domain Eukaryota; kingdom Metazoa; phylum Chordata; class Mammalia; order Chiroptera; family Rhinolophidae; genus Rhinolophus; species Rhinolophus sinicus. Next base: position 132,711,981 of record NC_133752.1, read on the forward strand.
GCTAGAAATAAGAAAACCTGGGTTTTAGTCTCAGATTGCACACTAATGGATATGTGATGTTGAAATATCCTTCTTCTTTGAGTCTGTTTCCTTAGAGAGTTTGAATAAATGATCTAGAATATCCTTTCTAATATAAATATCCTAGAATTTTAAGGTAATAGTGAAATGAGCAAGTTAGTAGAACATTTGAGGAAGAAACTCAATTAGACCAGGAATTAACAAAAAAATATAAATATACGTTACATATGAACAGAAACAGCTCTGTCATATATAACTTATGTATAGGAAGTAGAGGAGGTGGGAGGAACAGGGGAGAACAGATTCCAATCATTTATATTTGGCAAAGAGATCCCAGATACACTGACAGCTGCTTATTTTTATATTTTTCCCTTGGAATTTTTTTCATGGGAAGTTAATAATTATAAAATGTAGTAATTAAAACACTAATAATGTCAATTAATAGAACTAAAACTTTCCAACCAAAGCTTGACTGAACACTCTAAAAGTACCTATTTAAAAATTATTTTTAGTTTTTTGTTTTTTTTAATTAGATGTTCCAAGGACACCATCATGCAAATTTATAAATCAGTCACTACGCCAGTGCTGACCTCCTAAATTGCCACCATGAAATCCACCATGGTCTGTTTGAGTTAGAAAGTCCTGTCTATTATCTCTTGGTTCACTGATCTGTGTTTTTATTGGACATGTTAGAGAAGTCTTGAGGGCTTTGGCAGTCCAAGTCCCCTAGCGATTTTCTACCCTGTCATCTGAAAGGGAAACTGTGCTGTATCATACAAAATCACCCTCACTAGTGCAGTGAAGTGGCAGGGAAAAGAAGGGCAGTCAAATCACCTCAATATATACTTTAGAATGTGTTCTGAAAAATTGCCTGTCTTTTTTTTTTTTTTAATTTTCCTAATGAACCCATACAAGCCATTTGAATACAACAGAGATTTCAAGAAACTACAATTTTCCTGCTCCACACGACACTGATACTTCACTTAAATGCATGCATTTGAAGCAAGATGATTGAAATGATAACAAATTAATTGCACCTGTTCAAGCCAAAACTCTTTAGTATCCTACACATTAAAATGTTATGTCTCACAGCAAGAATACTACTGCACTTAAAAGGAGATTAGGACCCTCTTTTTGTGGTAGAAAGAAGGAAGCAAGAGAATCATGTATTCCTTAAAGAACATATACTTCTATATTTGTACATAAAGCTACCTTATCTTTTGGAACAGGCATTTAGTTATATCCCAGGAAGAGAGTGACTTACATTGATCATTTACTGGTAGAATCCTGAAAGTATAAAAAGAATGTGATTCACTCCACTACAAACACTGATGGCATTAGTGCCTCTTCATGTTGGCATTTGAGATTTCCTCCCTACCTTTCTTAGAATGCAAGATTCATTAAAGCATCATTGAAATTTTTTAACTTCAGATAATCAAGATAAATGTAAAGCATTCATACAATAAATGAGCCTACAGAAGCCACAGAAACTAAATTAGTCACATCACTGGATTCCACTCTTCATCTACTTCTGTGATTTACTCAGTATGTAAGCTTACATTTTGTTATGACTTGAATTCTTATACACTACTTTAATATTTCACTGAATATTCATAGGTGTTATTATACTTGGAATTCTTCATTGCTCCATTTGTTATTCAAATAAGTGAAAACTATTTTCTAGTGAATTTCCTTTAACATGGGTTACTAATAAATTTAAGATAATTATGAACAAAAATAAGTACGACAAAATAAAAGAAATGAAATAGGTTTGACTAGTTTAATAATTTCATTTATTTTTCGTGAAGATAAATAAGGGAAGAGCAAAACAATAAAACAAAAATGTCATGTAAAGAGTGGAAAACACTAACAAGAAAAGGAAATGGCATTTACAAAAATGTGTATATAGCCATTAGATTAGTGACCTAATCTAATCTCACTTGGTTGTATCCATGTGAAAGGAAATTTTCACCAGAAGCATTGGAATTGGATTAAATCGGAGATTGGATATGTGGTGTTGATAATAATCCAGATATCTCAATTTAAATCTATTTTCCACATTTTTTAAAACAGCTAAAAGAATAGATTCCTGTGTCCAGTGCAGAACGTATCATGGAAGGAACTCAACTGAAATGAGCATTTGATGTCACCTCCTTTTCTCTTTCAGAGTGAGGACATTAGGTGATGTGTCCATTGGAAATGCCACTAGAAAAAAGAAAATAGCATCACGGAATCACAGAACTCACAGTATCACTATACTTAAAATTGAAGTAGTTTATTTGGAATATCTTCATAAAGGTGAAATGTGTAATTATTTGGTTGGCAAAAAGGAGATGCGACTGAATACCATATTGTTTTTTTGAGTTTTAATATGTACCGCAATCTATTTGGGCCAGGAGAGCAGCAATTAATGTTTTATACCACTGCTGCCCAATTTTTTTGGAATTGAGGTCTCTCATTTTTTGTTTGTTAGATTATCCATAGCTCCTATTTGTAAAGCCTATTAAATATTCTCAGGGAATTAACGTATTTGTTTTGAATATTTGCAATTTCTTTTGGGCATCTCAAGAATCACAAAACCAAGATTAAGATTCACTGTTTTATTACTTTGAGACATTTGAAATAATCTATACCAAGGATAAAAATACTAATTCTGTTCTACAGGATTATTACTCCAATAATCTCTTGCTTTCCATTGCAAATATATTTGCAAACCACGAGGTATTTAATTCTAGACTTTAGGCTTTCCCAGGCAAATCATTTTTGGAAGAATGAAATAAAATGATTCTTGACTTTCCTGTCATTAAAAGCCTTTCTTCACAAACCGCAGTCCTAAAGGGAGTGAAATCAACTAAAGAGAAATATGAGCTACAAAGGGAGCTTTAGCTCACGTTCTGGTCACTTAGATAAGATTTAACACCACCATTGATTTACACCATGTATTGTAGTTAAGATAGTAATTGCTATATCAAAGTTTATAGTATCTCTAGGACCTCTGAAAGATAAGACTTTTTAAAACATGATTGTAACTAATAAAGCATCAGACTATTGCTATTTTTGTTGTATATTACTTTTTACAAAGTGCAATAATTTTTTCTCAAAGTTTAAACAATCCAAATCCTTCTACAGAACCATTTCAAAGAACCACTAAAATGTTATATTCTAAATATGATTTGAGCCTGGTGTGTACCAAGTACTATGTATGCCACAAATAGTCAGAAATTAGTGAGACATGGCCCTGTCTTCAAAGAGTTTATAGTTTCTTTGACTGTAAATACAGATACGTAGCCCTAGAGTTACATTGTAATGTGATAATAACAGGAAATGCAGTGTGCTATAGAATGGATGGGAGCACCAGAAAGAGTTACGAATTCATCACAGAAGGCTTCTGAGAGGGTTTATTGATCGGAGTGAGCTATGAGAGAGGAGGAGTGAACAATATTTCTGAAACATGGAAGGGCATACTCAAAGGTGCAGAAGGAATAAAGAGCATGGCCATTGGAGTAATTGCAAGTAGTTTAGTCTTGCTGAAGCCTACAGCATGATGTAGAAGTGCCATTAGATGCGGGGGATAGTTAAGAGGGACCCAGATCTTAAAGGGCCAGAACTTTATGCTGAGGATAATGGAACCCATTAAAGGGTTTTCTATCTGACACTTTTTAATGCAGCAATGCAGATCTATTTGGACAGACCTGTCTCTGGGTCCCTTAACCATATATATTTTTTTCCAACCCAGCTGCTATTCCAGAAACCAGTTTTGTATGGGTGCAGAACAACTTTATGCAGGGATACTCAAACATGCCAAGTTCCAAGCGTTTATTGAATGATGATAGCCTCACACACCAGGGCTCCCCTGTTGCAGTTGAAACATGACACTTCACAGGAACTGTGTGATGCCTCAGCAACCCAGGAATGGGGGAAGTTTAGGCCCATGCTTAAAGGACAAGTGTACAAATGGATGTGTCATTCCACATATTGAAATATACTAATATTAATAATTGAAAATCAACCTAATGAGCTGTTAAATAAAATATGTTCCATCATCTTAACTTGATAACATTCAAAAGAGCCCGTTTGAAATTTAAAATTTCAGAATCTCTGTAGTTTTATGTACATATCGGTTATGTATTGCTTTCACAACAAATTACCCCAAAATTTAGCAGCTTAAAACAACAGGCATTTATTTCACAATATGGACAAGAAATGCATAAGCAGCTTAGCTGGATGGTTCCGGCTCAGGGTCTCTCATGAGGTTGTACTCAAGGTGTCAGCTAGAGCTACAATCATCTGAAAGTGTGACTAGGTTCAGAGGACCCACAGCCAAGATGTCTCTCTCTCATGGCTAACAGCAAAATGACTCAATTCCTTGCTGGTTTTTGGAAAGAGGGCAGACCAGGGAAAGAGGACTGTGAAAGCCTTAGAGAATTCTTGGAGCTACTGGGACAGAGAATCCCAGGGTTCCAGGTACTCGAAGTGTGATCTAAAAAGGTAGGCATGCATTCTGACTGGGCGAACATTCTGGGTGGTCAGGTGCCCCAGGTTCCATGCACTTCTCAACTTGTAGGTGAATGTGCAGCTGGGGTAGGATGCAAATGGTGTAGAACCTTAGAGTGTTGTGCCCTTATGGTGTAACTAAGAGCAGTACTGCTCTTAGTTGACCAAAGGAATACAGAAGGTAGAAAAAATTTTCTTATTTTTTCATTCCCCTGGAAGAATGGCCCTGAAAGCTGTAATTCATACAGCCTCTGAAATCCATGAAGTTAAACAGATAGTTGTTGTTGATACCAGTGGTGGGCAGCTTTCGTCTTCATATTGGCTCTCCCTTCTTCCGCCACTTCACCCAAGTTTGCCTATAGTTGCATCTTCTAATAATATTACAGAAGATTATTTTTGGCCTGAGGCTCTGCTGTCTGAGGTCCCAAAGTAAAACACGTTTTAAGCAGAAGACTAGCTTAATTAGATTTTTTTCCTGGTGTGTAAATGTGTTCATTCATGCATTTAACAAATATTTTCTGAGTGTCTTATAGGACAAAGTCAAGTGCAAGGAACTGAGATAGATAAAGCAGAGATAGCCCTTCCTTCATGAACATGAGATGTGGGGAACAGAGACATTAACTGGCAGTTATGATCGAATATGGTGTGTGCTGCAGTGGACACATGCAAGACTATTGGAAAGCATACAGAGGATACTGACCCCATTCTTCTAGCCTGATGCCATGTTTCCCAGAGGAAACAAGAAGGGCTCTTGGTTGTAAAGCCTGGTAATCAATGACTGTGTTCTTTCACCACCCACACTCATTCCCCTCCTCTATTTTCATTCATATTTACCATTTGTTGTGTTTTCCAATGTGCCAAACTCTCTATCTCCCACATTGTTTCTTTCATCTTAAATATTTCTGTGCCACCTCTGATCTCCATGGACTAATTCCAGCTCCTCTTTTTGGTCTTTAGAATACTGATAGAAGATCCTAGAAAAATGAAAAGAGGCCATGCCATGGAGGAATTTGCGTGCTAATATTACCGTGTTTCCCCAAAAATAAGACCTAGCTGGACAATCAGCTCTAATGCGTCTTTTAGAGCAAAACTTAATATAAGATCCAGTATTATATGATATGATATGATATGATATGATATGATATGATATGATATGATATGATATGATATATGATATGATATGATATGATATGATATTACATAAGACTGGGTCTTATACTATAGTAAAATAAGACCAGGTTTTATATTAATTTTTGCTCCAAAAGACGCATTAGAGCTGATTATCCAGCTAGGTCTTATTTTTGTGGAAACACGGTAGGTGTTTGGACTTTGCTCAGAAGGGTGAATGAATTGTAGGATTAGATTTGCAGTTTATAAAGAGTGTTCTAGCTGCACATAGGGGGTGGAATGTAATAAAGTAAGCCTGGAGGCAGAGAGAGCCGTTGAGAAACTGTAACATTATACCAGGTGAGAGAGAATCTTGGCAGTGAGGAAGCGAGAGAGTCAGAAGCATCTGAGGAATATTTTGATGGTACAAATACAATCATGCACTGCATAATGACATTCCGGTCAATGACAGACCACATATACAATGGTGGTCCCATAAGATTATAATTGAGCTGAAAATTCTGATTGTCTACTGATGTCATAGTCGTGGTAATGTCATACAGCAACACATTACTCACATGCTGTGGTGATGCTGGTGTACACAAACCTACTGTGCTACCAGTTGTCTAAAAGTATAGCACACACAAGAATGCACAGTGTATAATACTTGACAACAATACTAGATGACTATATTATGGGCTTATGTATTTACTATACAATACTTCATTGTTATTTAGAGTGTGCTCTTTCTACTTATAAAAAATAAAGTTTGCTTTAAAACAATAGGCCATGTTACACCGGCAGCAGCCTCATTACATCTTGTGTTTACTGCATCTCTTGATTGCATCATTTTCTCTTGTGCTTGATTTAGTTTCGCATTGTTTTGTACAGTAACATACTGCACAAACTTGTAGCCTAGGAGCAATAAGCTATACTACACAGCCCAGATATAGAGTAGGCTATACCTGCTAGCTTTGTGTCAGTGCACTCTATGATGTTATGTAAGTACACACAATGATGAAATTGCTTAACGTCACATTTCTCGGAACTATCCCATTCATTAAGTGGCACATGACTGTAATAAGAACAGGTGAAATAAAGAAAGAAAAGCAAACAGCGAAGAAAATGTTCATGCTCACACCCAGTTTGCACCTTAGGAATCTCGTTAGTCGTTGGGCAATTTAATGACATTTGCCTTGCCAGATAGAATATTTTCGTTTGCTAAATCTAGCAATTCTAACTGAGCTGGGGAACACAGGAGAAAGAATAAGTTTCTGAGAAATAGTGAAAGGAATTGGTATCATCTCTGCCACCATTCTAAGATGTAAAGATCCCTAGGAACTGACTTCAGGGACTGACTTTAGAAAATGTGGGGAGCTTATTCATTTATGTCTCTGACTTTAGCAAATTGAGGACCAGATAGTCAACAGAAGGTTAAAATATGACTTCTGATTAAGTTATAGGATAGTGTAGTATAGTACACAGTACCTCTAGAAGTTTAGGCCACCTAGGGAAAGCAGCTAACACCGGAAGGCAAAACAAAAAAGAACTTTGTATCCAAATTTTCACTCTCTGGACGTTTTCCCCATCTGTTGCCCAGTGTAGATCTTAGAGCCCAGTTGCATAGAACTAGATCTACAGAGAAAATACCCTTCCAGTGGTAGGAAAAATGGATCCTATTGCTGGTAAGACCACCAGAAAGAAAGATAGATACATACCCAAACACTCTCCCAAAATCAGATTTTTTACTATAGAAAGATTGCAATACTCACGATGTGAATAATACCTTGAAGGAGAAAACAAGACTGGAAGCAGAGAGAGCTTTAGTGGCAGACAAGGTAGTGTTCAACTGAAGTTAACAGTATCAGAAAGATTTGTTAAGGGCAGGATTGGCAGGACTCAAGGTGAGGTATAGAGGACAGAGAAGTGTCAACTATAGTGCCAAGCCTGGGTTATGGATGGCAGTGTCATTCATTGAGAAAAGTAACCCAGGAAGAGATGTTTAGAATCGAAAGATAGAAGTCAGTTAGTGCCTATAGGACATATTGCATCTAAGGTGCATAAGGGACAGCCAAACGAAGATATCCAGGTAATAGCTGATGTGTGATTATGAGCACATGTGGGTTTGTGTGTGTGAGTCTGTGCATAGTTTGGAGGATATATATGAAGTCTAGAGGTCAAGCAAGTGATTGGGACAGGTCAAGAGCCACGTATAAGAGAGTAGCAGACACTGTAGAATACTTGAACCAAATAGCATATTAAACCCTATTTCCCCATCTTCTGCCTCTGTTCAAACTAAAACTTAATCTCTTGCCTCCCCGTAAAGATATGAATAAGCGTGTTCCACAGTCACGGCCAGTATGGCAGAAGCAAAATTTTAATGTGCCTCCTTTTCTCTTTCTTCTTTTATAATGTCCAAACCTTGGACCTAAAGCTTAAACACTGAAATGTGTACTTAAGTACAAAACACTAGATACTGAGATGGCAGAGCAGAAAAATAGAAAAAGAAATATTAACAAGGTGCCTCAGCCTTGCCCTGTCTCCCTCCTAGACTTTATATTATATAATAACAATGATGATATTAATAACAACAACATATTCCCTTTACTTGGCCACTGCAGCCAAGGTGTGTGTTTGTAAGAGAATGCGGTCCTGACTGATACAGAGAGTCATTAGAAAGAGATAAGGGCCAATAAGATTGCCCAGAGAGAGTTATAGAGTAAGATAAGAAGAGGACCGAAGGCAGAATCCTGTAGAAACTAAGATTTAAGACAGAACAGTCTAAAATAAAAATATTATAAAGAAATAAGCAGAGAAACAGGAAGAAGATAGTATAATGTGAATTCCAAGAAAGAGAGTATTATGCAAAGTGGAGAGGGTTCCACAGAATCAAATGGTGCAGAGAGCTCAAGAAAGACAATTTAAAACTGGCACTTAAATTTGTCAATTAGCAGTCCTTCTAGTGACTTTGGAAAGAGCAGTTTCAGTGAAATATAAACAGTGGAAGTCATTTCACAGCAGGTTAAGGACTGAGTGGATGGTGTAGAAATGGATAAAATGAGTGTACACATCTCTTTTAAAAGTGTCTCTGTGAAGAGGGAAAAAGAAGTCAGTAGCTATTGGCAATGTAAGCTTGTTGAGGGTTTTAAAAACTATCATTGTTGTAAGAGGTGGTGCTGCTTATTATTTATTTGAAAATGTTTCAATGCTAATGGAAAAGATTACAAGTAGATGAGACCCCTCTTTGGTTAGAAAGGAAAGGGTGGAAATTGATGTTGCTTTGTCCTAAGATGCCAAAGGAAGTTGAAGATGTCCCTTTCTCAAAGATATAATAGGTGAGCACATCTGAAGAGAATAATGAGAAAGTTGGAGGGATAAGAAGTGTAAAAGAAAATTGAGTTTTGAATGAGAATCTTGAAGAAAAAGCTACTAAGTAAAAGAAAGTGAATTTCCGGGTGCAGTTGAGAAGCTGATTAAAATTGGAGAACGCAAAATTATAACAGCATCTATATGATTACAAAGTTTTCTGTATCCATAAATACTGTTTTGAATATGGTGAAGAGGTGATTGGACTCATCTGAGTTGGGGTTCTGTAGTGCTGGTTGGCTAGAAGAACAATAGGCAACCATGTTTAGAATAATACGGGCAAGTAGTATTTGATGTGATGGAGTACACACTAAAGTGTCTATATTGGAGAGAAGAATTGGGGTAGGGGATGTGGCTGATAATAGAAGTTGAGAAATGTTGCTCTGTGATTCACAATGAGTTTAACGAATATGTGCAGTGGGATTAAAGCAAGTGAGAAAAAAATCCTGTATAGAAGTATGATCAGGAGGTAGGATATTTTTATGTGTGAAATATGATTTAGTATTTTAAAAAAGGAAGGAAAAAAAATATCTTCATAGCAGTTCTGAAGCAGGCTATGGTTGTCAAGGGATTGGGCGAATCTCTATCTTGCTTTCTATTTACAATTGAAAAATTGTTATGTGACTTTTCTTAATTAGCTACAAATGAGAAGATTTGAGCTATATCCAGGCTGTTCTATATCTACATATACAAATAGGAAAGGAAATCACTTCCCAGAAGTATTTAGTTACTAATTTACCGGTTGTATTTCACAGGTTTGTTTGTTTGTTTGTTTTGTTTTTTAAGGTACCTAATTTTTGATTAAATGATTGTTTCTCAAATTGACTGGTGGATATGCGCAGGCTCACAGTAAGTGTTCATAAGCAATCTGTTTTTGGATTTGTATAACCTTGAAATACCTTATTTGGCACCCTGTAGACAAAACTGTGTGATGATTTTTGACTTGGATGTTTTATTGTCATAGAAAGACAGCCCCAGAGAATTCTCTGCCCAACCCTTGGTTTGCTCCAACACTGTCTTCTAATTACTAATAAGCATAATCAAATAGAAAAACAATCCAAGCCCAGCACGACCATGTCTTCTATCAAACCAAGTCGGCCTAGGAATAATTGCTGTTCTAACAACTGCTGTAGCTTTCCTTAACCCCCTACAGCGACCTCTCTAGCATCTAGCTTCTCCAGCATTACCAAAATGTATTATCTTTCAATGAGAAGATTGTTGATTTGTGAGCATATAGCCGATCTAAACTTGTTTGAAAGCCAGGCAGTAGGGTGGCCTTCATTTTCGCTTATTGCACACCCAGAATTTTATCAACGCAACCACATCAAGACCTATAAATTACGTGTCAAGGAGGAATATCTGTAGGATATGTGAATTGGTGCTTAGAAAATTCTATCCTTTTTTTAATGCTCATGTACTATTTAGCTTCCATTTTACTACGTACTGCTGGTGCTATTTTTACCACTTTGCTGGCTAACGTGCTTAGTAGCCACGTTGAGAATGTCCATTTGAATTTCTTCACCTGAAGTTCATTACAGGAAATAATTTAGTCCGTTTATTAAATTTTATTTTAGGAAAACACAGCCTAGTTTTATACCAATTTATAGGAAAGACTGGCATTTCCATACTTAAGACCATAGCTCTTCACTCACTTTCATTTAAATGATCTATGAAACAGCAATATTGCAGCATCAAAGGACTGCATCAAATAATGAGTCAACTCTTGTGTTTGGGGATAGGGAAGATTTTTTTTTTTTAATCAAAGATAATGCACCATATCATATGTACTTGAATTAGCAGGTTGTTTTAAACTGCTTCTGTTTAATTCCCATGAAAATATAATCTCATTTTACTTTTATAGAAATCGGTGTTCTCTAAAATTCCATTTGGTAAAAATCTAAAAGTGAAAGTAGTAAAAATTGAAAATTTTTATCAACCTAAATAGGTGAAACAATGCCCCCCTTCCCAATCTCTTTGTTTGAATCACATTGCAAAGCTAATAGATAAAGCCAGGGCTCATTCTCTATGTGCATTTTCGGTCTCAGTGCACCTGGGGAGATACCACAGAGCTTTCAATCAATAACCTCCCAAATTCCAGGAACAATTACTTTATTCTCAAAGATCTGTAAGGGGGTGAAAGGACTCTAAGGTCTCCAGCTCACAAGGATGATATGAATTCATAAAGCTTACATCTGTGTCGGTTGTGACTCAGCTTGCCCTTTGTTACCAATTACTCATTTAAAGATGCAAAGAAGAAAACAACATGATACAAACAAAATAATAAAAATGAATTAGACAGTTTGCCTAAATCTTTCCCTAGGAAAATGCACAATAGTGAAATAACCTACACAGACTAATTGTTTTTCACCTACATCATTATAGTACTCTTTGTAGACAATGAATATGAATTAAGACTGTCACTGTAGTGCATTAAGAAATGCTTTCAAATTGTATGTTATGTCAGTGTTTTGATGCATCTCCAAAGGAAGCACATGAGACATGAAACTATTCTCACTTCTCAGAGAATCAAAGTGGCATATTCCCAATTTTGTCATTTGGCAGAAAAATGAAACATTTTTCTTCCCTTCTTGAATAGCAAGGAAAGCCTAAACAACATTTTTCTCAGAACAAAACAGGTACAGGCCTTCGTAAATCTTGTTCTACTATTAGAAAAGAACTTGCACAAATCAGACATCAGATATTTTGAGTGACTGTACAGTATTATGATATCCATATAAACTTTACTATTTTACCCAGTTCTTTTAAAAGCACTAATAAATGTAATGTACTTTTTTAAAGGTGGTTAGGTGGCATTTTCTAGAATTGGTTCATATAAAAACATGTCATCTTCAATGTTCCATAATCTTGCCATCACAGTAACTAAATAAGACACGGAGTTTAATTTATAATTTATATTGGAGTCTTATTTGATCATGATTATTATTTATAAATAGCTAATGAAGTTTTTGATAGCTTATTATATATAAACAACGTAATTTAGGAAAATCTACACAAATGTGTTTACTTAATATGTTCATATCCCAAAGACTATCTTCTTTTAAACTTGCTGCAGCAATGTATCTAAGAGAGAAAACATTCCCCTCTTCACCCTTCATTCTATAAAAGATCTAATGTTTCTCCCTAATCATCTCCACATCCCACTGTCATATAATAGAACCCTGAGTGACTCAATTATTTCCTGTGAAGCAATCCATGACTTCACTGACGTCCCTATAGAAGCATTAGGAAAGAGTCTTAAAGAGATGGAGCTGCTAAATATTTAATCCTGACTACTAGTTGCACTAAAGTAAGACAATTAGTGAATTTATTAGTCAGGGTGCAATCTACATGTCTATTTTTAGACATAAATCTTTGTAAGAGTGTCACTTATGTAACCATTATAGAGGTTAGGGTACGAAAATAGTAGCTAACCAAAGTTTAGTCTTCTGTGAAATACAAGGGTGTGAGATTCTAAAACACCTGCATAGAATGACTGCATTTTCATTTTTAGAGCTATTAATAACCTTGATCAATTTAGTGTAGTTTAATGAAAACAAATGATTTTATATCAATATCAAAAGCATAAATAGAATCATCCCTCATGAACATCCTTACTATTCTTGCCTAATTTAGGCATTTATTAATGATTTGACCTTTATAGTTGATGTTTGATTGTCCTAATATATTATGACTCAAGAATATTATTATCCTTTAATAAACCAAATGAAAGCATTATTTTGTTGCCCACTAATCTTTAATGTTAACATTATTTCTTGGTAAATATATCATTCTGATAAACTACTAAATATAAAGATGGAACTATTTAGAGTCTTTTCAGTATAGCAGATACAATTAATCACTTTCACTGCATCATTTTCACAAAAATGGGGACTCCAGACGTGTCTACTGAAATGATAGCATCATGCTACTAGGAAATTTATCCCCTAGACCATGGCAATTATATGTGGAAAGACAACCTGTATATACCAATAGAAAAACTAACTATATTGTTTTCAAATGTTTTTCTCATGGTTTTCATTGTCCTAGAATCACAACTAATATAATTGTGTGGGGACCTGAAGATGATGGGCTGTACTCAGCTTTATTGATTTAAGAAAATTTTTGCTCAGGGTGTCTATTATAGCCCCAGGGAGATAAGGTGTTTCCCTTTAAAAATAGTATATTTTTAGTGACTAACCCTGCACCTGAAATCAAAGGAGTTTCCTACTGACTCTGACAAAGAAGATGGATGATGCAAGCTGAATCTAAAAGGGAAAAGTATGAGAAAAGGGGGCAAATATGAAGCAGGTTGCTGTAGTAGCAGGAGCTTGGGCTCCTGGGAGGCAGTTCTGTGCTGTACAACAGTACACTCATGCCCAAGACTTAACCCACTAATTGAGGACTGCAGCTTGCAGAGCCAGAATCACACACTGTTGACATAATATTGTGGTTTTCAAGAGAGATAGATGTATCTTCAAGGACGGGATGATTTATCTTGTGAAAAGTAAACACTAAATTTGAAAAACAAGCATTACCTTATAGTATTTATTTCTCTTTCTCAATAGAATAAAACTTTTTGAAAGGAGTATTCTTATGAGCCTCTTGACTGATAAATGAAATTGGATTTTACCAAGAAACTTAGGGAAGAAAAAACAAGCTTTACTCTTCAATGCATCATTCAAATTACAGGGGCAAAAATAAAATGATTCATTTTCAAGTGTTTAGGACAGATAGCTGAAAGCTCTACTAAACATAAAAAAAATACAATATATTTGAATTATATTCACTGTCAAGGGAGTGCTGTCTAGGAGTTTCATATGTTAAATATAAGTTTAATTTGAGCATTTCCATTTTTCCAATTTAGGTTGAGATAAGTGCTCTTATGACAACTTATGTTAATGAAGCTAAACCCCAAAGAGTTTATTCAATGAACTGAGAAGCAGTGAATATGTCCATGAGGGAGATGATGTCATAAGCAACATTGATTACTATGGCTTTTTCTGGTGTCTGAGATTTTACTGGTTATTTTTCTAAGTGCATAATAATTTTGAGCATCCCTGAATTATTTATTATATGAATGTTGACTTCCACAGATACCTAGTATGAGATACTGCATAGAATTCCACGGTAATAATCTGAAATCACATTGGAAATTGGTACATATATGTTGACTTACATGGCTTCTAATAGATTGTCTCTTGTTATTTCTGAACCTTCTGTTTCTGTAAGCAATATAACATACTCAGAAGCCATAATAGGAGTGACAGTCGTCCAGCAAGAGTCAGCCTGTTTAAACACTGATTTTACAGTCAAGTTTGTATACCTTCAAAATCAACCACAGGGATTTCTAAATCACAAAGTCACAGTTCTCCTGACACCTAGCGCAAGCAAGAAACTTGACATAAAAGGTGAACCACATGATTTTACTAAATTATAATGTAATTTAATAAGATACATGTGTCTTGCATATATAATATTATGTAAGAGAAATTCACTATATATCAATTTAGGATTTTATAGCAGGACTGAACTTTAAAAGCCACCTAATCTAACTCTGTTGTGATTCTTCATTTTTATTTCTAACAGTAAGAAAACAGTTGTCCTAAAGTAGAAGTCATACTCTAATATCTTAATGATAACTTTAGGACATGAAAAGGGGCTATGTGCAGAGAGAGGCACTTAAATTTATTGGTATTTATTTTCTTAATTTTATTTTGCATCTATATTTGCTCTCCACCTCACCCTACAAGCTTTCAACTTTTCCTTGAGAAACAGATCTAATAAATCTATTTTGGGTCAGAATAAAAGACTATAATTTCAATTAGGAGAAAAAAATGGGTTAGAAACAATTTTCAACAAGGTTTCTCTTTTTCTGCTTTGGCTTCTAAAAATAGTTTTTCTTGTTAGGTGCTATTCTTCTGTGAAATAGTAATTTTTGGCCCCTTGCAGATTTAAGGGTTTAGGGTAAAACAGACACCTCCTCCCAGGAGAAAAAGCCAGCAGCTGATTTTCCTGGAAGCTGAATGACAGTGATTTAGGCTTCCTGTTTTATAAGAACACAGTGAATCATGACAGCTTCTACTGATCCCCTGGGTCTCACCAAGCTTTCATCTTTGCCTTAGTTTCTCAAAGAGCCACTCTTGTTTACCGTTCCTGTCTATACTGAGAACCTGCTCTTGGGGAGTTTGGCCTCCCTGCTTGTTCAGACAAAACTAACAAAAGTAAGATTGTTTTGTAGATTCTGACAATTTTTAGACATCTAGCTGTGGATACTTGAGCTATAAAACTGAATGTGTGCACTTGCTTTGCACAGAGCAAATAAAACTACTTCTCCAAATTGTCATGAAGACCCCAGTATTTTCTAGTGAACTGTGTTCTTCTTAAAACATGGATAATTTATCTTTTGAGAGTTAATGGATGCTTTTATTTAGTAAAAATCATTTATTTTGTTCCATTGCTTTCCGTCACATTATTTGAGGTAATAAATAGCAGAAACTGTTCCTAAGGGAAGCTTGTTTATACCCAATTTGGGAAATGCTGAACTTTATATATTCAAAAGCACTCTGTCATTCACACTGATGCTATCTTGGCTGACTCCTATAAATTATATGTTTCTTTATACCTAAAAAAGAAAAAAATTACTAGGCAAAAGTCTACTTGAGAGCATGTCACATTTCATGTATTGGGAAATTTGAGCATTTTGCCAAACTTTGATATGTTTTTAAATATCAGTTTAACAGAATATAAATTTTCCCAGGCAGGATGAAAATGTACAATTTCACACTTCCTGAATTCCCCTAGTTTGCAGCTTTTCTGGTCATTAACCATTCCTTGCTGACCTTTATACTTTTACCTTGAGTTTAAATGGACAGTGACAATCCATGATTTTCATGAAATAAATTCACTGAACACATAGGAGTGAAGAATTCATGGATTATTATAGAGTTTCTTTTCCTTCACATCCTATGTGAATTGGTACTTTTAATTATGAAGTTGTGAATAACATATCATAAAAAAAATACAAAACATAATATTTGACTATGATAATCACATTAACTAACTACAAGAATATGCATATGTATTTTTTACAGCAGTATAAAGATTAAAACTAAAACTAAATACATGTCAATGAAAGGGAATTTCCATTCTCTGAGTTAATTACTTACTATTTCCCTCAGCTTCGTTTTACTTACTATCTCCCTCAGCCTATTTTTCACACAATTTTGAAAATCACAAGGGTGAAATTAAGCATAGAAGATTGACCACTACTAGAAGCAAAACCCAGGATTGGGGATCTTCCAATCATATGCAAATTCCCATTTCACAATTTTAAAATGTGAATGTGAAACTGTTATTTGTAGCAGGGAAAGTCACTCGATGTCAGTTAGGATTTTATAGTTGAAAAGAACCTTAGAGATCATCTAATCTAACTCTGGTAATTCTCTAATTCTACACAACCATATAAAATAAATAGAATATTGCACTCTCTAGACTAACAGAATATATCACATTATTCTTAGATGTATTACTTATTTAAAAATTATTTTTAAAGCTCATCATAATGACTCTAATGCTTTATTAAAGTCAATGAAATATTTCTGACATTCTGGAAATTGGAACTGATTGGTCAAAAATGAGATAACCTATTCTTCTTGAAAGAATGAATAAGGACAGTTACCAAAGAAAATAATTAAAAATAAAGAAATAAATAATAAAGGTGAAGTCTTTTTTTTTTTTTGCTTAAAACACATAATAAAAATGAAGTTATTTTACAGTAGCATACTTACATACATATAGGCAGATAAATTATTAATGAAACAGTAAAACATACCAAAATAGATTTTATAGAATGTAATATGCCTGGAAGGAGAAACTAAAAATAAAAATTGATAACAGGAAAATATGTTCAATAATTGAGGTCAGTGATATAATTATATGGAATAAAAATATAACTCTTATACATACAAATAAATTACAAAGTGATTAATACATTAAAATTAAATTATTTCAGTTACTATTTACTATGTAAAAAAATCCCTAAATTTATAGGCATAAAACTCCCCAATATTTGGTGCTTCACTGGAAAGAATAGACAGTTGACCATCGCTCATTGACTGGAGCTGGAGTCATCTAGAGGTCTCTATTACCACATCTGGCTCTTGACTGGGACCTCAGCTAGTGGTTTCTATAAACCCCTGTGTGTGGCCTCTCTATGGCCTGGATTTCCTCACAACATGACAGCCTCAGGTAGCTGGAATTCTTACATGGAGGCTCAGGGCTAAAAATCTGGTCTAACAGATAAGACAGACTTTCCATTAACTTATATAATCTAGTCTCAGACATCACATAGGTCCATTTTTGCCATTGTCTATTTTGAAATAGCCCCAAACCTGCCCAAATTCAGTAGGAAAGGATATAGATCCTCACTTTTTGATGTGAAGGTGGCCAAGTCATATTATAGAGAGCATATGAGATGGGAGCTGTTATTGTGGTGATACTTGAAAAATACAATCTGACACAATATCAACAGTAAAAGATAAACTGGAAACGGAAACAGGTAATTGTCAAACTTTTGGAGTGTTAAAAACAGTAGAAAAAAACTGAAGCTGAATATGTTTCTATTCCAGGATCTATTAATTCTGCAGCCAGGAATGTACACAATAGAAATGCATTTACGAAAGACATGTAAGAGAATGTTCCTAGAAACTGTATTCATAATAGTCCAAAATTGGATATTTCTTTTAAGAAATACCTTCTGGATTGGTACTGGCCCTTGTAAAGTCTGAACACTTGTCCATAGAACACCAGGTGACATGAAACCTGCGCTGCCCAGATTGAACTCAGAGTTGTTCGATCCATTCATTCATAAAGTTGGTCGTTTTTACAGGCGGCACAATCCAACAAAGTACAAATGGTATACATGGGATGCATGCTGGGCAGGTCTGAAAGGCACAAGTAATCGGCATGAGTCGTTGTCTCAGAGTCCCAAGACTGTTCCCCACGTCATTTTTACTACCTTTCAACTTCTATCTATGACCTCATGAGAGTTTCCTATGACCAGTGGGGCAGGGGGGAGACTTTATTTGCTAATGTCTTTGCAATATAAGCTGGCACCAGTTTGAAGTGATATGCTTCTTACTTACATCCTAACTCAGGGATGATCCACAAAGACAATGGTAAAGGGAGCTCCCTACCTCATCCTTTATAGGAAGATTTCAAGCGGTGAAACTGAATGTGTGTTTGGCCTGGAAACCAAAATGGTCAAGATTGAGTTACACCTATTCATAGGCACTGGATCACTAAACAGTATCCACTGCTAAACAATCTCTCAATGAGCAACATTCAGTCTGTCAGTCTCATTCCCAGGCACCCTGGTCGTTGTTCAATTGGCCATACACAAAATAGCAAAGCAGTAGAAAAGATGCTATGACTGGGCACTTCCCACCAAAGCTGACTCATTTTCTACCACTGTCCAGTGTGCAGCCTGCCAAAAGCATAGGTCAATACCTGCCCTACCTCCCGCAATGACATTATTTCCTAGGGAGCCAGACACAACCTGATGTCAGCTTGCTAACTTTAAAACTCTGTTTCCTGGAGGAGCAGTGATATGCTCTTCCTGGAAAAATACCTGTTTTGGGTACAGATTTGCCTTTACCTCCTTCCATGTGTCTTCCAGCATCACCACTCATGAACTTATGGAATGCTCTACTTATCATCATAATGTACTACACAAATATTGCTCTGGCACACACACACACACAAAAATGTGGTAAAGGACTTAAATCTCTGGAATGCACTGAGGTTACCAAATACCTCATTGCCCAGAGATAGCTGACCTGATAGAATAATGGAATACATTTCTGAAAACTGTTGCAGTACCAGCTAAGAGAAAATGGTGCAAAATTGGAGTGCTTTCCTATTGGATATATGATTTGATTCCTCAATAAATATATGCTGTAGTTTCTCCCAGAGTATAAAATTCTGGGAAGCAAGTGTTGCTAATAGGAATGGCTCCTTTCACAACTGGACCTATGAACCCACTTGAAGTGTTCTAGATTATTATCCCTGTGAAGTTGAGCTCTACTGGTTCAGAGATCTTAATTCTCAAGGAAAAAAAGAGTTTCGCCAGGGATCTTAATAATGTTTTCATTGGATTAGAAATTGAGACTATCATTTCAGACTCCCCTTGCTGTATGACCAGCAGGCCAAAAGAAAAAAAGAACTATTATGTTGTAAGGCTAGAGTAATTAATCCCATGAGTAATTCTATTACCAAGGAGAGATAAGGTTGCTGCTACACAATGGGACAAGAAGAAAGATTATATCTGAAAACTCAAGGTCTGCATTAGGGTACCTCTAGTACTTCCAATCCACTAGGAAAATTTAACGGAAGATTGTAAAATTTCAATAAAAGCAGGACTACTAAGGCTCATATCCAGGTAAAGAACACTGTCTTTCCCATCAAAATTGGCTTCTAAGTAGATTATAATATGAGAGTTTCTGGGAAAAAGTGAGTGGTGGGAAAAAGAAAGCATCCAGGATATGACTTCTGGACTGTTCCATTTCTGCTGATTCTCTCGAAATTGTTCATCTCCTTCATGGGGTCCAGCTCCCACTAAGCAGTATTTGTTGTCAATGCAATTTTCTCCTCTTGAATTCTGATGATATTCTTTGTTTTTCTATCCCAAAACATTATGGTGGCTTCCTACTACTGTTAATCCCTGAATTGGCATGCTATGCACTGTCTTTTGAGGTCTCCTAACATTTTAGAACTAGTTCCTCATACCAAATTTCACCTATTGAACTATCTGACATCTGCTCTGTTTTCCTTTCTGAAACTGGAGTGATAAAGAATTAGTGGTAGGAGAACTTTCATGTTCCTTAAGCAAAAAACTCATTCTTCAACTTTATTCAGTGACTTGTAGTTGGAATTGACTGGCTCTTAATAGAAGCAGTATTTTGTTTCACATTTTTAAAATGATCCTCTTGTATTTGCTGACTTGGAGGGGATACTGAAATGGCCGCAAGATGAGTGCTAGGAATCAGAAACCAAACCCTAACCTCAAACCCAGCCTTTAAAAATGATGATTATGAAGACTCTGAAGTGACACAGAAAAATGCTTAAGCTCTAATGCTCAGTGGAATTAAAAAATATATAAATAATTTTTTAAAAGGTAAACATGTATAATTTCAGCTTAAGAATTGAAATTACTTACATAACGTTCTCTGTATAGAATAAACAAAATTGAAATATAAAAAAATGCTATAGTGGTGGAATTACAGATATTATTTGGCACTTTGGTTGCTTTTCAAATTTCTTTCTACTGATCATAGTACTTTTTTAAATTATTCATATTAAAATACAAAGACAGAGACATTCAATTTTTCACTATTTAATACATATCATGCCTGCATTCATTTTCAGTATTTTTGCTCTGTTATTTTAATGTTCTTTTAAAAATCATAAGTTACAGGCATGTTTAAGTCACATTGATTAAAAAATTTCATTTATAATACTTTATTTTTATACAGTTTGAATAAATTCTACTCAAAATTTTAAAATATCGTTAATCTGTTATCCATACCATAGATTATTAGGATTTTTACTTCATTAATAACTAATTATACCTATTGGCTTCTGAAACTACTTGAGCCTTCAAAATTTTAGCTATAGACATTATGGTTAACAAAAATATTCAAAATTTCACAGTTATATTTTAATAAAAGAGCCAAACTTACAACTAAGAATTTAGAATAGGTTCTGTAAAGAGAATATATTTTGACAAGATTAAAAACAAATCCATAACCTCTTTCCCCAACTACCATTTGTAGTATTTTAGAATTTCATAATACAAAAATACAGAATATAATTCCCTTTTTTTCAATTAAATTCAATGTAAATTTCATATCACAGTTTGAGTAATACATTATTCACTAGGACATTATAAACTAGTAGCTGCTTATTCTGATATTTTAAAAATATTATCTGATTGAGCATTCACTGTATAGCAAGCATGACGATTTACTTTGTGGTAGCATTTTTTTCAAATAGAGCAAATATAAAGAATAGATGTTTTTAAAAAGTTAAATATCTACCAAGAAACTAATATTCTAATATATTCCTGTTCCACTCAATAAAATGTCCAACCAGTATGAATACTCCACCTTCTAGAGAAGGCATTCAGCCAAATTGGAATGCAAAGCCTAACCTAATGTTCAAAATAAATATTAATATAGCTATGAAATGATAAATGATAGAAGCAGAACATGACCACATGTTGCTTTTTGGCATTTGGTAAGGTACAGAATAAATAACCTGTCATCACTTACAGTTATTTTCCTCATCTTATACATACACATATACACAACACATATGCAAGCACACACAACACGTATGCACACACACACACACACACACACACACACACACACACAGCCCATAACCCACACATAAGCAAACCCAAAAGAATTTCATTGTATTAATTTACAAATCTCACCATTTTAAAATTCAAGTTAAATTATAAATGTTCTTCCTAACAACCACGTTATTTGAAACTATTTAACTCAAACAATTGAAGGTTTTGACTGTTGAACACTTTTTCAACACAGAAGATTTTGTATAAATCATGTCTAAATTGAAAACAGTATATTAAATGCAAATTATTGGAAACCCAGATTACTGGAGAAATACATTGCCAAAATAAAGACAATGAATATCCTTAGTAGGTGCAAAGTAAATAGTAGTTGCCAACACCTTGTCATTTGTATAGATACTGTTTTTTGTTTTTTTTTTCTTTTGGTTCTGTGTACTTGCTTTTTACTTTGCATTAGTTATTAGATTTTTGGCTATTAAAAATAATCAGTATTTTAACCTTATATTATATATAGTCTGAGATGACCATCTGGGGAAATATATTGATAAAGTTTTGCAGTGTGCATGGCTAATGGACTATTTTGAATTATAACTTTCAGAAGAAACAATATATTTTCAAATTAAAAGTACATGTTCAATGCTGCATATACATGAAATCATATTCTGGTATCTATGCCTGAATAACAAACCACTCTTAAGTTTAGTGGCATAAAACAGCAACTGTTGGTCAGAAATTCAGATAAAGCACTGTAGAGGCAGCTTGTCTTTGCCCCATGATGTCTAGGACCCCAAAAAGGGAGAACAGCCGTATTTGGATTATGCTGATTTTGTGGTAGAAGAGTAAGAAAGGTGGCGAAGGCATGTTGTGATTCATAAACACTTTGCTTAGTATTGCTCACATGCCATTGTGTAATTCTAGTCAACTGGTGAAACTCAACTTTAATTCGAAGGGTATGTATGCTCCCTCCACCCAGAAGCACTGCAAGTTACACGGTAATGGGCAGGAACACACATTATTTGGTGGGCAGCGTAATAGACTCTATCTCATACTAACATCCGTATGTTTTTTCATTTCTCCAGATAAGTCTTAAGATCCCATAGCTTTGGAGTCTACTGTTTTAAGCTCAAACTCTAAACAAACTGAAAAAAAAAAAAATCACAGATATGTTCTACAAGGCATTTCTTTTGAACCAACTGAATTTGCTATCAAAATGATATCCATTGATTCATAAGTAAGCCTTTCACAACAAAAACAATAACATACTAATTATGAATCTTTCATAATAGAAAATGATGGCTGATGCCAATTTCCACACTCACCACCCAGATCAAACTGGCAAGATCCAAACAGCTATCCCAGAGCACCTACAGATTTTCAGAGGGAAAACTTCTGTACGTGTGTATATGTTGAAGCAATTATTTATTTGTGGTTATTTACTTTAATTGCAGTTGCTTACTCCCCACAAGTGGTTAGTTCAAAGAATGGCAGAGGGGCTGTAAGGAATGAAGAATGTCACACTCTCTGAGAATGTAACAATGGAAATGCAAAGTATTCCTAGCATTGAATAATGACAATCTAATTAATGATGTTAATTATGAAGGTGTCCACAGTACTGTTTGGTTATCATTAACAAATCTCATTATCTTCCCCTTCTCTCTGTAGCAGTCAGTGTCCTGTAGCAAAGTACATGGTAAATTCTTCTGACGGAGGGCACTTCCTTTTCTCCATTTCCTCCTTAACTCTATAATGAAATCCTAATGAATACTAAAGGTTTCTGTGAGTAGTACAATAATCATCTATTGTATTAGTGATTGAAAAGAACTTGCTGCATATTCAGAGAGATATAAAGGACCTGATTTTCAAACAAATAGTTTTGATAGGCAGATTCAGGACACATCTAAATTGTATTTAATTATGCTACTGTACAGTGTTCTTAAAACAGTTGTTCACATGTCAAGTTAATATATTTAATAGCTTTAAGAACTATTCTAATGTGTAGAGTCTATTTTCTGATTAGCTAAATCCATTTTAATACTATGACTACATGTAAGTACTCTGGGAATAATGACATAATGGTAGTCTAGGAAGTCAAAATATTGCCCTAAATAAAACCTTTAGGGATAATGTTTTGGAACATGTGTGCTTAAGATGGGGGGTGGGGGTGAGGGTGGAGAGTCTTCTAGCATTAATTTGATAGCCTTTCCAAAAATGAAAATATTTTTGTTTCCAACTCTCAATTGCCTACAGGTTTAAACTCAGTTTTGCAAAGGAAATATATATGTAATGAAAAATGTACTGTTTCAAGTGTGTTTGTTATGGTTTCTCCATCCTAATGAATAACTTACTCTGGCCTAGAGCTTGAGGCCCTTAACCTGAATGTTTGTGCATCTATCTCATCATGTGTGCTCACTGTACCTTTACAATGTTAACAGAGAAAGACATGAATACACCCAAAAAGTTTTACCCAGAAGAGAAAACAGTCATTATTGAAAGTTAGATTTTAAAATAAACTCAGTTGAAAAAGTATTGCCACTGGCACACAGCTAATAAGTCACTGGAAAATTTTGACTGTGTTGCATTTTATCTTTATAGTTCAGTAGCCTCAAAGTATAATTTCCTTGAATTTTCACCTTTTATTGTTATTTTCATTTTTATTAGCTCCTTCTTTAATGAATCTTTTGTGTCTGACTAAATATGTCTTTGATTCCTCCTTAGTCTGGAATGGAAAACTACCTTTTGTTCCAAATGATCACAAAATTTAACAACACTTAGTAGTAAACAAAACAGGGCTATTTCAAAATTGTCAGTTTCTTTAACTGGCAAGATGAATGTCAAATTGTATTGAAGGTTGGTTCTCAATATAGTTTATCAATTCCATTTTTGCTTGATTTTGTGATTATTCTACCATTTTGAAACTACAGGTCATTCACTTAAAGTTGAAATGGCATATCTTCTGTGATTACCCTGATTTGATTCTACAGTTGACAAATCCTTAGGTCAAGTGATAGAATAGATGTGGGGGGACTGGGGAATATATATATATATATATATATATATATATATATATATATATATATGTGTGTGTAATAATATATATATATATGTAAAAGGAATAAATATTTTATATACATTTATTTTTATACATATTTATTATATATATGTTTATATTTATATATATATTTATATATATAATTTACATATATATATATTCTTTTTCAAAACCATTTCCTCTAAATTGCTTTGTCATATTTCTATGCTTCTGTAGGATATAAACATAATACACAGGAATAAATACTTAAAGGTACTCTTCAATTTTGAAAATAGCTATGCCCTATATAATAATTAAGAATGACATCAAAATGAGCCATCTCAAGTTGGTCTTGGATTTCTAACGGATAAAACTCACTATACAAATACATGAATTACCTACCAAACACTTATAAAAGCAGAGGTTAATAATAATCATCAGTAAAATGTCATTTTTAAATGTGTGGCTGAGAACTACAGAAACACTGAAGGACAATCAAAGTGATGAGGACATAATCTCCTGTAGTCAGTACCAGAATATGATTATAATTAAGTAAGGTGGAACCCAGTCAACTGTATTATAAACTGTCAAAAGGAAGAAAGTATCTAGAGAGAAATACATGAAAAGATAATTCAGAGATGTGAAAATACAAGTGACTAATGAATAAAGTTGCAAGTTCAGCTAACAACTTAACAATTGAACTAATAGTGAGATGTCATTTTTACCCACCAAGTTGTCAAAGATAATGAACAGAATAATACCATATGTTTGCAAATGTTTAACAGGGAAAATTATCTCCCACATTGCTGGTGGAATGTAAATTCTTGCCCATTCTGGAATGCAATTAGTAAAAGTATACTAATAACTTGTAAATATATTTATAATACTTTGATTAAATCTACCTCTTAAAAGTGGATTTAATTTCTTTAATTCTGTGTGGAAGGTGTCTCAAAGATATATAAGATTATATATTAAGTTATTCATTGCAATATTAATAATAAAACATTATAAATAACCTAAAAACAGTACACTGATTAAATGTACTGTATTTTGTGATATGATGGATTATTAGTAGTCTTTAACCATGTTTTTGGAGAACTTAATGACATGTTAAGTAAGGAAAACAATGTATAAAAATGTAGATATATTATTCAATTTTTTGTTACATATATATGCATAGAAAAAACTATTTGGAAATTTCAAAATATTAAAGGTTATCTTTATATTATGAAATTGTAGTTAATTTTTGCTTATTATTAATATATACATAAGTGGTTAGGCAATAATTATTTACATTTGCTTAATAATTTTTACAAATAGATTTTCAAACTTCATGTAGATCTCTGTCTTGCTTTTTAAAAAATTAACAGTTACCATAATTCAATCATATTGTTGTATGTAATTGTAGCTTGTCTCATTTTACTGTTCACGCCAGTTGGATTTTGCTATGTAACAAAATCATCCCAACACTTAGTGGCTTATAAAACCAATTACATATTAGCTCATAATTTTGTGAGTCAACAACTCAGACAGAGTTCAAGTGAGTAATACATGTCCTGGTTTCAGTGGGCACAGACATGCAGCTGTAATCCGCACATACTTTTATTTGAAAATCAGTTGTTCCATGATGGTGTTCCTTATGCGTCTGATGATAGGTGCTAGTACGTAATGGCTGTCAGTTCAGGGTGATGGAGTTAACTTCTCTCCAGAAGGTTGCCCTGGGCTTATACAAATGGTGGCAGTTGCAGGGTTTCCATGAGCAACAAGCTCCAATGAAGAAGCTGAATAATAATGAATGTCAACTATAGTTTAATATATATATATATATATATATATATATATATATATATATATATATATATATATAGTCATAGGATGTGGAGTACAGCATAGGGAATAGTCACTGGAATTGCCTACGATGTCAGAGGGGTAGTAGATTGGGGGAGAAGGGTTATCGCTTTGTGAGGGGTGTAAATATCTAACTATTACATTGTTTTGTACACCCGAAACTAACAATAAAAAAAGAAGAAAAAAAAAAGGAAGCCTTTCTCAGTTTCTGCTTACATCAACATTTGCTATTGTCTCATTAGTAAAAGCACGTTATTAAATCCAGAGTTAGCATGCAAAGGTACTAATCAAGGACATAAAATTAGGGAGGATTAAACAAAATCAGGGACCAGTACTGTTAATTGTACCATACTTTTCTATTTTACTCCGTATGTACCGTAACGTACTTATCCATTATCCTGTTGATTGACATTTAGATGGTTCCTGGGATTTGTTTTTATGAACAGTTATTATGAATGATTTATATACACACGCTCATATGTCTCCTGTTCATAAATTCAGTAAGTTATCTTAGATAGATAACTAGGAGTAGAATTGCTTGGGAAGTATGTGAATGGTCAACTGTATTAAGATAATGAATTTCCCCCCATTAAGATTACTAGGAATAAACTTAACCAAGGATGTGAAGGACCTATATGCTGAAAACTATAAGACTTTTTTGAAAGAAATTGAAGAAGACACAAAGAAATGGAAAGACATTCCATGCTCATGGATTGGAAGAGTCAACATAGTTAAAATGGCCATATTACCCAAAGCAATATACAGATTCAATGCAATCCCCATCAAAATCCCAATGGCATATTTTAAAGAAATAGAACAAAAAATCATCAGATTTGTTTGGAACCACAAAAGACCCCGAATAGCCAAAGCAATCTTAAGAAAAAAGAACTATAATGGAGGTATCACACTTCCTGACTTTGGCTTGTACTACAGGGCCACAATAATCAAAACAGCATGGTATTGGCAGAAAAACAGACACATAGACCAATGGAATAGAATTGAGAACCCAGAAATAAAACCACATAAATATGGACAGATAATTTTTGACAAAGAAGCTAAAAACATACAATGGAGCAAAGACAGCCTCTTCAATAAATGGTGCTGGGAGAATTGGATGGCCACGTGCAAAAGAATGAAACTGGACTGCTATTTGTCACCATGTACCAAAGTTAATTCAAAATGGATCAAAGACTTAAGCATAAGACCTGACACAATAAACTGCATAGAAGAAAACATAGGTACTAAACTTATGGATCTTGGGTTCAAAGAGCATTTTATGAATTTGACTCCAAAGGCAATGGAAGTAAAAGCTAAAATAAACGAATGGGACTATATGAAACTTAAAAGCTTCTGCACAGCAAAAGAAACCATTGACAAAATAAAGAGGCCACCAACTGAATGGGAGAAGATTTTTGCAAACAGTGCCTCCGATAAGGAGCTAGTATCCAGAATATACAAGGAACTCATGCAACTCAACAACAAAAAAACAAACAACCCAATTGAAAAATGGGCAGAGGACTTGAAGAGACATTTCTCCAAAGAGGACATACAAATGGCAAATAGACATATGAAAAAATGCTCAACATCACTTATCATCAGAGAAATGCAAATCAAAACCACAATGAGATATCACCTTACCCCAGTCAGAATGGCTATCATCAACAAGACAAATAGTAACAAATGTTGGAGAGGCTGTGGAGAAAAAGGAACCCTCATACACTGTTGGTGGGAATGCAGACTGGTGCAGCCGTTATGGAAGGCAGTGTGGAGGTTCCTCAAAAAATTACGAATAGAATTGCCATATGACCCAGCAATCCCTCTCCTGGGTATCTACCCAAAAATTCTGAAAACATTTAGAGATAAAGACACGTGTGCTCCAATGTTCATTGCAGCTTTGTTTACGGTGGCCAAGACATGGAAACAACCAAAATGTCCTTCGATAGATGAATGGATAAAGAAGTTGTGGTATATATACACAATGGAATACTATTCGGCGGTAAGAAAAGATGATATAGGAACGTTTGTGACAACATGGATGGATCTTGAGAGTGTAATGCTGAGCGAAATAAGTCAGACAGAAAAAGCAGAGAACCATGTGATTTCACTGATATGTGGTATATAAACCAAAAGCAACAAAAGAACAAGACAAACAAATGAGAAACAGAAACTCATAGACACAGACAATGGTTTGGTGGTTGCCAGAGGGTAAGGGGGGTGGGGGGTGGGGGGTGGGGGGTGGGAGATGAGGGTAAGGGGGATCGAATATATGGTGATGGAAGGAGAACTGACTCTGGGTGATGAACACACAATGGGATTTATAGATGATGTAATACAGAATTGTACACCTGAAATCTATGTAATTTTACTAACAATTGTCACCTCAATAAATTTAATAAAAAAAAAAGATTATTTCAATTATATTCTCATTGGCAATGCAGAGGACAGAAAATTGAAACACATCATCACCAATATATTGTAGTTTTAAAAACATAAGATGTCATTTTGTCTTCATTATTGAAAGATAACAATTAAATTACCAGGTAACAAGTATAATTTTATAATTTTAGGTAACTAAGGAATAGGCTATGGGAAACGTAGAATAGATGAATGGTAGACTGTATAATTGTTTGCTCACTATTTCATTTATTTATTCACAAATATCTGTACATCTGTTAAGTACCTTACAAGATGCTGTGCTGAGGGTAAAGACTTTTTTTTTTTTTTTAAGGAATAATCCTTGCCTTCAAGGGTGTGATGGCTAATTTTATGTGTCAACTTGACTGACTATGGGGTGTCCAGATTAAACATTATTTCTGGGTGTGTCTGTGAGGGTGTTTCCAGATGAGATTAACATTAGAGCCCTGGTCTCAGAAAAGTAGGTTGCCCCCCACAATGTGTGTGAACATGAGGGTTCGAACAGAACAAAAAACAAAAAAGGAAAGCATTCACCCCTTTCACTTCCTGCCTGCCTAGTTGAGTTGGGACATCTCATTTCATGGTGCCCAGCCCTCAGAGTGGGATTTTTTTTAGACCCACTTGGAAAACTGGTTTATTCATGCTGTTTGCAGGAAGGTATGTCAGAGCTGGACCAGTCTACAGTCTTAGAGGCTTTTCAGCTGGCCACAGGGTTGTTGCGATTTCAACTGCGGGCTCCCCTGGTTTCAGGCCTTCAGACATGTACTGACTTGCACCACTGGCTTTCCTGGGTCTCCAACTTGCAGATGGCTGACCGTGGGCCTTCTCAGCCTCCATAGTCACATGCTCCAATTCCTCATATAAGTCTCCATACTACTGGTTCTTTTTCTTTGAAAACTGACCAATACAAAGGGCTTGCAGTTTATTATAGAGTTTGGAGAAACTATGCCTTAACAGCAACTGCTAACACTTAACACAGTTTTCTAGATACTAGATGTCATTGCGAATTCTTAACTTTCTAACATATATTAACTCAATCCTCACAATAGTTGTATGAGATGGACTTTTTACATCTCCGTCTTACAGACAAGAAAATGGAGGCAAAGCGTAAGTATTTTGTACAACCTTAACCAGCTAGTATGTGGTAGAACCAGGATTCAAACCCAGACAGTCTGCTTCCAGAATCTTTGCTCTTAACTTCCTATGCTAATCATTCAGGAAGGCAGTGATATATAATATACGATGTGATATGTGTAGTCATGTGCCAAATTATGGTCAATGAAATGAAAAAAAAGTAAGATTGTCCATGCCCAGGACTAATTGTTAAAACCTTCCATGTAATTGCCACCCTCTTTCCCCTTCCATCTATCACTCATTATTGATTTCTAGAGTAACCTTGGAAGTTAGATGACATGTTGGCAAATCCATCATTAGTCTGAATCCCTGTTGACAGTGTGGCCATTTACACTTGCTATTCCTGCTGCCGGAAAGCTCTTCCCAATATATCCCACATCTTTCACCAGTACCTCAGGTTTCTGCTTAAATACTTTATCAATAGTTCCTTCCCAGTTTGTCCTATTTAAAGTGGCAGCCACCCTTCAGGATACTCTGTGTCCTCCTCTTTTGATTCAATTTTCTCCTATAACATCATTTTCTTGCATACTTCTTTTTTATTCTCTCCTCTATTTGCTAGAATATATGTAGAATATATGCTTCACAAGGGGTGGCATTTTGTTTTTTGTTTGTTTTTTTTTTGTTTGTTTGTTTTTTATGTTGTGTAGCCGCAACCAAATAGAGTGCTGCAACGAATATTTGTTTAATGAATGAATGTTTATCAGGTATTGTAACTGAATCTCAAAGATTTCACATGAAGTAAAAGGACTCACAAAAAAAGCCAAATCGTATTTATTAATATTTTTAAAGATCTAAGCAATGCATTTTTTAAAACTCCATAAGTATAATGAGAAATAAAGGGGAAAAAATCTTTCCCTTAGGAGATAGAATTAGAATATAAATGGAAGAAAAAAAAGAACTGGGGAAATGATGGAGAATAATTACAAGAAAAGTTCAAAGGAAGACTGGTTTAAACATTACTTTTAAATTTCTCTGTTTTGATTAGCTGGTGATTCTTGTTCTGTCACATCGATTACAGAGCTGGAAGAAAGGTGAGAGAAAAAAAGAAATACCAGACATTTAAATTATAACCCAGCAAAAAGGTCAAAGAAATTCTGGTTAACACTTTACTTCTTAGGGTTGATGAAATATCAAAAGAACTAAAAGTTCAAAAAATAGAAAGAAAAGCCTTTGCCACTCTGATGCTAGATTCAAATTGGTGCCCAGAAGAAGAATAAAAATGCCATTATTCTAACCAACAAAAAATTCAGAAATAATACTCAGGCCACTGTCATCCATGTGACCAAATATCCATTTTGTGGACCTGCATTATCAGTTGTAGTTCCCAAGCAATTATTGCGTTAAATGTCACCCAACAGATTAGAATTCAGTGTAACAGTTCCAACTGACATGATAATAGGGAGAAAGGAGCTTCTGGACAGACCTGAAGCTTCGTTTATCTGCAAGTTCTGAATTTTTGAATCTAAACTTTGTAAGGACAAAAGCTGTTCAAAAAAAGAATAAATATATTTCTTACCATTTCTTAAACTACCTTATTACTTTTATTAGTCCAGAGAAATGACAAAAAGGTAGATTTTAGTGTTTGGGAAGAGAAAAGAAAGGAAAACATATCTGAATAGCTGAGTAATAGCACAATATATGGCTGTTTTTTATTTAATGCTTGTATCGGTCAATGTAAGCCAGCTTTATCAATATGACAAACACTGCCACAGCCTCAGTGGCTTGAAACAATGAAAGTTTATTCTCATGTTACAGATCCAGTAAGAGTTTGCTGGGGTTTCTGCTCTGTGTGGTCCTCATGATGAAACATCTACTAGAACATTACCAGTAATCAAGACAGAGAGAAAGAGAAGGTAGCAAGTCACACAGGTAACATATAACATTTTTGCCTCTATTTTATTGGCCAAAGTAGATATACAGCCATACCTAACTTCAAAAGAGCAGAGGTATGTAATCCAACCATGAAGAAGAAAACCAGAAAAATTTGCTGGAAAGAAATAGCAAACATGACAATGCTCATAAAAACTCATTCAGGTTATGAAACTAAGCCCTAGAGAAG
This sequence comes from Rhinolophus sinicus, assembly GCF_036562045.2. Lineage (NCBI taxonomy): Eukaryota > Metazoa > Chordata > Mammalia > Chiroptera > Rhinolophidae > Rhinolophus > Rhinolophus sinicus. The sequence goes on from NC_133752.1 coordinate 132,743,823, forward strand.
GTAAACAACTACTCAGCGAGGCTTGTTAGTGGAATTTTTGAAATCCAGGCGTTTCTGACTCAAAAGAAAAAAGATGGGAATTGGGAAAAGGGTAGGACAAACGCTTCATTAATTCAATGTTGCTAAACCCTTGCTACCAGAAATTGTCTTGTCTGTGGAACTGCAGCTCAGCACCACCTGGGTCCTTATTAGAAATGCACAATCTCAGCCCCGCCCAAGACACTGAATCAGAACCTGCCTTTTAACAAGGTCTGCTGTTAGCAATTCATATGTACATTAAAGTTCTGAAAGCATTGTCCTAAATTTCATTTGTTTTTGAGTACACATTGGGTCGTATTGGGAATAAACCATGATGGTGTCCCGCTTTAAACCTACACCGATCCAATTAGGAATTACATCTTCTCATATTTCAAACCACCACCACTCAGTGGTTTCTGGGACGCCTGTGTAGCACTGTAAGTAAATACACTTGTTTTCCCTCAACTTTAAAAAGTCTCTCCTTAATCTGCCTGCTGTCTGTGATCTCCAGGCACAGTGACCTCCCTTTCCTGCCTCTGTTTGCAAATATATTCTGTTACCTGTGCTAGGGCTTAGGAAATGGGTCTCTGTGGAAATCATGTTACAGTTGACCATTTGGGCTTCTAAGCAGCACTGTTTATGCCCAGAATCAAACATATTTGTTCACATCACAGCTCCTTCGGCTTTTCATCTGAGCAACAATTTTCAAATGGCTCAAGATCAGTCTATTGGCCAAGTATGAGAAATAGCAATTGGGATGAGAGAGAACTTTCTCTTCTGTGCACTGTGCTCATAGTTCTCTTTTCTCTTCTTAAAAACATCAATCCCAGAAGAACTATGTGTCACACACCTGCATCAGCCAAAAAAATGAAACCTGCATGTTTTAATTCACATAAATAACACTTGAGGAAGGGGTACTTCAGACCAACAGAAATTGTCTCTTGTAATTAGCATATCATATCTAGACTATCAAATAGAAAAACAATCATTTTGAATAAATCTAAACACCCCCCTTTTTTTCAATTACAGTTGACATTCAATATTATTTTATATTAGTTTCAGATGTACAGCATAGTGGTTAGACATTTATGTAATTTACAAAGTGATCCCCTGTTTAGTCCAGTACCCACCTGGAACTATAGTTATCACCATATTAGTGACTAATTCCCTATGCTGTACATCCCTGTAACTATGTTGAAGCTACCAACTTGTACTACTTAATTCCTTCACCTTTTCAGCCAGCCCCCAACTCCCCTCCCATCTAGTAACCTTCAGTTTGTTTTTGGTATCTATGAGACTGCTTCTGTTTTCTTTGTTCATGTTTTCTGTTGTTGTTCTTTATATTTCACATATAAGTGAGATCATGTGGTATTTGTCTTTCTCATTCTGACTTATTTCACTTAGTGTAATACTTTCTAGGTCCATCCATGTTGTCACAATTGATAAGATTTCATTCTTTAATATGGCTGAGTACATGTATGTATGTACCACCTCTTCTATGTAAAGACCTCCTTATTTTGATAAGTGCTGTGTCTTTATACTACTTTCTGTTCAAATAATTATCACAGAGAATATGTATTATCCTCTAGTGCCTGGACATCTTTCTGTTGTTAAAAACAAGACAATAGGCCAAAAATGAAATCATTTATGCAAAGTTCCACACCACCAAACTGAGACTTACAGTTTTGGCTCTCCCAGAAATGGAATTTTAAACCAGTCAGTCAGGAATCACTTGATTAACACTAGTTGGGTAATTTGCCTGACAAACCCCTACTATCCCATAAAGAAAAGTAACCTTACAATAACCAATCCTCTTGTTTTTCCTGCTGTTATTCCCTTATTCCTGCTCCCTTCTACCTATAAAAGTCTTTCATTTTGTACAGCTCCTGAGCGCTCCTTTCTAACTGCTAGTTTGGATGCTGCCAAACTCAAGTTGATTTTTGCTCAAATAAACTCTTAAAAATTTTAATATGCCTCAATTTATCTTTTAACACTTATACATAATAATAAATTAAAATGTTATAAGAAAATCTGTATCTCATAAAGAAATAATAATAAAGAAAAAAAAGAAAAGCCTAAATAGTAAGTATATATATCAATAAGACAGGATGTGCTGCAGGTAATATAAGCAGATTTGGATTTTCCTACATAGGACTGACTACACTTATTCATTTTAGGAATGAATACCTCCTGTCCCAAACTGTGGTTGGGATGCCCACCTATATAACAATTCCCAAACCATATGACCAAGCATCAGCCAATGGCATGTGAACAAATTTCAGCTCACATTCTGAAAAGGAACCTACTTGCCTTCCACTTATTCTTTCCCCTTCCCCAAACCGAGGAAGTAGCAACAACTGGGGCAGTCTCTTTGGACTCAGAGACGGAATCTATGCTGATGATGGAAAAACAACACTTCCAAACCAATAGCGTACCATCTTAGAATTTTATGCAGAAGAGATCCAAATCTTCTGTCATGTTTAAGTCACTGTTAATTGATTTTCATAGTATTTGGATCAATATTCTAATGTATATATGACTTAATACAAATTTTTTTTTTTTTTTTTAACAAAATCCAACCTCATAAAGAATATCCATATAACTGAGGATCTTGCTTTGCCTGCTGGCCAGGAACTGAAAACAAGAAAATTATTATAAAAGAACAGAAGCAAAAGACAGCTGTATTTAGCTTTAGAAAAGTAAATAGTATTTACTTTTTTAAATGAATTTGGAAGAATTTAAGATTTTCAGAAGTATGAAATCAGATTTATTTGCAAAATATTTTTGTCTGAAGTAAATGAGAATCTTTAAGTCTATACATTTTATTTATGTTTTTTTCAACTAAATGTACCATGTGAACATTTAAATCTCCTCCTTCTGAACATTCCTATTTCTGTGAATGAGGTCATCATTTTCCCCAGACATTGTTCCAGCCGTCATTCCTCCTTCTTTCCGCCATCTTATTAGTCTCTTCTTTCTTTCTTTGTAGTGTCACCCATATGAATTCCTTCCCTTTCACATCACTGCTCTATCCAAACCCTTATCCAGTTCTTCCAGGGTTTTTGAAACCTTCTAAGCGATCATTACTTCAGCTGCCTCTAAACCTTGTCCTTTCTCTTTCTCTAGTTCAAAACTTACTGGAGTATATGTTTTAAGTCTTCGTTGTGCAAATCATTTTCTTTCTCAAATATCTTCAAAAGTTAAAGTGTTCACTTCAAACTTCTTAAACATTCTATTACCAAAACCTGTTGTTATGTGTTCCCTTTCTTCCTCAGTAGTACTTCATGGAGTCTTCTCTCTGAGCTCCATCCAAGAAAGCTGCTCTTTATTTCCTGAATACAAAACATATAGTCACACCTCCATTTGCCCAGCCTACACTCTGCCAGAAAAGCCTGGATGCAAAACGTCCCCAAGTCATTCTTTCTACAAAGCTCACATGCTGGTCCCATTGATAAGATCTTCAACTACACCAAAGCCTCAACTCATGGGTTCTTATTATCTGTTTCGTTCCCTTAGAGTTTATACTCCTTTTCATCCTTCAGGGCCAGCAGTTGCCACCAATCAATTGTAATATATAACTATATCCGACTGACTGTGCCAGAGGCACTGTGCCTGATGGTGAGAATTCAAAGAAACAAGAGATATGATACCTGCTGCCTTTGAGAGGCTTATAGGCAACTTGGAAAAATTCATCATCAATATTTTACAAGACAAATCACTATACAAGATTACAGAGCTCTTCAAATTTAGAATTAGGACCAACATAAAGTTATGGCTTTCACCCCAGCCCTAGGATTTTATCATCTCATTTGTGCTTCTTCTCCTCCAAATTAATTAGTTTTAAAACTAAACAAAGAATTCATATTTAAAGCCCTTTGAATTAATAAAACTTAAAAGACTGATATACATCTATAACCTTTATGTTGAACACTAGCCATTCAAATAGTACCTTTTCAGGAAAAATGTTGTTTCATGTGTCTGTATGAAAAGTCGGGTGATTCCATGTTTTCCCATTCATCCTTGGGTAATAAAAAAAATTACACAGTCACTTTAAATCACAAAACATTCTCAATTCATTAATAAAAATATCCAGTCCCAGATGGTAATCAGCATTCTAAACATGAACTCAAGTTGAGTCGTCTTCCCCACACACCACCAGAGGATTATTTACTGAAAGCAGAATGTAGGCGAATGGAGCAGAGCATCATTTCTCTTCTCTCCTTACACATTTTCTTCTTCTCTTTCTCCTTCTCTGATTTTGACTACTAAATTTTCTGACTCTGCCCAAGTCAAAGAGGAACAGAGGTAAGAGGAACAGGAAACATCTTATTCTCATAAGGAGGTCTCACATTCTTGGTCAGGTGGGTTTAATGCTGACTTTCTCACCCCTTGCTACTCTTACTCTTTGGAAGTGTCGCTAACTACTCTCTGTTACCTAAAGTTTCCTTGACCCACACAAATGTACTATATTATGTTTACTTTTTACTCCCCTTTCAGTTTCCAGAAATTGGTGTTCTACATTTGGCTTCTCCTCTGCTGAGTCCAGTTCACTCAGCCTCTATATTGTGCATGGAGAGGACACACACTGGTTTTCCTTGCCCAGGTCCTGTATCTGGGCAATGGTACAAAAACATTTGTTTGCTCCAAAAAAATGATGAGAGTGCAGGCTAATCCAATCTAAGCAGGCCACTGACCATCTCTCACCCTCTAGATTTACCAGGAGCATGTGATACCCTGGTCAATTGTGTTGCCTTAATTCCAGACATCAAGCTCTTCTGGTTAAGGTTGTCAGATTTAGCAAATTAAAGTACAGACATCCAGCTAAATTTGAATTTCAGATAAACAGATATTATTTTAATATAAGTATATCCCATGCAATATTTGGGACATTCTTTTTTACCAAAAGACTAGTCATTGTTTATCTGCACTTGAAATTCAAATTTAGCTTGGCTGTTCTGTATTTTATTTGGAAACTCTACTGCTAGTATTTCTATTGATGTCATTTTGTTTATCTGAGGTAAAGGAGGGACTCTCCCAGCCCTCTACTTTGGGCATGGGTGACATGACTCTCTCAGCCCACTTTTATACAAAGAAATCCTTTTCGCAAATTCTCTACCTATCTCTAGTCTTTGAAATAATTTAAGTAATCAACTTTATAGGTGATAATCTTTCTCAATATTTATTCTTTAGAAAACCAGTTTATCTCAACTGGATCCTTCTCACTAAATAAATTTACACAGAGTCATTCTTCAACGTCACATTTGTTTCCAGATTATCACCATACTCTTCTTTACCTTAAATCTAACTTTGGACAATTCTTTCTAAAAGTTCGAACTTCTAGAAGTAAAAATTGTAATTATGAACAATTCTTTCTAAGTTACATCTCCATGTTTTCAATTCATCACTCCCCAATCCACTCCAAACTGGCTTTTCTCTCTCCCATTTCTACAGTGAAAACTCATTGATATCACCATGGACTTTCATGTCATGGAATTCAATGGATATTTTGCTGCCCTCAGCATTTGATATTTCCACAGCACTTGCCAATGTAGACTACTTCATCATTTCTATTCTCTGATACTATACCCTTTTCTTTTCTTGGTTTCTATGACGTCACCCTCTCTTGGTTTTCCAACTGTATCTCTTCCCTCTTTAATCTATGTCCATTCTTCTAGTCCTGATATTTAATGTTGCAGTTTCTCATGGCTCAGGTATCTTCTCCTCTCTCTAGATGTCTCTCTAAGCAATCAGATCCATGTCCTTAATTATCATCTGTATGCTGATGACTCCTATCTTTCCATCTTTGTAGTTTCAGTTAGATTTCTCCTCTGGTCCATACATCCAACTGTCTATTCAACATCTTTACTTAAATGCCCAAAACATTTTGTACTCCTCATATTCATGACTGAGCACACATTATCTTCCTTAAAAACCTTGGTACTCACCCACTTTTAGAGTATAGCACCGTCATCCTCCAGAGGCATAAGCCAGAAACCTAGGACTCATTCTTATTACCTCCCTTCTCTCATCCTCTGATATTAATTGATTATTAATCCTTTAAGTTGATCACCAAAATGTATCTCAAGCACTACTTCTTCTGCAGTCAGCCCTTATCCCAGCTATTGTCATTTCTTTCCTGGACAATATTTAAAATATATTAGAATTTATAAATTATTATTATTATTATTATTATTACTGTTATTATCATTTGGCCTACTAACTGTTTTTCCTTTATACATATTGGGTCTCTTCCCACCATTCTCCAAATGAGGCAGTGATTCTTCCAATAACAAATTTGATCAGGTCACTTTCTGCTTAAAACTCTTCAGTTGCTGTTGGATTGCTATCAAGAAAAAGACCAAGGTTTTCGTATTGTTTATGAGCTCTGTATGATCTGCCTCTTGTCATCTTCTTTAGTCTTTAAAGTATCCTTTCCCAGGGAAATGTTTTTAAATCTCACAATCTAAGTAAAGTTGGTTTGTTTTATCCTCTGATGGAATCATATTTCCTTCTTTCTGAGTATTTAGCTATCAATTAATAACTTGACCTTTCATTTGTAGCCTCAGTTAGAAAAGAAAGAATTTCTTTTTCACATTGCATTTCTTTTATTTATTTATTTATTTTCATTTTGTTTTGTTATTTTAATTTGTTTCAGGTGTACAAAACAATGCAATAGTTAAACATTTATCATTTATATCCTTCATACAGTGATAACCCCCCTGACATCGCATACAACCATTCCATTTCCACTGCCTCTATTCCTAATGCGGTACTCCACTTGTAAATATACATATTTACATATTTACATATATAATTGTAGTTGACATTCATTATTGTTCAGCTTCAGCTTCAGGTACTGAAAATGGAACTACTTTATGACCAAGCAATTCCACTCCTAGGTATCTATCTGGAGAAATCCAAAACTCTAATTCAAAAAATATATGCACCCCTATGTTTATTGCAGCACTATACACAATAGCCAAGACATGGAAACAACCAAAATGTCGATCAGTAGACAACTGGATTAAGAAACTGTGGTACATTTATACAGTGGAGTATTACGCAGCCATAGAAAAGAATGAAATCTTACCATTTGCAACAATATGGATGGACCTAGAGAACATTATGTTAAGTGAAATAAGTCAGACAGAGAAAGACAAATACCATATGATCTCACTTATATGTGGAATCTAAAGAAAAGAATGAATGAACCAATCAGAAATAGTCTCAGAGACATAGAGAGAGAAGGTAAGGGGATTAGAAAGACCATTGCATTTCTTGCTCAAATCTCTAGACATGGCACATGATCAGTACAAAAAAAAGTATTTACTAAATGAATGGAGAAAAATAAACACAGCATAATGTAGTGTTTGAGAGGACAAGCTCTAGAGTCAGATACACTGAATTTCAAATTCTAATTCTTCCCTCTAGGAAATTTATTTCGCTCTTAGTTTCCTCATCCTTACTAAGGCTATAATAATACTTATGTCATGTAATTATTAAAAATATTAATAGCTAACATTAAGGAAGCACATTGGGCATGGCACTGAGCTAATTGCTTTTACATGCATCATCTCACATAAAATGAATAGCATGAGGTAGGTGTTAATATTACTCTTATTTTAGAGATGAAGAAACAGAAAATTAGAGGGTTAACTAATGTTCCCAAAGTGAACACATGGTACTACGTATAAGAGTTATGAGTAAAAATTAGGTCTTTTTGACTCAGAAGTCTATGTTCTAAATCTTATTGCTTTGGTCATCATTTTCCTTTTTTTTTTTTTTTTTTTAATTAAATTTATTGGGGTGACAATTGTTAGTAAAATTACATAGATTTCAGGTGTACAATTCTGTATTACATCATCTATAAATCCCATTGTGTGTTCACCACCCAGAGTCAGTTCTCCTTCCATCACCATATATTCGATCCCCCTTACCCTCATCTCCCACCCCCCACCCACCGCCCCCGTTACCCTCTGGCAACCACTAAACTATTGTCTGTGTCTATGAGTTTCTGTTTCTCATTTGTTTGTCTTGTTCTTTTGTTGTTTTTGGTTTATATACCACATATCAGTGAAATCACATGGTTCTCTGCTTTTTCTGTCTGACTTGTTTCGCTCAGCATTACTCTCTCAAGATCCATCCATGTTGTCACAAATGTTCCTATATCATCTTTTCTTACTGCGAATAGTATTCCATTGTGTATATATACCACAACTTCTTTATCCATTCATCTATCGAAGGACATTTTGGTTGTTTCCATGTCTTGGCCACTGTAAACAAAGCTGCAATGAACATTGGAGCACACGTGTCTTTATCTCTAAATGTTTTCAGATTTTTGGGTAGATACCCAGAAGAGGGATTGCTGGGTCATATGGCAATTCTATTCGTAATTCTTTGAGAAACCTCCACACTGCCTTCCATAACGGCTGCACCAGTCTGCATTCCCACCAACAGTGTATGAGGGTTCCTTTTCTCCACAGCCTCTCCAACATTTGTTATTGTTTGTCTTGTTGATGATAGCCATTCTGACTGGGGTGAGGTGATATCTCATTGTGGTTTTGATTTGCATTTCTCTGATGATTAGTGATGTTGAGCATTTTTCATATGTCTATTTGCCATTTGTATGTCCTCTTTGGAGAAATGTCTCTTCAAGTCCTCTGCCCATTTTTCAATTGGGTTGTTTGTTTTTTGTTGTTGAGTTGCATGAGTTCCTTGTATATTCTGGATACTAGCCCCTTATCGGAGGCACTGTTTGCAAAAATCTTCTCCCATTCAGTTGGTGGCCTCTTTATTTTGTCAATGGTTTCTTTTGCTGTGCAGAAGCTTTTAAGTTTCATATAGTCCCATTCGTTTATTTTAGCTTTTACTTCCATTGCCTTTGGAGTCAAGTTCATAAAATGCTCTTTGAACCCAAGGTCCATAAGTTTAGTACCTATGTTTTCTTCTATGCAGTTTATTGTGTCAGGTCTTATGCTTAAGTCTTTGATCCATTTTGAATTAACTTTGGTACATGGTGACAAATAGCAGTCCAGTTTCATTCTTTTGCACGTGGCTATCCAATTCTCCCAGCACCATTTATTGAAGAGGCTGTCTTTGCTCCATTGTATGTTTTAGCTTCTTTGTCAAAAATTATCTGTCCATATTTATGTGGTTTTATTTCTGGGTTCTCAATTCTATTCCATTGGTCTATGTGTCTGTTTTTCTGCCAATACCATGCTGTTTTGATTATTGTAGCCCTGTAGTACAAGCCAAAGTCAGGAAGTGTGATACCTCCATTATTGTTCTTTTTCCTTAAGATTGCTTTGGCTATTCGGGGTCTTTTGTGGTTCCAAACAAATCTGATGATTTTTGTTCTATTTCTTTAAAATATGCCATTGGGATTTTGATGGGGATTGCATTGAATCTGTATATTGCTTTGGGTAATATGGCCATTTTAACTATGTTGATTCTTCCAATCCATGAGCACGGAATGTCTTTCCATTTCTTTGTGTCTTCTTCAATTTCTTTCAAAAATGTCTTATAGTTTTCAGCATATAGGTCTTTCACATCCTTGGTTAAGTTTATTCCTAGGTATTTTATTCTTTTTGCTGCAATTGCAAAATGAATTGTTTTATTGTATTTCTTTTTCTGAGATTTCATTGTTAGTATATAGGAAGGCAATGGACTTTTGTGCGTTGATTTTATTGCGGCAACTTTACTGTATTCGTTGATTGTTTCTAATAGCTTTTTGGTGGAGTCTTTAGGGTTTTCTATATATAGCATCATGTCATCTGCAAAGAGTGATAATTTAACTTCTTCATTCCCAATTTGGATGCCTTTTATTTATTTCTCTTGCCTGATTGCTCTGGCAAGGACTTCCAACACTATGTTGAAAAGCAGAGGTGATAGGGGACATCCCTGTCGTGTTCCTGAACGTAGAGCAAAGGGCTTCAGTTTTTCTCCATTAATTATGAGATTAGCAGAGGGCTTGTCATATATGGCCTTTATTATGTTAAGGTATTTTCCTTCTATACCCATTTTATTAAGTGTTTTAATCATAAATGGATGTTGTATCTTGTCAAATGCTTTTTCTGCATCAATTGATATAATCATATGATTTTTGTCCTTTATTTTGTTTATGTGATGTATCACATTGATGGATTTGCGATGTTGAACCATCCTTGTGCCCGGGATGAACCCCACTTGGTCGTGATGAATAATCTTTTTAATGCATTGTTGTATTCGATTTGCTAGAATTTTATTTAGGATTTTTGCATCGGTATTCATTAGAGATATTGGTCTGTAGTTTTCTTTTTTGTGCTGTCCTTACCAGGTTTTGGTATCAGGGTAATGTTGGCCTCATAAAATGAGTTAGGGAGTACTGTCTCTTCTTCAATTTTTGGAAGAGTTTGTGCAGAATTGGTATTAGATCCTCTTTGAAGGTTTGGTAGAATTCACTAGTGAAGCCATCTGGTCCCGGACTTTTGCTTTTGGGAAGGTTTTGGATGACTGATTCAATTTAGTTACTGGTGATCGGTCTGTTTAGATTTTCCAGTTCTTCATGGTTCAGCCTAGGAAGGCTATATGTTTCTAAGAACTTGTCCATTTCTTCTAGGTTGTTGAATTTGGTGGCATATAGTCCTTCATAGTATTCTTGGATGATCCTTTGTATTTCTGTGGTGTCCGTGATAACTTCCCCTTTTACGTTTCTGATTTTGTTAATCAGTGTCTTCTCTCTTTATCTTAGTAAGTCTAGCCAAGGGTTTGTCAATTTTGTTAATCTTTTCAAAGAACCAGCTCTTTGTCATATTAATTTTTTCTATTGTCTTTTTGTTCTCTATTTCATTTAGTTCTGCTCTAATTTTTGTTATTTCCTTTCTTCTGCTGACCTTGGGTTTTACTTGTTCTTCTTTTTCTAGTTCTTTAAGGTGTAACATGAGGTTATTTATTTGGGAGTTTTCTTGTTTCTTGAGATAGGCCTGTAATGAGATAAATTTCCCTCTTAAAACTGCTTTCGCTGCATCCCAAAAATTTTGGTAGGATGTATTTTCATTGTCATTTGTTTCTATGTATCTTTTGATCTCTCCTCTGATTTCTTCTTTGACCCAGTCCTTCTTTAAAAGTATGTTGTTTAATCTCCATGTATTTGTGTTTTTTCCCGCTTTCTTTTTACAGTTGATATCCAATTTCAAAGCCTTGTGATCAGAGAATATGCATGGTATGATTTCAATCTTCTTAAATTTGTTGAGACTGATTTTATGTCCCAATATATGGTCTATCCTTGAGAATGTTCCATGTACACTAGAAAAGAATGTATAGTCTGATGTTTTAGGATGAAGTGCTCTATAAATGTCAATTATGTCCATTTCATCTAATGTGTCATTTAGGGCTACTATTTCGTTATTTATTTTCTGTTTGGATGATCTATCCATAGCTGTCAATGATGTATTTAAGTCCCCTAGTATAATTGTGTTTTGGTCAATTTCTCCCTTTAGTTCTGTTAGTAGTTGCTTGGTGTATTTCGGTGCTCCCTGATTGGGGGCATAAATATTGATGACTGTTATGTCTTCTTGTTGTACAGTCCCCTTCACCATTATGAAATGTCCATCTTTGTCTCTTGTTATCTTTTTCACCTTGAAGTCTGTTTCATCTGATATCATTATGGCTACACCTGATTTTCTCTGGGTACCATTTGCTTGGAGTGTCAATTTCCACCCTTTCACTTTGAGTCTATGCTTGTCCTTGTAGCTGAGATGTGTCTCTTGGAGACAGCATATGGTTGGGTTTAGTTTTTTGATCCAATCTGCTACTCTGTGCCTTTTTATTGGTGAGTTCAGTCCATTTACATTTAGGGTGATTATTGATATGTGAGGATTTCCTGTCATTCTATCCTTAGTTTTCTGGTAAGGCTGTGTCTCCATTGTTTCTTTGCCTTTTGTTGTTGTCTATTATTTCTGTGTGGTGGTATTCTATGATGTTTCCCTCTGTTTCTTTTTTTATTTCAGTATATATTTCAATTCTGGATTTATTTTGAGTGGTTACCCTTAAGTTTATGTAAAAGAAAGTTTGATATTTAGAGTATTCCATTTTCTTCAGCACGCTTACTTTCTCCATTCCCATATCCCGGTTCAGGCCTTTACTCTCCCCCTTTTTGAGTTTTGTTTGCCACAAATTGTCCCTGTTGATGGTGGTCGAATAGCCTCCTTTAGTATTTCTTGTAGTGCAGGTCGTGTATTAGAAAATTCCCTCAGCTTCTGTATGTCTGGAAAGGTCTTTATTCCTCCTTCATATCTAAAGGATATCTTTGCTGGATATATTATTCTTGGCTCATGGTTTCTCTCTTTCAATAGTTTGAATATTTGGTTCCACTCCTCCTGGCTTGTAGAGTTTCTGCTGAAAAATCTGATGATAATCTAATGGGCTTTCCTTTGTAAGTTACCGTCTTCTTTTCCCTGGCTGCCTTGAGGATTCTTTCTTTGTCGTTGATTTTAGACAGCTTCAATACAATGTGCCTTGGAGAAGGTCTGTTGGGATTGAGGTAACTAGGTGTTCTATTTGCTTCTTGGATTCGAGGGTCCAGTTCTGTCCACAAATTTGGGAAGTTCTCATCGACAATTTGTTTGAATATATTCTCTGTTCCTTCTCTCTTTCTTCTCCTTCTGGTATGCCCATTATTCTTATATTGCTCTTTCTGATGGAGTCAGAAAGTTCTTGTAGAGTTCTTTCATTTCTTTTAAGTCTCAAGTCTCTTTCTTCTTCAATTTGTGTCATTTCCAGGTTTCTATCTTCGATGTCACTGATTCTTTGCTCCATCTGGTCAACTCTACTACCTAAGCTGGTTATTTCATTCTTAATTTCTTCTATTGAGTTCTTAATCTCCAGAAATTCTATTTGGTTCTTTTTAAGATTTCAATCTCTTTCGTAAAATGTTCATGCTGTTCTTTGATTGAGTTTCTGAGTTCCTTTAACTGCCTATCTGTGTTTTCTTGTATCTCGTTGAGTTTTTCAGAACTGCAATCTTGAATTCTCTGTCATTTAAGTCACATATTTCTGTATCTTTAAGTGCCTTCTCTGGAGATTTTTCACTTTCTTTCTGAGCTATCTTGTTGCCTTGGTTATTCATGGCGATTACTGGTTTACTATTTCTCTTCCTAGACATCTACAGGAGTGACTTCTGCAACAGGTTGATAGAAAGCGGTCTTTCTTTTGTTTGCCAGTACTTGTTGGTAGAATGTTTTATTATTTCTCCAACTGCAACTTATTTTTCTTCTCCCACACAGTAGTGCTATGTTTTCTCTGCACTATTCCAACTTCTCACGCAATGGGGGGATTCCCTGGGAGACGGGCTTCTCCTCTGTTAATAGTTCATCTAGGTCACAGGGCGCAGTGTCCCGGTGGGTATGCGGAGAGCTTTTGATGTTCGAAAGCTCTTCCAGCTGCTGATTCAGAGCCCGTATATTTCAGCAGTTCTGTTTACTCCTGCAGGGATCCGCCCAGATAGGTGGGGTCAGGGGCGGGGTGAGTTGTGAGAGGTGGCCCAGAGCAATGGCGGCGACCACCACCACAGCCGGTCCTGCTTCCACTGCTCTCTCCCCTTTGCTGGAACTAGTTGGGCTGTGAATTTGTGTTTGCGGTCCACAGATCTCAAAACAGCAAATTTTCTGTTGTTTTGATCTGACACTGCTACTGTTTCGCTTCTAGCACCGGGCAGGTGGGGGCGGGGCGAGCTCTGGGAGGGGAGGGAGGGGGCGGCTAGTCTCAGTGCCTAAGGCTCCGTTCTCTGCTCGGCAGTGCAGGCTTAAACCACCGTTTTCAGCCTTTTTCCCTCAGTCTTTTCTCCGAGGTCTCTGCCGTGAGCGTTGGGTTCAGCCGTGTTATATGCTGTCCCCTCAGCCCTGTGGAGCCCTGGCGGAGCCCTAGCAGTCCGATCTCCCGCAGCTGCGGTAGTTCCGGGAAGCAGCGAGCTCGGCGCACTGAGCTAGGTCTGCGTCCTGTGCCCACGCGGCTCCGTCTCCGCGCGCTTCTCCCTTTCCTCCTCCCTCCACTCGCGCGAATCTCCCACCTGTAGGTGATTTCAGTCGGTAGTGGGCCTCTTCATGTTGCCTGTCTGCTGTGCAGGGAGTCCTTTGTGGAGTTTTTGTTGTTCAATTCTTTGTAAATTCCAGGGGAGCTTTACAGAGGCTCACCTCACTCCGCCATTTTTCCGGAAGTCTGGTCATCATTTTCCTAATACTAATCTAATGCTGGCTCAACTGAGATTATATGTACATTGCTTACCACTATTTCTAGCAGTGAGTAAGTCCTCCAGCAATAATGCTTATTGCTTTTCTCTATAATTATAATTATTATTATTCATTATTATTATTATTATTGGATCACAAATTCTAAGAAGTAAAAATGACAGATTTCCATTTCTCTATAGGAAAAATTATATATAATCTGACCAAGTCCCCTGTCAGTTCTATCTGCTAAAGAGCTGGTGGCTTAAATCTAAGGTAAAGCTTTTTTCTCAGCCTTTAAGATCCTTCCAATTTCTTCCATGTCTAAGAGTCTCCTACCTAATACTTTGGGAGAGAAACTCTCCTCTGGACTCAGTGCGATTTGAATTTCCACCAGTGATAGGGTAATTAATCAAAGGCCATCCAGCATAATTTCTCTTTGGTATTATGTATCTTCTAAGGTTGCAGACCCTGTGGCCCTCCAGCTGCATTAAAATTTTGCTGAACTCCAGCCTTTTTCTCCTCAGCACCCAACAAACGATTTGCACACCATCAGTGAAGCAACAAATATTTGTTAACTGATTAATTGAAAAGAGACAGAAAACATAATTGAAACAAAATTTTTCTATACCCTCTTCAGAAATGAAAATGTCCATGTTCATCTGTGAGTAAATTCTGAGAGAGATGTTGTAAATTCAAAGAAAGTCCAGTGCAGTAGTGTCTTTAAAGTCTTCTCACCATACATAGGCTGATTTCTCAGTAAGGCTACTAATTTCCACAGACACTACCCTTAGAGGGATACTTCTGTACTTTTTAATTTATAACATTTAATAGCACGGCTCTTCATAGAGATTTAAATGACTGATTTTCCAAGGGGTATTGACATCATTTATATCTGTTCCAATTGTAGCCTGCAACTTAATATAATCAAAAAGGTGAGTGTAAAACAGTAAGTTAGGAAAATAAAAATATCATAGGAGACAAGTGTCCATCGGATACCCTACAAAATCTTTACAACATTATTGATTATATTCCCCATTGAATTATTGAATATAATCCCCTCACCTTCTCCCTCATCCCTACACCCCTCCCATCTAGCAACCCTCAGTTTTTCCTCTATGTCTCTGAGACTGTTTCTGATTAGTTCGTTTGTTTCTTCTTTTCTTTAGAGTCCACATATAAGTGAGATCATATGGTATTTGTCTTTCTCTGTCTGACTTATTTCACTTAGCATAATGTTCTCTAGGTCCATCTACGTCATTGCAAAAGGTAAGATTTCATTCTTCTTTATGGCATGCATCATACCTTTTGACCTATATTTAGTTCATTCTTTGTTAGTTCCTATTTGTCCCCCTTTATTTTTTTTTTTTACCTCTTCACTGTAAAAAAAAAATGACATCTTAACAATGATCACTGTCAGGTTGATATATACATGTTTATCCTATAAACTGACAAGGTTATCTGCTTACCTTTGAAATTGACTTAAAACTTAATAACTAATACTAGTCTCCCAGATTTCCTTTAATAGTGGTTTAAGAGCAGAAATTTGTTGGAAAGAGCAAGGGCAGAGAATATAGGCCTGAAGTTGTCTTGAAACTATACTTACATAACAAGCATACTGACTTGTTTAGGTGAAATGATTGCTTGTGTTGTCTTTTGAGTGACCTGATGGAGAATGTAGTTAAAGAAGTTCAATCCTTACTACTTACACCTAGTTTTTATGGTGGCAAACCAGGGACATGCTGTCTGAATAATTGACAAAAGATTTCCATGTGTTTTGATTTTGCTTAAATCAGTTAAAAAATAACAATAACAATATTAAGATTATATTTAGACAATATTTAATTTACCAAAGCTTTCTTCTGGATTTTATTTGTACTCAAAGGGCAACCAAAAATATGTTTATTTTGAACTATGGAGTTTGAAAACCTCTGAAGTCTTGAATTTTGGATAAACAGCTTTCTTGCTGGGTTTTTTAAATATACATCAATATATTCTGTAGTCATTTTGCAAATAATTACTTGACAAAGTGGGGACACGGAGTTGAGGTGGGGTAAATACCTCCGATTGACACTAGAGCACTAGGTAAAGAAATCCAGTCTTTTCCTATTTCCCTCAGGGGGACTGCAGCTGGTGTGATCCCCTCTTCCTGTCTAGTTTAAGAGATACATTGACCCAGTCTGTTACCTAATCCTGCCTCTCTCATTCTCCCATAATGTACTCAGGAGTTATGTTTACAGAGGACTGACAAAACTGTAGTGACATCTACAGCAACATAGAGAACATTATTTTTCTAGATAAAGAATATTATTTTCTACTGGAAAGATTACTCACTCAGAACAATAGTTCATTGCGGCTCTCCTGGCCTTCACCCATGCTTAGAACATGAACAAGTCTAGGAAGTAGTAAATCTAACAACCTGCAGAGTCTCTACAAAAATATTTACCATTCTCATCGTTAACAAAAGTCTTTGTTTTTGTTTTCTCTCAAGGCTTCCTACACAATTCCTTACTCAGTCCTGTTTTCATTAATATTATAGTATTCTGATTTTCTTAATAGAGGTTCCATACCAACACCCTTACTTTCCTGAGGATGGAAAAACCAGATTAGATCCTCACAGATCCCATTTCCTCATCCCACATATACAGAGAGATTATATTTGCCAACCACCTTTGTAGTTAGGTTAGGGTCAAACTACCAATGAAACATGAGTGGACATTAGATATGTCTTTTTCTAACTCAGCCCATAAAATCTCTGGGGTAATTGAGCTCCCTCTCTCTTCTCAGAAAAGTGAAGACTGAACTGGCCCAGCCTCACTCCTAGACTTTGGGAGTACATCCATCCCAAAGTCTTCTCTTGACAGAACTCTACCTACAACAGACACCTGATATACTTCACACATGAAGAAAGTAAGACATAAGGTCTTATGATTAATGTATAAGCTACTAAGATTTGGAGTAGTTCCAATACAGCAGACTTCACTAATTGTCCTGATCCACTAAGTCTGAATTTTCTTTTCTAAAATATACACTGCACGATTGTTCTGAGAAAGCAATGAGATAATGCGTTAAAAGATACCTAAAATAGTATATTATCTTCATTAATGCTGTCAAATAGCCTGTTCTTTGTGTCTTCTGTTCAGCTCAGTAAATTATCGGGATCATCCCCACCTCTCCAATTTACATCCACCTTTAGGTCTCCTCTAGCCTTCATAATTGTCACACCAACCAAAAGAATTCATCCCATCCCTTCATGTTTGCTCATGACATTCCACTTTTGGATAGCTGAACCATTAGAAACTATTACTTGCAAGGTGTTAAAATTAATTTAAAAGGTAACTTCACCCAGGGGGCATTTGCATCGTAATGAATGGTGCTTAGTGATTGACTGGCCTTTAAGATAAAAAAGATTAAAGCTTTACTAGTGTAATTAGAAAGAAGCTAGAAACTCTTGGGTACAGGAATAATTATAACAATTTTATGCTAAGTACTAAATATGCACCAGGCTCTGAGCTAAACACTTTATATTTATTATCACACTTCATCTTCATAGTACACCTATGAGAGACATACTAGCGGAGTCAATTTTCTCAGTGAAGAAACTGAGGTTGAGTGTGGTGAAGTGACATGCCTAAGATCACACAGGTAGTGGAGAAGGCAGACCCTTTAGGTTATCTGAAGTGATGACCTTACTTCTTTTATTATGCTGCCTCCTGAGATTTGGGGTTGGTTACACAAGTGAGCATTTGATAAATGTCAATTTTGCTTACCCTTTCTTAAATTGGCCCTCAAACCCTATCAGGTACAAGACCTTCAGTTCTGCTTTATTATAATCACGGAACTGGTGCTTGACAAGTTGTGTTTAGACCAACCGTTGCCACCAGGTCCTAGGAGATATGGTACCTTATCCATTCCTGTACAAGACACGTGACTATCAGCACTGGTTTTCACCAGCGGGACATAAAAACCTATCTGTTAAGTTTTTAGAAAATAATTGTTCAGATGCCACTGTTGAGAAATATAATTAAAAATGAAATGTTGTGCTAACCCAGAAAAGCTCCCCACAAATGTAGTAGAGGAAGAAAACAAGTTTGTTACTGAATAAACTTTAAACCAGAATATGATGGGTCTCACAGGAAATCTACTAAGAGATCGCGAAGACAGAAAGAAATCACACCTATTTATACAGCTGACAGATACAACTCACTACATACATGTTCTCAAGATAAACAATAACTAGTCTTCAAGTAAGAGGACTTGACAGCACTATTTGTCACATATAGTTCATCCTAAATTTATTTGGTAATTGGGGTGACTATCTGTGTTTGTTAGCTGGCCTTATACGAAGGAAAAACAAATTCCTCCTGTCTTTATGACAGGAGGTAATTTAGCAACTTGGAGCAAGGAGCCTGAGTAAGTTGGGTTCTTAACATTCTACAGAGACTGACAGATAGGGACCTATCTCTCTTCGGGTTTACAGTTCAAAGTGATGGCTTCCAGGTCCTTGAGAAAGACTTTTCTGGGTTATAAACCCAGCAAAAGGCTTATTTAGCTATTAAAAGGATTTACATATATTTCAAAGAAAAGGAGTAAAAACTTAGCACAAGTTTTCTGAAGTGGATGCTCTAAGCAAAGGGAGTTCCAAGGAAATCTCTTCTCTCATTTGCACAGGAAGAATTAAGCTTCTTATTTTTAGTTTGTATTTGTCCTCACACCACTCCCTGTGAGTTGATTAATTTATCTGGAGGACTCCAAATCCAGATAAAAGGAGCATCTGAGATCAGACCTAGACTAATAGGTCTGTCACGTTTACAACAATTCTCCAGAAATAGATGTGAACTGGCACCTAACAACCACACATTGATTAAGATGGCACATGTTCTGTAGTAGGAATTGGGAGAATTGAGTCACAGAGCAGTATGATTGAGCAGAATATAAATTCATAAGTAACACTGTTAAATCCAAATCATTCTGAGAACCGCTGGCACCAGGACAGCAAAGTTGAGGAGAGCATCTTCTGTCTTGTTTGATTTTGAGAAACAGAAATTCAGCATGAATTATTTGTAGTATTCAGGAAAGGCTTGGACAAATAATACATAGTCATGTCTAGGGGTGCAGCTACCAGGATCTCAGACTCTTTCTCTTGTTTCTGTTTCATTCTCTTTTATTGCAGACAAATATTTGCCACCCCTGCTAACCCTCCCACACCCTCCCCTCCACAGGAAGAAGACAGAATTCTCAAGCACACACAAATCAAGGCCAAGGCTAAGTTCTGACTGATTCAACAGGCAAAGATACAATGAGCCACTTTTGGTTTCAGTTTATTGTTTATTTACGGGGACAGTAAAAAGAATAATAAGCCATAGGTGCCAGCTCTCTAGGATTTTTGTTCTATACACCAAAAAGCAGGACACTGAAACAAAAGGGGTCAGATAAATGCAATATGGGTTGTGAGGTAATCTGTTCTTGAAGGAGCCAATTCTGAACCGCAATTAAGTGTTTTCACACCCTGTCATTCTATTTCCAGAGTTGAGGCAGAAAATCCCATACCTTATCAGAATGGGAGAGGGTATAAGAAATTGTCTCCCTTCCTCTACTCTCCTGGGAGGATTACAAGGCATTCTGCCAAGCTCAGATTAGCTGTTGGTCACGTGTTTATGTGCCTGTGGGTCTCTATGAATATGTGAAGGTCACCAGGGCAACATGGCACAGACTGGTTTTTATAAATTCTTACATATTTATGTATTGGAGGGAAACTGGTTTAGAGACATAGCTTCTAAATCTAAGTTCTACACACACAAAAAAAAATCCCAGGAAAGGGACTCACTGTTCCAGCTCAAATTAGGTGGCCACATTCAGACCATTCATGGGTCTCCCACTATGGACACATTTTCCCCATGATTTACAGGGAGCTAGGGAAGAAAATATATCCAACATATTCAGAAATCCTGAGTTTGCCCTGAGCGGATCCTGGTCACCAGCAACTGTACTGTAGAGGATCTAGAGAAAAGATTCACGGAAAAGGAGGTAATTCAGAAACAATATTAAAATCAAGAAAATAATCACTGATACTTTCCTTATTGTCTCAGAGTTTCACTGAGGCCTCCAAACTGAGAGCCACTGGTAATCAATAATTCACCTATAATCTTTCCAGAGATACTAGATGCATCGAGAAAGAGAGAGAGAGAGAGAGAGAATTAAAATTTCACAAAATAATGCTTATCTTTCTTGCATGAGCTGCAATCTGAAGTCTTCTAGTTCGTCTGTACTATGGAAAGTTAGGCTAAGTCTATTTCATTTTTAAAATGTGTCCATAGTCAATTAAATCCAATATATAAGCTATAAATGAGTCTTGACTCTACTGCTTCTTAAGAGCTAGAAGGAGCCAAACTGGTAGAAAAAGAGGTGGAGCAAACAAAGCATCAGAGCAGACCTTTACCTGCAGTTCATCCGCAGAGCTTGGCTCTAGGCTTTGAATAGCACAACAGATTGGAGTTATGGTTTTTGTTTAACTGAAATTTTCTGTCTGTACTAACATCTGAACACACTTGGAAAAACTATGATATCTGCCTTATGGGGAGAAGCAAGGGAGACTGACCAATCCTGTTGGAAGACAGTATTTGAAAAAATATAATCATTTCTTCTTTGTACCCCACTGAGTTCAGCTCATTCAATAAACTAGTTTTATAATAATAATTACATTTTGTTATGGAGTGAATGTTTGTATCCTCTCAAAATGCATACATTGAACCTCTAACCCCCAATGTGACCTTATTTGGGGGTAGAGTCTTTGGGAAGTAATTAGGGTTAGATTAGATCATGATGGGGGGAGGGGGGATGGCTCTCATGATTGGATTAATAATCTGATAATTAAAAAAAGAGGTGCTCTTCTCTCTCTCTCTCTCTCTCTCTCTCTCTCTCTCTCTCTCTCTCGTGCAAGTACGTGCATGTACCAAGTAAGAGCCATTGAGGACATAATGAGAGACAGCTGTCTGCAAACCAGAAAGCGGGCCATCACTGGCCTGCAGTACTGACACTGAATTAGCCAGCACCTTGACCTTGGACTTCCCAGCCTCCAGAACTGTAAGAAACAAATGTCTATTAAGCCACCCAGTCTATGATATTTTGTTACGGCAGCAGCCTAAGCTGATTAAGACACGCTTTATAAAGACCTTAAGTATTTTTGAGGTGTTTTCAAAGCCATTATTTTATTTGATCTTTATAATAGACAATCATCAGATAGTTCTTAAGAGGAGCTTGGTGTTTTCAGCTTCAGTACTTCAATTTTCTGATCTGACCCTTGAAGGACAATATTCAGGGTCAACTGGTAGAGGTATTTGTGATAAGAACCCAAGGGGAAAGGAAAGAGGACAACACAAATGCTTTAGGATTAAGGGCTCAGAAAATATCTTTTTTATACAGGTGGGCAAGGAAGGGTCACTGAGGAAATAGTATGAGTTGCAGTTCCTGCATGTGAAGGAAAGGAACTAAAGGGAAAAATTAAATTGCAAGTGTATTGCTCAGGGTTATGTGTTTTCCCTCACAGAGTTCAAGAAACTAGTAATGAACCTGAGTGCTTATTGATGTTACTTTTGGCTGAAGAAACTTCATCAGTTAAAATAAGATAGAGCTGGGATTTGAATCCAGACTAACACTCAAGCTCATGCAACCTCATTTATTTTAGTTTGTAGATACTATGGGGTATTTTCTTCAGAGTTCTGTGTCTGGAATTTATGTATCAAAGAATAAGGCAGCATTGTCAGATAATTAAAAAAAGAATTTGGAATAGATAGAGGATTAACTGAGAAGGAGCAGTGCTCTGGATGAGAACAAACAGTGAGATGTGTGTTATAGTAATTCCCTCACCTGTGGCAATACCAACGGAAAAGTATAAGAAAAATTTTTCACTATCTCTCTCATATCAAAAAGTATAGAGTGATATAAGCAAACATGAATAGAGAGTACTGACAAAACACAAACTGAAATAACTGTTCTAATTTCTGTAAAGAATAGAGACCTGCATTATATGATTGTGAAGCTTATAAACTTGGCTTTCCCTATTACTTAAAATACAAATTCATTTAATAACCTGAAGAATTCTGGAGAGATTCTTTTTTGTAACATTTACTATGCCATGGAAATTATCAATAAGTTTGATGGCATGAACTGTAGTAGCAGTGTCATGCAGGGTGTCAGGCGGGGTCTCTGCTCCCGCTCCCCACATAAGAACGCAGGACATGGTGAGGCCAAAAAGGAACACCCACGGAGCCATAGGTAGGGGAGTCATACCACTATATTCTCGCTGGCGGCTGGGTTGGAGACACAGGAAACAGGAGCCACACAATTCGCAACCCTCACTGCGCCGCTTGCAGGCCCAGCCACCATCTTCTTGCGAGCCCCCATTTTTCTCTAGCCTAGCCAAAGCAGTTATATTAGTGGCCAATGGCTCACTGGTTACAGCTGACGGCCAACTAGCCACAGCTGATGGCCATGCAATCAGAGTTGATGGCCATTTACTACCTGAGCCAGCACCTTTCCATGTGAGGGTGAGAGCCTGGAAACTGCTTTTTGGGGTTCTGTCCCCACAAGCAGGCAAACTGTTCTTAATAAGAATGTCACATATTGACTGTTCAGATCTACTTAAGAAATTATTAGTGACCTGGAGTCCTGAGGTTCTTTTTCAAGAGTACTTCATCCTTAAGTAATTTTTTTTTAATTGTTCATGTCATTCTGACTAACGAATAGAGCTCTTAACAACAGAGATTTAATACATTTTGTAGTTAATACATTTTTTCTCAGGAAAAAAGCTTCCATTGTATGTAGCTCTACACCATCACAAAAGAACATTGAGAAAAGAAGTAGGACTTAATCATCTTCAAAATATGAGGTCTGACAATTAAGTTTTGCAAACTTGTTGCAACAATGTTGCTAACCTTTTACTGATATCAGAGGGATTATTCATTATGGATTTGTACCAACTGGACAAGCAGTTAACCAAGTTTACTATATGGAAGTGCTGAAAACCCTGTGTGAAAAAGTTAGATGACTTGAACTTTCCACCAACAATTCATGGCTCTTGCATCACGACAATGCACCAGCTCACATGACACTGTCTGTGAGGGAGTTTTTAGCCAGTAAATAAATACCTGTATTGGAACACTCTCCTTACTCATCTGATCTTGTCCCCAATGACTTCTTCCTTTACCTGAAGATAAAGGAAATACTGAAAGGAAGACATTTTGATGACATTCAGGACATCAAGGGTAATATGACGACAGTTCTGATGGCCATTCCAGAAAAAGAGTTCCAAAATTGCTTTGAAGGGTGGACTAAGCACTAGCATCAGTGCATAGCTTCCCAAGGGGAGTACTTTGAAGGTGACCGTAGTGACATTCACCAATGATGTATGTAGCACTTTTTCTAAGATGAGTTAGCAAACTTAATTGTCCGACCTCGTACATCTGGAATATTCTGTGAATGTTAACAGAAAGAGAAAGAATATGTGTGAATAACATATACACTGGTACACTGGGTCAAAACTCATAGAAAAACTCTGATTCAAGAAGGGATCCTATACTCTTCTTTTTTTTTTTTTTTTTTTTTTTGGTTAAAGAAAATGGTGTGAGAGAGAATAGGATGACACCTTCAAAACCGCCATTTCACAAGCTGCTATAAAAAGTTTAGCTCAGTCACAAGAGTAGAACTTTAACCTATGTTGAAATACAGGCTGAGTCAATGTTGATAACATGTAATAGTCATCACAAAAACTCAAAACTTTAATGAATTTGATAAAAGCCTGACAAACATGCTGTGGTTTTAGGGCTGTGGGAGGATAAAGAAATAGATGAAAAGTCTTCCATGAGCTTTGTTGTTGCTGTAAAGAGACCTTCCTTTTTTTGTCATTTATTCTTTAATAGAGCTCCTCCTTATGCCTCCACTACAAACAGAATATATTAATTTCAAAACTGTTTCCAATAAACTAAACTAAGGCAACTAAAATTTCCCCTATGGCAATAAACAGCCTTCACATATTTTATATCAAATGATAAACAGACAAAGACATTATTCTTCCATTAACCAAGTCAGCCTACTTTAAATTATTTTGTATGCTATTCTTTCAATGTTTGAATAATTTAAGTAAGTTTTAGGAAAATAACTATTTCTTGAAGTGTCTTGAAATTGTATTAGCATTGTGTTTATTACAATGCATGGTTTTTCTTCATTATGGTTTTGTAGGAATGCCTGGGAAACACAAGGTATAAAGAAGGAAAATATATGTCTTGCAAAATAATAACAATAATAAGCTAAATTGAGAAATTCCAGATGTATAAAGAACCTTAGGGATTATTTGGTCCAATTGCTTCATTTGACAAATGAAGAAACCAAGGTTCAAAGAACATAAATATATTGCTTTATCTCATTCATCCAAGATGTTTAGCAAACTATACACTGAATTCAGTAACCTATACTGTTTTATTTTGTCTTACTCTAGGGAGAGATACTTTCAAAAGCATTTTTTTCTCCTTTAGACATTTATTTCGTGAAGAGTGAAGTCTTGGTATGTTAAAGTATAGCAGATAACTATGTTTCTGACTTGATTGGAAGTTAAATAGCTATCCAATTCAAAAACAAACACTATTTTATTAATTGCTGTTTGTCATATCTGACCTTCTACAATGACAGAAGATTTTTGTTATTCCAAATAAATATTAAAAATTCATGAAAGTGTTTTTGTAAGCTGGTTATTACCTATAAAGGTATAGCTGTTTAAGACATATTTAGTATAAAATATGTATAACTGCCTTATACATTATTAATAGGCTCCAGAATGTTTAGCACACTAGCTGTGTTTAAAAAATCAAATTGGAATTTTGATCCCAAGTTTTACTTAAAATCTAATACTTTAATTGTGGGAGGATTTTCTTAAATCATTCATTTCTAAATGATGATTTGCATATATATTTATGCTTTTCTCTATTAATAATCTCAAAGTAGATCAGTCAAGATGATCTCATACAGAAGGGAAAAATAAATGCATTTGTAATCAAGAAAAAAATCTTAAACTTAGTTCAGTGACTCAGGTCAATAATGGTAAGTATGTCAGGATTAGACTACAGTATAATGCAAATACAATAAAACATTTTTGTAAATGAATTCAGATTTTTCTACTGGATATTTTTTTTTTATCGATATAAGAATGTGACCTGTGTCATCCATGACCTAGATAAAAAGATCAAGATGTTAGACTGGTTCCTTGGTGACTGGACAAAATATTAATGGAAGGATAGAACAAATTTTTAAAACTATCAGAGCAACTATGTACTTGAAAGGAGCTAGTCAGAACTTGTTCAAAAGCCTTCAAGATGAAGTACAGAGAAAAGTTTCCATATGATGGATTTCTTCATTGTAATAACTCCATTTGTTCAACAAATATTTATTGACTACATTTTTCATGCCAAGCACTCTTCCTAATGCTGAGGGTACAGAAATGAACAAAATTCTCTGTCCTCATGAAGCTTACATCCTGTTGGAAGGATACAGACAAGATGTTATATGTCCGATGGGGATAAGTACAGAGAAGAAAAGCGAAGTAAGAAAAAAAGATTGGAACTAGGTAAGAAAGCTATTTGAATATGAATGTCCAGAGAAAGGCTCTCTCATTAGATGGTGTTTTCAAAGAATGAACTATACAGACATCTAGAGAAAAGCATTCCAAGTAAAGGGAACAGCAAGTTCAAAGACCCTGAAATGGGATAAACGTGACCCTATTGGCACAAGACGACAGTGTAGTGGGAGCCTGGTGAGTAAAGGAGAGAATGGCATTGATAAGGTCAGGGAGACAACTCAGCCAGATTATGAAGGGCCTGAAACCACTCTAAGGACTCAGGATTTTACTCGGAGTAAATTGGGAAGCACTGGGGGAGGGAGCTTGAGTGCAAAGGTGATGTAAATCTAACATATTATAAGAGACGATCTAGGCTGCAACATGAAGAATAGTCTGCAGAGGGCAAGAATAAAGCAGTGACCAGCTGGAAAGCCAGTGCAATAATCCAGGCAAGAGGTGATGGTGCTGGGCCACAGGGGTAGCAGTGGTGATGTAAGAAGTGGTGGGAGTCTGACGTACAGGTATCCCCTACTTTTCCAAAGTCCACATTATTCCACTTCTTTTTTCAGGAAAGGCCTGCATTATTACCTGTTGCAGTAACTGAAAGAAATCCAAAGAGTGTTTTCATTTTTATAAAATAAAGTGAAAAGCAAAAAGAGTATTCAGCATTTATTTTTCAGTGAGCCTAAGTCACAGGGTCAGCAGCAGCAGGAGCAGAGAAGGTTGCCCCGCCAAGCTCCTTCCAGGGGAACTACACTCAGCATCTCAGTCAGCATCAAGCTGCCATAGCTTTGAACTGTGTCTATGAGCCTCTGTGCCTCATCTCCACTTATTTTGTTGCTCCTTTGCTTTATACCATTTTGGCTTACGAAAGCTTTCATAGGAATGCTCTACCTTCAGATAGCAAGGGAAACCTGTATTTGGAAAGTAGCGTAAAAAAGTTTCACTATTGACGTGTTTCCCCGAAAATAAGACCTAGTGGGACTATCAGCTCTAATGCATCTTTTGGAACAAAAATTAATATAAGACCTGGTATTATTATATTATATTATATTATATTATATTATATTATATTATATTATATTATATTATATTATATTATATTATATTATATTATATTATATTATATTATATTATATTATAGACCCGGTCTTATATTAAAATAAGACCAGGTCTTATATTAATTTTTGCTCCAAAAGACATGTTAGAGCCGATGGTCCAGCTAGGTCTTATTTTCGGGGAAACACAGTGGTAGCAATTTGCTAAGTGAAAGCAAAAGAAAGGTCTCCCAAAATGTCCATATCTAATCCCCATAACCTGTGAATATGTTGTTACATAGCAAAGGGAAATTAAGGTTACAAATGGAATTAAGGTTGCTAATGAGGTGACCTTAAAATAGTGAGATTTTCCTGGAGTATCATGATGAGCTTCACGTAATCATAAAGAAGTAGAAGAGGGAGGCAGGAGAGTGAGTCAGAGGAAGCTATGACTGCTGAAGAAAGGAACAGAGGGATGCAACATTGCTGGCTTTAAATATAGAAGAAGGGGGCCATGCGCCAACGTCAGTGACCACCTCTAGACACTGGAAAGGACAAGGAAACAAATTTTCCTCTACTGCCTCCAGAGAAGAAGGCAGTCGTGCCTACACTTTGATCACTACATGGAGCCAGTGTAGATCCATGTCAGACTTCAAACCTACAGAACTGTAACATGACAAATTTGTGTTTCCAAAGCAAGTTTGTAGTAATTGTGGCAATAGCAATAAAAAGTTATTGCAAATTGATATGGGATATTAGAGAAAGAAGAGTCAAGGGTGACTAGAGGTTTAATGTAATTTGATTTGTATAACTTGTTTGGCTTACAGAGTATTGATTCACTATTTGTATAGATAAATATGTTTTCTTTTTTAAAAATATCTTTTGGAAATCTAAGTAAGTACATTTACAAATGAAGGGCTCTAATTCCAATATTGGTACCTACCAGTGAACTGATCACCTCTATTTCATTTTCCATTCTCAGAATATGAACACAAACTTTTATTAATATTTGATCATCTAACACCAAACTCTGTGAAGTGTGATTGTAAAACACTGAACACATTTTTTTTTAATTAACATAGTACTAATTAAAAATGAGCATTGTCCTTCCAGAGTGTCAGATTACAATGCTAAATCCTAATAGCAATTTAGTGCCATTTCAAAACAGGCTTGAATCTTTCTTTGGCATTGCCTCCAGAGTCTGTTTACAAATCCCACAAGCAAAGCGTATTATTTGTCTACAAAACTGTGTTTTTTTTGTTTTTCTCTGAAAATAAGCTAGTGAAATGTATTGCTCAGTTAGAATTGTTTTTTATTTATATTCTTCCTATTATATGAAAACCAGTTAAGGCAGAATCACTCAACTGTCTTCATTAGTTCAGTAGATATTTATATTTTTATACTTGGTTCATTTAACATGTAAGAAAATGACTTTTATTTTGTCTGAGAGGACATAACACCAACTGCATTATTCCCTTAGTAATAATTTCCAAGGCAACCAACTAACTGGGGAAGAGGTATTAGTCCAATTTGGGGAACCCAAAAAGACAAAGATATGACAGTTGTCATTCTGAGAGATCTAGGTGACGTCAGAGAAATTGTCAATTCTTGAGAGATGAGGCAGAATCAAGCTTCTGGAAAAACCAATAAAAACATGATCAAAGACAGGGCATAAGGCTAAAATGAGAGATGTGTTTTTGATCCTAGAGATATAAATTGGTGAAACAGAATGAATAAGTGCAAAGTAAGGAAAAACTGTGTTCTATAGACTTATAATTGGGACCAAGTGGTATTAAACTTAGTGAATAGTTGAGCATCTGGGGCTTATATTTGACACATGTGGCCTACTGTTTTGTTGGCAGCTAAGAGAACACGGAGCATTGAGCTATGCAGAAAATGATGGCTCTAAGATCTCAAATTCAGGACAATGACTTGATCCAAAGCTAGTCAGACTGGGGGGAGGGAGGATGATTAAGGAAAAGCCAAAATTGTGTCTCTTGCTGCTTCTGTGATTGACTCAAAAATGATGTGGGCCTCAGCCTACATGGAGCTGTGTAGGAAAATGGAAGGCTATAATAACATAATAAAGAGTTGAAATAGAAAAATGTCAGTTGGGTTAAAGTGGTAGAGTTCAAAGAAGCTTACCTCTAGAAGATGAAAGGAGTAAGAGTGTTCAAAGCGAAAAAGCTTGAATTCCCAAAGGCTTCCTACTTAATCTCCTGTGTAAAACTGAAGCCTTCACCATCTGTCTCACTCCAATAGGAGCTTGTTAATTGTGTATTTGTCCATAGTATCTCCTCTCCATTGTTTTTACCTTCCCTTTACATGAGTTAACTTTCTAGATACTCTTAAAGGAATGGCCACCTAGCAATAATTTAAAAGCTTCTCTTTTTCAGATGTTCATAAGGTCTTGCCTTGGGGATACTAACTTTCATTAGAAGTGGTCACATCAAAAAGTGGAGCTTATCTCAAATAATTAAAGAAATATGCAGAATATTTTAAGCAGTTCCTCCAAAAATAAGTACAAGTGCTGCAGACTCTTTGCAGCCCTTGCTCATCTCAGCACCCAGCCCAAACAGATAATGTGGCTGCCACTCAACATGGTGTGCTAGGCTGAGGAGACAGAGCCACTTGTCTTAAGCATAAATTTAAGAGGGTAACAAATGATTCAGTAATCAACATAAAATCAAATGCAATACTTTTTTTTAATCTAAATTAATACAAAAATTATAATGAGCAAAATATCAAACTGATGAGCAACACACCAAAAATTTAAAGAAAGACAAAGCCAGTGCTTAATCCTTTCGTTGCTCCTCTGATGAAAGAATATTTGGCCTAAGAAGAAAGAATGTACTCTGAATCATGTTTGCACTAATACAATCCCTAGCAATAAAAACATGGGATTTAGTTTATTGATTATTCTCTACATAAATATGAGAATGTTATCTGCTAAAGTTTGCTACCATTTGAAGCTATGGAATCAGTTGTTAATTAATAAGCCACAGAATGCCTGATCATTTTTATTTCATTTAACCCTCATTTTAACTTGTCTTTCACTTATCATTTATCTATACAAAAAAAAAGAAACATTGTGAATATTTATATGGGATGTTTTTCATCACCAAGTTTCCATAGATGTGTTGCTCAAGATACACTAGCTATAGAACTATATGAAAATTTTAAATATGCTATAGAGAGAAAATAAATTGTATGCATCAATGAAAATGATACGTCACTCAGCTATTAGCCATCCACCACTTCTGTGTAACCCAGCTGTGTCTACTTGAACACAAATTTGACCCGAAAACCAGCCCTAACATCAGTTTTCTGAAAAAAGCTAAACACAAAACATGTAGCTTTATTGAATATTGGTTGGGTAGTGTGATGTGTCACTTTGCACAGTGCATAACATACCACAATCATCAGGCTTGCCTTGGATGCCCAGCTTTTCCTCCTAGCCCCACCACCACATCACATCTTGCCCTCAGTCTTTCATGCTAAAGTAGGGAGCTCAGCTCCTCTCCTTTTTCCTCTCCTGCCTTTCTCCAAAGGAAACTCTAGTGTTAGTTGCCTTGTATCCATAGCTGACTGATAAAGTATGATTTTAACAAAGCAGAGCACACTTCTCAGGGGAATTTTTTCCTCTAAAAAAATAAGAGTTTCACTAAATTGCTATATATTCCTAAAAAAGAAAAAAAGTATACTTCCAGCATATTCCATATAGGAGATAGGAATGTACAACATTTCCGTGGGGTTCTTAGGCCTACCCCATTTTCTCTTTTCTGCCTTCCAGTGAATTTGCAATTGTGTTTAAAGAATGTCTCCCTGGATCTTTAGTCACCTAAATGCACGAAAGACTTCCCTCTCTCCACCTGGGACCCATCTCCCAACCCAGGAAAATTATTTCCTCTGCTTCTCTTCCTTTCCCGTGTCAGCTTTTGTCTCCATGGTTCTTGTCCAGGAAGCTTCACAGGTGGCCAGGAAAGAAGCCACATCAGCAGCCTGGGTCCTTTGTCCTACTTCCTCTGCTCTCAGGACAAGGGCTCATCCCTGTGTACACACGCTGTCCATTTCAGCAGCCCACTCTAGGGGTTCTGTATTCTAAAGAGGGATCTCTTACTAAGATGGTTCTCTTTCATGGTCTAAAATTGCTCATCATTCCAGCACATCTCTTAGTTTCTACCATTCACCACGGCACCAAAAGTCAGTTCTCCTTACGGATGCACTCTTTCCCAACAGCCCCACTCTTGTGCCAACCCTCCTCTTTTCTACTTTATAAAATTCTAATAATTCCTTTATATGCTCTCTCTAAATCTACCCTCAACTTCCGCTTGGGACTCCTGGGTGTTAAGGCTTGGGTGGATAAATACAACTGCTCTGTCTGTAC
This sequence comes from Rhinolophus sinicus, assembly GCF_036562045.2. NCBI lineage: Eukaryota > Metazoa > Chordata > Mammalia > Chiroptera > Rhinolophidae > Rhinolophus > Rhinolophus sinicus. The sequence goes on from NC_133752.1 coordinate 132,775,071, forward strand.
CAGTAGTTAGCCAATTGTGCTAACTGGAAGCCAGACGACTGATGTACTCTCTGACTAATTCCTCCAGTAGCTTTGGAGAGAACTTCTGACCTGAGGTGGATGATCTGATCACTCCCACTCCCTGAGACTCTGCTGGTCCGTGATTAGACACAGAAAGCATAACCATGCCGACATCACTGCCAGTTCTCTCAAACTGAACTGTGCCTTCGGTCCCAACACAACCCCACTATTCCATCTTTGTTTTTGTAGGAGTTGCCTCACCCATTACCTCTCTCCAATTTTATTTACCAGCAGAAAGAAATTGAGGGACCTTCTGGTCTTTCCTGGAGTCTGCCATTCTCTTCACTCTAAATAGCAGCTGCAGCAACTCACACTAACTAGACATCATTTTTCATGTTGCGCTCCACAGCACCTCTATGCAAAATTCCTTCAAATCCTGACATATATGTTTAGGTACTTTCAATGATGTGTGTTCCCCAACTTGACATATAAGACTCAGCATCTACCTGCATTATTGAGTAACTTTTTGACTGATGTCAGATATTCTGCTATACAAAAGGGGGCATTTGTGGTATTTGAAAACATATATAATTCTCAGTGCCAGACTCTATATATGTTCTATTAATCTCTGTTGCATCTATACCTCAGGGGTTTCGCACCCCACTAACATTTCACTGGTGTGTTCCAAACACAATTCAAAAATCTTCCTCTTAAGTTGCTGGCATTGGATTCTTTGCTCTCCCCACTACTGTCCGAGTCTCCAGATCCTGAGTAGTATAAGTTCTCAACCAAGAGCTCAAACACTGGCCCTAATACAATGGTCAATAGTGATCCAGTTGCAACTAATAAAGCTGATTGGATGCCTTAATTAGTCAAAGTATGTGTGCATACACCTCCTTTCTTCTTCCTTGACACACTCCATTTTTCTAAAAAATGATGTCAAGATTAGTTTAAACACAAATGTACAGCTGTGTCATGCAGTGTGGCATGCGGGGTTTCTGGTCCCGCTCCCCACATAGGAATGCAGGACATGGTGAGGCCAAAAAGGAACACCAATGGAGCCATAGATAGGGGAGTCATGCCACTATAGTCTCACTGGCAGCTGGGTTGGAGACACAGGAAACAAGATCCACACGATCTGCAACCTGCTGTCCACTTCTTTGCTAACCGACCAACCTCACTTGCTAACTGCAATCTGCTGTGCTAATTGCAATCTGTGCTTGCTAGTTTGGCCACCATCTTCTTGCTAGCCCCCATTTTTCTGCTAGCATAGCCACGGCAGTTATATTAGTGGCCAATGGCTCACTTGTTACAGCTGACAGCCAACTAGCCACAGCTGATGGTCATTCGATCACACTTGATGGCCATTTACTATACAAGTGAGCACTTTCCACATGAAGGTGAGAGCCTGGAAACTGCTCTCGGGGACTCTGTCCCCACAAGCTGGATACTTCATGAAGGCGTTCCTGTGAGCTATACTACAAAGCTTACAAAACACTTGGCATGGGAAACATTCCAGGTGAAATATTCAACATTCGATCATAGACTATCCAAAGACATTTCCACAGTATCCATGGGACTTTTGGTTTCTTTACCAAAGACCTGAACTAGTCCTAGTAAATCGACCTCTACTCCCTACACCATTAGCTGTGGGAAGCAGACACTAGAGGCTGCTCTATTAAGAGTGTTTTAATCTGATGGGATATCTAGATGCCCTCAGCAGATAAAATATCTCAGAAAATTCTCCAAGGCCCCAGGTGTCAGATACACTCCTGAATGGTACAGGTTATCTACTCCCTCCTGCCCAAACAAATCCTGATTTTAAATGCAGCTAGTTTTTCAGTTTCCAGAGAGTATCCAGTAACACCACATATATCGAGATCATTTTTATTTTTTTTAGCTCTACTCAAGTTTTGTGGGGACGTGTCATTTATCTTAATTTCATTCTTAGCTCTATTCACTAAGCCTCTTCCTTAACCTTAATCTTACCCAAATGTAGATGCTGAGCAGGCAGTTAGCTGTATATGCCTGGAATTTCGAGAGGTTGTTTGAACTGGAGATATACATTTGGAGTTCTCAGAGTTTATAGACTAGAGAAAATTTTAAAGTCTGAGCTCTGGAGATTTCTAAATCTTAGAAATTAGGGAAGTAAGGAGGAACCAACCAAAGGAACAAGAAGGAAAAGTCAGTAAGGAGAATCCTGGAAAATGTAAAAGCCAAGGAAAGAAAATGTTTAAAGGATACTGTGCCAAATGACACTGATAGGCCAAATAGGGTAAAAAGAATGAGAATTAGCTTTTATATTTGACAATATAGAGGGTATATCACAAGTTCAGTGGAGACAAGCAAAGGCCTGTTTGAGGTAAATTCAAGAGAATGAGAAGAGAGTGGTGGGTGGTAGTGAGTATAGACAATACGTTGGAGGAATTTTGCTGCAAAGAGGAGCAGGATACAAGAGCTAGAAGTTGGCAGATTAAGTAAGATCAATATAAGATTCTTTTAAATTAAGAAGTAGCACAGACTGTATGCTTATGGGAAGAAAATAAGAAGACAGGAGAAAGATTATCATTCCTAGAATGATGGTCTTCAAAAGGCAAGAAGGCATGGGTAAGTGAACCACTGAAAAAGCTGACTTTGCTATGAAAATAGATAGTTCATCCACAGTAATAAGAAAACAAGGGCCCAGTATATGAACCCAGATGCCACATAAGTATATTTGGTGATGAGTTCCAGTTAATAGTTCTCTTCTGATAGCTTCCTCATTCTCAGTAAAATAAGAGCTAAGATCATGAGCTGAGAGTGTATGGAGGTAGGAGATTAGTTAGATATTTAAGAAGAAAAGTAAAGGTGTGAAATAATTAGCTAAGAGATTAGTAATCACAAATTTAAAGTGGCACAGCTATGGAGTCATCCAGCTTTATTCAGTCATGTAGATTCATGCATACGTTAAGGGGAGAATTCAATTTAATTATGGTTGTACTTTGACCAAAAAAATGTGTAACAAAGTAAGAAAGGAACAAAAAAGTTAATTCTGTATGCAAGAGAGTAACAATAATAATTGGTGAGGACATTTAAGCAGACTAAACAAAGGAGTGAAAATATAGGTCATGTAAGAGAAAGTATAAAGGGGTAGAATTAATGGGTTGAGGCCCTGGTGAGTATAATGGTTTCCAGATTTGGGATACAAAAAGAAATGAACCAGACTCAAGCCTCCTATCCGCATTCCCCACAAAAAACAAAAGTGTTCATTGTAATAGAAAAGAGAGAGAATGATTCTTGAAATTGAGATTAAGAATGGGGTAGGGTGATGGAAGGAGAACTGACTCTGGGTGGTGAACACACAATGGGATTTATAGATGATGTAATACAGAATTGTACACCTGAAATCTATGTAATTTTACTAACAATTGTCACCCCAATAAATTTAAAAAATAAATTAAAAAAAGAAAAAAGAAAAGAAAGAAAAAGCTAGCAATCAAAAAAAAATATATATATATACAATACATATATCGAAAAAAAAAAAAAAAGAATGGGGTATGTTTTTTTTGTAATGACAAGGTCTAATGATAATGATTGGAAAAGATGGGCAAAAGAGAGTATAGGACAAAATCATTGGAAAAAGAAAGATCAAGAAACTAAGTAGACCCATCATTTTAAGACCATCTATGTAGATATTGAAATTATCAAGAGTTATGAATCATGAAGGAGAGAGTATACCAGGAGTAATATCCTTCAAGGGATCAGAAGAAAGGAACATTTACAGAAAAGGATTCTTTCTCTCTGCCATTTGCTAACAAAAACAGACAATTTTATCATTATTTTAGATACAATGAAAAAAGATAATAAATAAACACAGTCAGAGAAGGATGAATTGAACATTGTTATTGTTGGCTGTCTATCTGGATTCATTTATCCCTTTCTTTTTCCTACACGAACCTTGATTTTGTTCTGCTATCCACATCTTCTTATTAGAAATCATGTGCCAAAAGGACTGTTAACATTTGCTCCCATCTTCAGATGGTGCCTGACTATATTAAGGATAAATGCATTGCCCTTCCAGTGATTGATTAAGAAATGACATGTAATCTGACTTGTGCCAATGAAATACCCCAAAGATTTCCTCAGAATTTCTGAGTCAGTTCCACCAAGAATTATTTATTCCCCTGGAAGTTCTTGGAGAAACAAAAATACCTTTCATTTTCCAGTTGTTAACAGGTATGGATGTGAAAGTTATACCTCTCTTGCTATCACTCTGAGAATAAAACAAAACAAGGAAAAGGAAGGAGACAAATAATCACAGGTTGAGTGTGTTGAGCCTGAACTAGAGCTTCCTCAGGACTTCCATTGAAATGAATCAATAAATTTCCTTATTGTTTAAGAGTAAGCCCTTTTGACGGAAGTTTTCTCTCACTTGGATAAAATAAAGTACTCAAAATATGAAAAGGAGGTTCTAAACTGTTGGTGAAATTTTTTGTATCAGAGGCATAAGAATATAAATGGAAGGACTGAGAAATCTCACCTTCATGAATTAAGACAGATTTTTCATGGATATGCTTAATTACTGGTCATCATAATTCTCCAGACTACCCACGGGTGTTATATGTACCTTATTTTAGGGAAGTACATAGTCTCTTATTTTTATAAATTAAATGGAGAATATTTTGTTACCTGAGATATGAAAGAAGAATAACAAAGTATCCTGAACTCTCTGTATTGGCAATAAATTTATAGGAAGCATGAGGGTAATTGTAAATTGGTACCGATGATCAAAGAGGTATCAGAGCATATGAAGCAGTTTGAGGCATACATAATAATCTCACACAAAAGAAAGTAGTGCCAATAATAAGAAAAAAAAATCATCATGATATTTAAATGACTAAAATATGTTCCTTTAAAAAAAATTAGAAATCCAGTTTAAAATAATTTTTTGGCCACATAATTCTCAAAGTATCAAGAACATCTGAAGACACAGTGTCTTAACATAAGACTATGAAGGTTGTGATTTTGCCATTATACATACCTAAACAACCATTAAAATAAGGTTAAAAAATAGCCATAATGAGTAGGAAACAAAGCATGACAAGCAACAATAGAGCTAAAGCACATATCCTCAGCAAAGAAGTATAGAAAGGGGAAATAACTCCTCGGAAATGAAACAAATTTTTGTATAATTAAGGAAGCATATAGTTTATTAGATTAGTGTTATCAGTTATTCCTTGCAAGTACAGTGAGAAGATTAATCATTCCTCATATTGCCATGTGATTTGCAGTATTTCTACCTACAGATATCACATAAGCCAATGAAATATTAATAGATGAAGTTTATTGCAAAAGTTTTAGGAGTCATGGCTAGGTTTTGCATCTTTTGTTTCTGCTCAGCCACTAGAATACTATGTCTCCCAGGGGAGATTATTCTTTTGTCTGGATCCTAGGATGAAGAAAACATATAGAATAAAGTCAAAGATATCCCACAGTAGACACATAAATGAGAAATTATCTTTTTATTCTATAAGCCTATGAGTTTTGTGGTTGTTTGTTCTTGCAGTATATCTTTGCACAGATTGATTAATACAAAGCATTCCAAAAACATGTATATGTATGAGATCTAAACAAGAGATTTTAACTAATTTAAGAAAAATCCATGTAAGGGTCAAAAAAAGAGATATATAAAAGAGCTGACATTGTGTATATAATCATAGATCATAGCACATTGGAGATAAAATTAGATTCATGTTAATAGTCAAAAATAGAAAATTATTCTACTTTGTCCCCACTTGCTCTTCATCCTATTGATCTTTGTGCACAGATTCCTGCCAGACATTTCCAGAAATACATTTGGATATCAGGGAAGATGCAAGATTAGTCTTCTTGGTTATCCTGCAGCAACTACCAGTTTCCTTCTTTCTGGCTCAGCTTGCTGCACAGATGTCTTCTGTATCTGCCAACATACGAATGATTATTTTCATAGCTAGTACACACCAGGGGCATTTTTGTTGATATCTCTTGGAGTTTGTGCTGAGGCTTCTGATGCCAGATAGCCAGGGAGCTGACGTCTGCAAAACAGCATGGTCTATGTCTCTGCTATCATGTCAGTTGTTAACTAAATGTCTCCACCAATTCTGTTGAGCCCTGAGAAATTTTAGTAAACAACTCATTTACTTTAATTCTCTCTCTCTCTCTCTCTCTCTCTCTCTCTCATTCTCGGTACTGGGCCAGATGACTTCTTAATTAACTCCATTCTATATTCAAACTGGTCCCTTCTCTCCCTTGTTAGCCTAATGCTTTTGAACCCAACATCTTTAGCTTCATATTAAGACAAATTCTTACTCAGGTGAGTTTACAGTCCCCCATCTGCCTGGATCCCTACCCCAACAACCCTCCAGTGGAATATGCCCTGAAATTCATTCAACAGATATGTGTTGAAGGTCTGCTCCATATTGGAGATGATGTTAGGTACTGGAGATGCAACGATGCATGAGAACATGGTCTTGGCCCTCCAGAAGTTTCAAGTCTGTGAGCAAAACTGAAAGGTAAAAAGAAATTTTTATATGACTAAATCCAATTTACTACAGGAGCCCAATGAGGGAAAATAAACTAGTATTAGCTATCAGGGAAGACCTTGCTGGAGAAGCATGTCTAATCTCAAACCCAAGGCACAAGAGGAATTACACATCAAGTAGCAGGAAGAAAAGTAGAAGCAGCAGAAGGATCAGTGTTTGCAAAGGCCTAGATTGAGAAAAGGTGTGATCAATTTGGAGAACTAGAAAACAGACAACACGGATGGCTCCATGAAGAGCATAAGCTCTATGAGGGCAGGACAGTGTCACCACACCCTCTATGTCTGGTAGTTACCTAATACATAATAATTATTCAGTAACAATGAATGATTTCAGATTGTGAGGAGCAGAAAGATTGACGATATGTGTGGCTAGAAAGGTAAGTGGAAACAAGATTATGAGAGTCCTTGAAAGGCACATGAAGTATTTTGGATCAGAGAGCAATTGATTCACTATTGAAAGATTTTTAAAAGAGTAAGGAAGAACATGATAACATTTGTATTCCATTGCAGTGTTACATGGCTTTAGTTTGATGACTAAGATTAAAGAAAGTTCTACTTTAGTCATCAGTTGATTCACATAATAACTAATATTTATTTCATATTTATTATGAGCCTGACCTTTTTCTAAATGTTTTACTTGCATTATCTCATTTAATCTTAACAGAAACTCAGTGAGGTAAGTAACATTATTTCAGATTTTTTACAAAGGAGGAAACTGAGTCATAGAGAGGTTAAGCAACCTGATCAAGGTCACATATGTAGCTACTCTGTTTCCCCGAAAATAAGACCTAGCCAGACAATCAGCTCTAATGTGTCTTTTGGAGCAAAAATTAATGTAAGACCCAGTCTTATTTTACTATAATATAAGATCCAGTCATAATATAATATAATATAATATAATATAATATAATATAATATAATACTGGGTCTTATATTAATTTTTTCTCCAAAAGACTCATTAGAGCTGATTGTCCAGCTAGGTCTTATTTTTGGAGAAACAGGGTAGAAAGTAGGTAAAAAGCAGAGCCAGTGTTCAAAACCAGTGAGTCTCCTTCCATGCCCATACTCTTAACCTCTGTCTTGTATTCTACATCAAAAGAAAGATGATAATGATTTTTAAAAGTGAAAAAAAAAACAACCTATTTTTTTGTGGATAAAAGTGTCCTAGGAAGTGGAATATTAAGGAGGAAAAACTGACAAGAGTTGGAAACAGGATTAGATGTGTGCTGTGCAGATAAGGAAGATAGAATCAAAGATGATCTCCAAGTTTCTAGCTCGGCAAGTGAGGAAGCACAAAAGAAGGATTTTGAGGACGGAGATAAATTGATATAAAACATGTTATACTGTAAGTGCTTGTGAGATTTTAAGTGGAGATATTAAATAAGTCATTATAACTGTTGGTGTGGATAGCATTCTGGAATGGAGATTTAGATTTAAGTTCTCAACTTCAGATGGTCATTAAAATCATGTAAGTTACACTCATTCAAAAACTATATACAGTGAGAGAAGACAAAAATAAAATCCTGACATACGTGAAAACTAAAGGGACATCAAAAAAGGAGATTGTCTCATTAAAAAAAAAAAAAAATACACACACACAGGAAAAGAGATAAGAGTTAATCTAGGAGAGGCTAGTAGAAACAAGTGTCTCAAAAATGAGGGCGCAGAGATACAGAAGAAAAGAACTCATTGCCCAGAACCAAAGTAACAAGAAGTCATAAAATGTAGTAACACTTAAATGGAAATTTTGACAAATTGCTGGAGGCTCAGTATGGACTAACATGAGACTGAGAAATCTCTGGAACCACAGCCTCTGAGGATCCCTAAATTTTGTGACCTTTTTCTCTAGGAAACTTACCAGGTTCTCATAGTGAGGATCCAAGAAAGATTCATTCAGGACTCTGGCGGGGAGAAGGGAAGAATAAGGTGTGTGAAACATCTCGAGAACTTCTCCATAACATAGGCTTACTCACCAAGGGAAGGACTTGGCCTCAGCTTAGGAACTGGAAGGCTCTACATATTATCCCCTCCACCCTTCCATTCTCAGGATGGAAAAGCACATTGTCAGCAAGGAATGTGGCTTCAAGGAAATAGACTAGAAAAATTACAGCCAGGAAAATGGGACAAGGGTCAAAACCAACTATATCACTGGAGGAGTGAGAGAAATTCTAAAGGCTATGACCAAGTTGACTTTAACATTCCCTTCAGCCTGATTAAACTTTATACAGACTTCTCGCTGACTCTAGGGCTCTGACTTCTGTTAGTTTACAGCATCTACTTTATAAAACTTGTAAATTCTTTTCCTGTCCCTGAGTTGTAAATCTTTTTTGAAAACTTCTTGTCAGGATTTTGTCAAGGACCTGGGAGCTTCCTATGCTGGAGACAGAAGAAAGTTTATGAATTTTCTTTTAGGTAAAGCCAATTAGAAATCAGATGGCCTAAGATTCACCTACCCTAGCTCTTAAAACACTCTCCCACCTTTTGTTAGAATGGAGCTGACTATCCAGAGTTGGTTTGTGTTCTGTCCCTTATTACTGGTAATAATATCAGAATAAAATTAATTTCCTTAAAAAAAAAAGAACGAAGGAGCAGCTAACCGTGTCAGATCCTGCAGCGATGTGAACTGAAATAGTCTGAATCTATCCAGGGGACTTTAACAACAAGGAAGTAACAGGATTGTGAAAAGAAAAATTTTGGATAGAATCTTCCTTAGGAAGAAATTTTCAACCTATACTGGATGCGCCAAGAAAATTTGACTTATAAGAAAAAAAATGCAAGAAGAAGAGAATATCCAGTTTAAGAACAGAGAGATTATACTTAAATACATTTTCTGTTTCAAGCAGCAGGAATCAACTTCAGCTAACTTAAAAACAAAATGAGGACTTTTTTAAAAAAGACTGAAGTGTCTCCGTGTAATCCAGAACAGAAACGCTGCAAGACCTATAGAAGGATATGGTAGGCAGCCTCCGAATGGGCTCCCAAAGATCCCTGCCTCCCAGTATCCATGCCCTTTTAAGTTTTCTACTCTTGAATGTAGGCTGAACATAGTGACTCACTTCTAATGAATAAAATATGACAAAAGTGATAGAATGTCATTCCCAATATTAGGTTACAAAAATACTATGACTTCTGTCTTGATCTCTCTCTGTCCCAGCTTTTGCTCTAGGGGACATAAGTAGCTGTTCGTTTGGTGTGTAGATAACTCGCCTCTTAAGTTTCATAGATCTATAGATAAAAGGAACTGTATCCAAGGAGCTATACTGAAGAAACTGTACCTAAGGATTCTCATTTGCACCTGAATCTCATTTATATAAAGTGCTTCTGGGCTTTGAGCTGATATTGTAATGAGATGAGACTTTGGGAGGAACTTAGGAGAGGCTGAATTTCTCTTGAATTGGCAGGGACATGAATTATTGGGAGCTACAGATGGACTATAGTAGACAGCCACATAAATAGCCTTCATTGATCTTTATCTCTTGGTATTCGTATCCTTGGGTATGAATGTGAGTGCTTCATAAATCTGAGTTCATCCTGGTAACACTTTCCTAATAATTAAAATACAGCAAAAGCAATGGGATGTAAATTTTAAGATTAGGTGACAAAAAAGACTGACTTCTGCCTGGCTTGCCCTCTCTCATTCTCTCTCCAAGGCCTAGCTCTGGGAAAGTAGATTTGAAGAAATCAAGTCGCCCTATAGGCTATAGGAGAGGTCCATGTGGCAAGGAAATGATATCTCAGGCCAACAACCAAAAAGGACCTTAGGCCTGTAAATGGCCATATTGGTGACCTTGAGAGTGGATCTTGTTCCAGTGAAGCCTTGAGATGACTGTAACCACAGCCAATACCTTGACTGCAGTTTTGTGAGACACTTAGAGGCATCTAGTTAAGTCCTATTTAGATTCAGAATCCACAAAAAACTGTAAAATAATAAATGTTTAATAAATTTCTGTTTTTGGGGGTAACTTATTACACTATAATAGATAACCAATAAAAGAAATAACAACCAGGGAGCATAACTCTTTCTGAACAGCCTCTCCATCTCTATTCTCTGCTTCTCTGTCTGTGAGCATCATGGTAGAAAAGACAGATTCCCTTAGGGCTTGGGCCCTAGTTAGTCCTAGGGAGCTAACTGACCACGTTCCTTTAATAATATTAAGTATGGTCATAGGGGCAGGATCATACTATGCAAGCACACAGCCACCATTGTTCATGGATGAGGGATGGGCTAGTTAAGTGAGGTCCTAAAAAGCTAAATACACACAACCTGAGCATAGATACTGAAAGAGGTTTTATTTTGAGTTTTAGTAATGGCATGTTTTTACAATTGGTATGACAAACATCTCCAAATATACATTATGTTCAAATGTCTATATTTCCCCAACCTAACAACTTATATTATAAACTTTAAAGTTATGTTGGATCATTCAACTATGTGGGGCTTTTAATTGCTTTTTGCATGCATGGGGAAACTCTTTCTTCAAGCCAGAAATTATTGTCACTTTCTAAAATATTGAATACAAAGGATTACACCAATCACTCGTGATCTGAGTTTCAGAGGCAAATACTCCTTTAGGGGGAAAAAATAATAAAATGAAGGGTGGTGGTAGGGATATGGCCTCCTCTACACCACAGGTAATAGATTTGAAACTATCACTTTGGATACCTCAAGGTAATAATTGAGAACCTAGCATACCTATTAAGGGGTTCATTTATAATAATTTTAATACCATAAAAGAACAATGAAAAGTTGCTAGATAAATCAAAATATACAAAAATTTAAAAGGATAAAAATAATGTCCCATAGGCTAATTTTAAACTTGATTCTGTTAAGGTATTAAGAAATATGAGGCACTAAATATAACCAAAATAATAGATAACACAAAAATATGGGTGGAGGCAGAAAATGGAAAGATTTGATTGAGATATAATCTTCTTTCTTCTATTTTTTTTTTAATTTAAGTTTATTGGGGTGACAATTGTTAGTAAAGTTGCATAGATTTCAGGTGTACAATTCTGTATTACATCATCTATAAATCCCATTGTGTGTTCACCACCCAGAGTCAGTTCTCCTTCCATCACCATATATTTGATCCCCCTTACCCTCATTGCCCACGTCCCACACCCCTTACCCTCTGGTAACCACTAAACTATTGTCTGTGTCTATGAGTTTTTGTTTCTCATTTGTTTGTCTTGTTCTTTTGTTGGTTTTGGTTCATATACCACATATCAGTGAAATCATACGGTTCTCTGCTTTTTCTGTCTGACTTATTTTGCTTAACATTATAATTTCAAGATCCTAGAATGGCTATCATCAACAAGACAAATAGTAACAAGTGTTGGAGAGGCTGTGGAGAAAAAGGAAGGAACCCTCATACACTGTTGGTGGGAATGCTTCTAAAAATTTTTGATGTCGTACAATAAAAACACAGGTGCAATAAAACACAAAATGTGTGGTTAAAGAAAGAAAAGAAAAGCAATCTAAAAAGCCAAAAGGAAAAATAAGAAAAATCAAAACGTTAAACATATTTTTTTTAAACATTAAACTTGAAGTTTTTCATTCATTCATGTGTTATGCATCTACTTATTCATTCCTCAGGTGTACATTAATGCCTATTTTATGCCAAGCAATCTGATAATTTCTGAACAAGACAGATGCTATACTTGCCCTCTTGGACTATTCTGAAAAATCTCTTTCTTAAAACAAATATCTAGATGCTGAAATATGCCATCCCAGAGTGGAAGAAAATGAAATTCGAGGCGATACATTTTGTAAATGTTGAAACATGTCTGAGAGTCGAGAGTACTTTTCTCTTGCTATATCACTGATGGCAAGATTTCTAACACACAGTAGATTAGGGAGTGTGAATATCATGACTATCATTGAGTTATTTTAAGGAATTAAGTATGCAGGAAATGCTGCAGCTTATATTTAGATGCCTTTGGGAAGCTCTGGTGTTTGATACCTTAAATGAGCTGACTGAGTCCTGTTGAAAGAGACCAGGCAAAGCTTAATACGCAGCTTCACATTCACAAACAGGATTTTAACCCAATCTCTAGTTAAAAGATTTCCTAGTTGAATTTACATATAAGTTTGATGACATTTTTAATATAGACGCACACATACACAGACACACACACACACACACACACACACACACACACAAAATAAAGGATTTGAATAGTTAGCTTTCTTTGTGATAAATTATGCTACTCTGCTTCCTTCCTACTTAGGATCCAAATTTTAAGACTTTCGAAGTCCAGTAAGAACAGAGAAATTGTAAATTTTTCCTTGTATGAGCAAGCAGTTGAAAAGCAAAAATGTAAGCCATAAATAAGATCCCAGTCACAACAGTAAACCTAAGTGGAAATTATTAGTGTTAAATGCTTGTAGCACTCACTAATTCATTTATATATTCTATGAGGAGTTATCGCTCACTTAGTAAGTGTCAGACATTAAAGGTATGGGGATATAGTGACGCCAAGACAAAGCCCTCGTCCTGTTGAAGTTTATAGCCTAATGGAAGAGATAGGTCCATGCATGCTTATGCATACACACACAAATGCACAAACTAACATATGATTCAGTCAGTGCTAACTGCTTTGAAAACAAATAAAAGAAGGTAAGCTGATAGATAGTGACAGAAAGAGCTATGGCTGTTATAGAGAGATCGTAATAGAAGATCTCTCTGAGGAGATATTCTTTGAAGAGAATCTGCATTAAATGAGGGGGGAAAAACATACAAACATTGGGGGAAAGAAAATTATAAGACAGAGAGCTGCCAGTGCACAGTCTATAATCAAAATAGGATTGGCATAGTCACGGAATTACAAGAAAGACAGGTGTACAGGCAAAGGAGAAATGAGATCAGACAAACATATAACACAGATATAACACAGTACAAGGTTTTATAGGTCATTAAGAGAGCTTTAGACCTTATGGTTAATACAATGAAAAACCATTAAACATGACATGGTCATCTCCATTATTATCTTGTGGCGACATTTCCAATTCAAATCATTATCTTCTCCATCTCTTCCCCCAAATGTTTTATACCCATTAATCCTTCTATGACATTTAAAAATTAAGATTCTGTCCTTCATGCATATATGAAATATGGTCACTATTAATTCCTTCTTCCTTTTCACCTCCACCATAATGTGTCAAGAAAGCTTAACTAGGTACCTGAGCACCTGAATTCCAGTCCTGACTCTGTAACCTACTTGCTGAATGTCATTTAGCAGTTTACCCAACCTCTCTGTTTTCTCAGCTTAAGATAAAAATAGTAGAAGGTTGTTAGGTTTCTTATATGCCAGGTTTCTCACAAATAAAAAAACTGAGGGATATGTAGGCAAATTATTTTGCCATATATTAGGCAATTAGAAGAGGTATTTGGGGATTTGAAGGCAATTTTCCTACTGCAGAGGTTTACAAGTATATCATTCTTCCTTTAAAATGAAGTTGTGTATGACAATACACAACTGAAATAAAAATTAAGGTATTATCTTCTCCATCCATTATTTGATATATTTATAGATCTAATTTCATTCAGGATTTATTCTAACACATATTCTGATTTTTGCTCTGTCCTGGGAATAAATATATGGAAGACCCGATCTTCTCCTCAAGTAGCATTAAATTTTAAAATAAAACTTTACAGTATTTTGCAGGAGTTTTATTTCAGTTAGGGGTGGAGTGGAACAGGAAGGTTGCATATGAAAATGGTCATGTGAGTAAATCTTGAAGGATAGTGGTTTTTATGCTAAAGTTCAGCCACCACCACTGTTCAAGTTCTTATTGACACAAGGAGCATTAAAGCTGGAGGAATCCATAGTGTTAATTTCAGGCCTATTTGTATTCACTTGTTGGGGCCAAATTGCATGTCCTCAATATCTGTGCTCTTCTCTTTTATACTTTCAATACTATCATTTTCCTCTCATTCTACCTTACTTTTAAAACTTCTCCCTTATTCAGTTGTTTGTAATATTGACTTGGCAGTTTCCTACGCCTAATTGTACTTTAAATGATTAAATATCATATTTTATTTGTCCTTTTAAGTTTTTCCTTAGTTTTCTTAACTCTCTTTTTTCACTTTATCCAAATTTTCATTTCTTCTTTCACTCAATCCCTGGAGAATGTGAGCCACCTGTTATTTATGTTGACTGTCCCATCCAAAATTGCACTCTGGTCAATATGGCGGAGGAGGTAATTGTGCTCACCTCCTCTCACAACCACATCAGAATTACAACTAAACTACAGAACAACCATCATAGAGAATCGCCTGAAGTCTAGCTGAACAGAAGTCCTGTAACTAAGGACATACAGAAGAAGCCACACCAAGGCTGGTAGGAGGGGCAGAGACACAGAAGAGGTTTGTTGTACACCTGGGTTAAAGGTCAGGAAGGATTAGAGATCAGGGAGGATTTTTTGGCTGTGGAGGTCCCCTCTGAACAGCAAGGGAACCCAGCCCCACCCCAGGATCCCAGAATAGGATTCCAGTGCCAGGAAGAGAAGTCCTGACAACTTCTAGCTATGAAAACCAATGGAGATTATGGCTAAGTGAGATGGAAGGCAGCTAGAGCCCCAGGCATTCCTCTAAAAGGGCCTTACTCACTGATTGACTCACTCGCTCTGAGTTCCATCACTGGGGCAGCAGCTCAGAAAGCACCAGGGGCAAATGGAGAGGAACTGAATTGTCTAGCTTCAGAGTGAGAGCTGGAGGAGCAAATTCTTCCCAGACAAAAGTGCTGGCAGAAGCCATTTTTCCTTTGCTGAGCCTACCCCCTACTCAGCCTGCACACACATTTCTATTAACTGGGCTAACACTGTTCGCCCAGCCCTGGCCATTCCCAAAGAACTTGCTCCACCCAACATGTGAGCCCAGCCAAGCCATTGCCAGTGGTATTCCATACAAATGACCTGCCTTGGCTCATGCTGTACTTTCTTAATCTCTCAAAGTGTCACAAAACCCAAAAAAGCATTATCTGGCCTCGGTGTGCCTCATACGTCTTGCTGAGAAGCCCCAAGTCCAGCATTGCTGGTAGCTAGCTTTGGTTCTAGACTTCTTTTACTCCCACTCACCTCCAAGTCCAGCACAAGTTGCTATAATCTACAGATCACTGTGTACCAAGTGGCCCTGGACACAGCACAAGCAATGGCCAGGAACAGAGCCCCTCCCAAGAGGACCCTGAATTACACACCCTAGGGCCAGCTTCAGACCACACCAGAACACCTCCACAAATAATACAGCCAAAGTGCAGACTCTACAGGCACCAGAGCCCTGCTAAAGCAAATCATTCCCCGTACGGTCAGCTCATGCACAATAGTTCCTCCACTGTAGTCAGGGCCAGTCCTCACAACCAATCAGCCCCAGAGTAGGTCCCTCCAACTGACATGCAAACAGCAACCAAGGCTCAACTACAATAGAAGGGCACCCAAAACCCACACAAGGGACACAGGGACACATAGAGGACCTGGTTCAGGTGGCCAGGGAGACTGCACCACTGCACCCCCACAGGACACTTACTATTAAGTCCACTTTACTAAGACCAGGAGACATAACAGCCCTACCTAATACATACAAATAAACAAGGAGAGGTAGCCAAAATGGGGAGACAAAGAAACATGTCCCAAATGAAAAAATAGATCAAAACTCCAGAAAAAGAATTAAACAAAATAGAGACAAGCAATCTACCAGATGCAGAGTTCAAAACACTGGTTATAATGATGATCAACGATCTAAGCAAGAACTTCAACAAAGAGATAGGAAACATAAAAATAGAGATAGAATTGAACCATACTGTAAAAAAATAAAATAAAAATAAAAAATAAAATAAAATTGTACCCTGTCACTGTTTGTCCTTATTCTGTTTTATTTTTCTTCTTAGTGCTTATCTCTGCTATACCTACTGGATTCTTATCTATTATCTAATTCCCTATTCAAATTTAGCAGGACTCTTTGTCTGTTTTGTTCAGTGCTCTCATCCCAATCACTGCTGCATCACTGTCACAAACAAAGTCTTTAATAAGTATCCGTTGAATTAAATGAATCTAACTTTTTAAAAATTTCCAGAAGCACGTGTTATTCTAATGTGAACTTTCTGTTTTTCTTTTGCAGGCTGTTTCTTTCCTTTTTTGTGTTGGAATATCTTTTAATAGATTCAATGTTGGGGTGAATTTATTTTTGTTTACATGTCTCTGAATATGGGCAAATTTATAAGCTTCTGCTATTAATTCAAAATAAAGTAGATACACTCCACTCGCTTCCATGGTCTGTTTTATCTGAGCACTACTTGTCTCTTCCCCTTCAACCTTGAGCTGGAGTGCTAGCTCTTAACGTTTCACCTATTTAGTAACCTGAAGGAGAAGGAGAGGAAGCTAAGACCACAGGCAGCCACAGGTGTGGAATTTTATACCTGCGTGTTTCTGACAATTCTGCCTAAAAGTCATACTTTGCCTATTGAGTTGGGAGCATATGCTACAAAATTCAGGTAACTTCTAAATTAGATTCCTGCCTTGAGACAAACTGGTGACTTCAGTAATAAATTCATTTTGAAACATGTGAATACTTTTAATTTGGTGCGGATACACATTTTGTCTTGGCAGTTTGTTGCTGTTGCTCTTTAATTGTAAAAATGACTTTAGAAAGTTAATTTTTTCTTTTTTTCTATTTTTTCCCACTCTCCTGCCTTGTGTTCTTATAGTGGGTTGAATGGTTGCCTCCAAAAAGATATGTCTATTAACCTATGAATGGCAATTTGTTTGGAAAGGTGGGGTCTTTATAGATATAACTAAGTTAAGGATCCCAAGATGAGCTCATCAGGATTATCTGGGTGGGTCCTAATTCCAAAGACAAACCTCTTAAGAGACACACAGAGAAAAAATACACAGAGAGAAGAAGGAAAAGTCCATGTAAAGAGGGAGACAAAGATTGGAGGTAGGCGGCCACATCTAAGAGCACTTGGAGATTCAGAAGCTGGAAGAGGCAAGAAAATCTCCCCTAGAACTTTTGGAGGAAGCACAGCCCTGCCTGCCAATTCCTTGGTTCCTGACATCTTGCCTCCAAAACTGTGACAGAATAAATTTCTGTTTATTTTAAGCCACCTAATTTGTAGTAATTTGTTATGGCAGCACTACAAAATGAATACAGTCCTTTATGCTAGATATTGCCCTTTCTGATAAGGGAGAAATCCCTGCCTTTATTTGAATGAATACTACAATTATTAGAGAGTGAGTCAAAATAGGGGGATGAAAATGGAAAGCTCTGGTCACATGTATTCCCTTGAAATCCTTCCAGTGAAATGTCAGCATGACAGTAACAATGGCCTCGGGAAAGCAGCTTCCAAGCATAGAATTCCCTTCTTTCTCTGGTCTGCCCATGCTCCACACCAATTCATCCATCATTTGCTGAAATAGCACAGCTCTCTTTTGAAGTGTGTTTTATGTTCTGTCTGTGTAAGCAGTGGTGATTTTTGGAAGGGTCCGTGTTATTTCCCGGAGTCTACCTTTATTTTGTTGCAAATTGTAGTGTATTTCTCAGGTTGTCCAAGCAATATAAGTGGGAAGGAAAAAATCTCAAACATTCTCTAATTTTGAGGTTAAGGTTCCCCCCTCCTTGTTTTATAATCTTCAGTTGTGTTTTAGAAAAAGAGAGATTTATAATCCTGCACTTGCAGTTCTATCTGCTTTCAGGACTTTATTTTTCTCTTGTGATCTAAGAGGATAATTGATATATTAGCTAATTGCTCTCCCCATTGTCAGTTTTGATCAGCATTTATATGTATGTATGTTATTAAACATAAACTTAAGTACCATAAATGTAAATTCTTTACCTTATAAAATACTTGTGCAGCCAACATAGCAATTCTAATAGCATAAAGTTTAATGGTTCACTGTCTATTAGACATGCTTACGATCAGAGTTTCTTCCTGCCTCCCATGTGTCCATGGAGGATACCTCAAATTATTCTATGTTCCATAGAACTGATGTTTTTATAGAATGTTGGCAGTTATACCACTGACTGCATACTCTACAACTTCACATGCCAACTCACTGATTATTTCCAAAATACATATTTCATCGAACCATAGATTATAATCCCTATCAGAGGCAAGATATCTAAAAAATACTATGTGACTAAAAACAAGTACTCTTTGGGATGGATAAAAGACATGAACGAGATTACGAAGCACAAATTGCCAGTTGTAAAAGTAGTCATGGGGATATAAAGTACAGCCTAGGGAATATAGTCAACAATATTGCATAACTATGTATGGTTTCAGATGGGTACGAGACTTACCGGCGTGATCACTTCATAAGTTACATAAATATCTAACCACTATGTCGTACACCTGAAACTAATATAATATTGAACATCAACTGTAATTGAAAAATAAATTTTAAAACGTATAATCATCAAAATATTTCTTTAATATGTAAAATGTTCTGTTTCCAAAATACATTTAGTATCATATAGTGTGAAATCTCTAAAGTAATGGAAACGATGGAAATGCTATGGGAGACGTTTTTCCAAAAGTTCCCTCTGGGACCCAAAATAAAGCCTAGTCTGTTCTGATATAACCTCTTCATTAATGACCTAGAAAAGGGTGATTATTTCCAAAATACATAAATACATTAATTAAATTCACATCTGTTTCTTAATTGAAAAGTGTACCACATACCAGCAAAGGACAGAAACTCTGAAATTAAAAATAGAAATATAGGAAAAAAATATATCCAGGCTGGAAAATAGCCTAAAAACCAAATTCCATAGGTTGATGATACTTGAGATGGTGTTCAGAGATCAATGACTCTCAGGCTGAAGATGACATTACAGAATATGATAATACAATGACTCATGTTAAGTGGCCAGAGATCTATGTGGCCAACGAGACACGTGGAAGGACATTATACAGCATACAGAGATGAAAGCAGTCCCTTAAAAGATGTGGGTAATCTCACATTAGTGTAAGTATAGAGGATCAGTTTTAAAAAGTAGCAAGAAGAGATAGCTGAAAGAAATAATGACTTGTAAATATAAGAATTTCTATGTGGTCCTGTAATATAACCCGCAAGTCAGATCACATGAACTTTAAAAATGCTCTCAATTTATATGGGAGGAATATGTCACCAAGAAAGCTTAAGATACTAGCCCAGGATCCTAAAGCAAATGTCTGAGAGAAGCTGAGCTAAAGTTTAAGTGTCCTGACTACTGATTTCTGTACTGGATCCCTGTACCATTGCCAGGCTTGACTTGAACATCTGCATTAGGGATGTGAAAATATCCTGATTTTAATATAGGAGATTCTTGGTAAGAAAACTTTAGTAGAAAGTTAAAATTCCATGACAAATCCTTGGAGGAATAAAGGAAACAGAGAGAGGATCAATGCAGGATGTATGCAGGAATGGTTGTTTGTGGTATCGTGTCTTCTCTGTGGACCATTCAGTGGTAGGTTCCAAACTGTCTTGTGAAACGTGGCAGAGAGCACCATACTAAGAGTCAGAAGAATTTTGTTCGAAAGCTTGAACATTTATTTCAGTCTTGTGGTTTTCAGCTTTAAAATTTGCAAATTAGGGGCAGCCAGTTGGCTCTGGTTGGAGCACCGTGCTCCTAACACCAAGGTCACCAGTTCTAGTCCCACATGGGCCAGTGAGCTGTGCCTTCCACAAGTACATTGAAAACAATGACTTGACTTGGAGTTGAGCTGCACCCCTCACAACTACATTGAAAATCAACAACTCGACATCCTGGAGGAACGCACTGTTCCCCAATATTCCCCAATAAAAATTTTAAAATTTGTAAAAATTTGTAAATTAAATCTTAAAAAAATTGCCAATTAAGGTTAATACCTATAAGGTATTAAGTGGTTTTAGGTTAATACTGCATGACAAGGTTGTAATGAGGATCAAATTTTTTTTAAATTATAGGAAGAATTCTGTAAAAGAGAAAACTCATAAATTAAGATATAATTTACCTGAATCCTGACTTAGTGACCTGCTCCAACTTCACATAGTACCTTTGATTGAGGTCATGAAACAGAGTAACTTGTTTAGAAAGCCCATCCAGTAAAGGAACAGATATTCAGGGGGAGTAAATTAGAATAAGGTAAGACATGGCTTCACTAGAGTGAATGGTTCCTGCATCCAATGTCACCCAGAGGATAGTAGGTCGATACTCTTTATGTATACAATTTGTAAGAAAACCAAAGGTTTCTCAATTCATTGATTAATAAGACCCAGGAGAAGTCAGCCCAGACCATAGTGTCTAGGATCTAGCAAGATATCTAAGAAATGACAAAGCTTTAGAGTCAGAATGATCTGTGTTTGTATCCTAGCTTCACAGTTCATGGGCAATGTGACTTAGAAAAGTCACTAACTTTAGTTGTTTCACTTATAAAAGGATAATAATTTTATGTCAAAAAGTAAGGATTAGAGCAGCACATGTAAATCTTCCAATATGTGCACCATCTACAACATAATCATTTTTATACCTTCCAAAGCAGCTGTGGGAGATTTCCTCCCAGAACAGGAAACACTCTTATGGATTGCATGCAGGTCAACTTCTAGGATATTTGTTTAAAGCCCCAATATGTGAACTGAGCTGTCACTGTTAATGAAAATAAAGACCATGGCCACTGAATGTACCTAGTTATAACTCCACAAGTGATACATGATCATACTGTGAGAATATCTAGTGCTCACAGGGTGATAATATTTTACATGATTTCATGAGTCCTTTTCATGTTTAATTTATCTGGCTGTGAATTTTGTAAGTTAAGTTAGTTAAAGGAACAATTCAAACCTATGTTGAGATAGCTAGGGAAAAAATTATTCAACTAACCTTTTGCTGTGCTATTAGGTCCATTAAAACCAACTTATTATAAATATAGACAGGTCAGGTCCAGGGAACAATGAAAACTGGAAACAATGTATCAGATCTTTTAGGTAGCCTGAGCCATGAAGTAATCACGGCCATGATTTTCCCAGAGCTAACCATTCATTTGCACACTAGCACTTAGGAATCATTATGTTATTGTTTTCCTTTTAATATCTGCTATGCATCAATGGTCATTATAGGTGGAGATTGATGGGGAATTGAGACTTCGCAGCAACTTAGCAATTAAAATGCTCAACTGGTCTTTGTTCTAGTGTTCCCCGGTGCATACGGCTCTGTTCATTAATCTGCATGTTGATTACAGCCACTGTGTGCTATTGATCTGTATTTCCCAACCCTGTGATTACAGGAGTATTAGATTGCCATAGGCATCTACAACAACTCATACTTCTGAACTGAATGCTGCGGACAATCATGCAATGAAAAACTTAGAGTCACCTTTTGTGCTGACTGGAAGAGACTCAAGGAAATGTTCAAAACCTGCTTACCTTACATGATTTTAATAAGGTAAATTGAAGGTTAATTTTACTTTCTATCATTGATGTGGTTCTAAAATTGTCCAGATAATAAAGATATATTTATTTTCTCATTGACTTACTTTATACATTTCAGGTAAGTTTCATTTTTATGTATAATTATTAGTGACTCCATTACATCATTTTAAATTCTTCTCTTCTGTTCCCAAGTTTTTCCTCTCTGTCAAGCAGTCAATGATGTGTAAACTAGCACTTAGGTGTGCTGAGAGAGCATGTTATTTCAAAGAATGTGATCATGAATCTTTTATGAAATAGCTTTTTAAATATGTGAACAATTATCCTGAAATGTATGTTTATATTAACTTTTAAAAAGTGGAATACAATTCAAAATAATTGTGACTTGAAGAATGAAGCTATTTTAATTGACAAAAAACAAAACAAAACAAAAAAACCCCATAAAGTCTTATGTTAAATCACTGTGATTGGGAAGAATGATTTTGTAGGAATTTTATTTAGTAAACTTTAGTTAATACCCCCAGTGTTAAACATGAATATTTGAAATACTGTTAAACTCATCAGCAGAACCTATAAATACTTTCCCTTAGACGTTTTCTTTAATCACTGATTCATTTTAACAATGTAATTAATTTCTTGAGTAGTGTTTTAACACCAGTGGTAGCACCTACTAA
This sequence comes from Rhinolophus sinicus, assembly GCF_036562045.2. NCBI lineage: Eukaryota > Metazoa > Chordata > Mammalia > Chiroptera > Rhinolophidae > Rhinolophus > Rhinolophus sinicus. Next base: position 132,797,686 of record NC_133752.1, read on the forward strand.
CACTTAAGCATTTAAATTTCCTAGAGATGTAACATGGCCTCTATATATGTAACTCTGTTAGAAGGATGAGGTGGTACTTAATTAGCTTTGTAATGTAAGGTTAATTTTAGATTGAAGTCAAAACTATGAACCCATATTAAGATGAATCCTATGTCTGTATAAATAACTATACTTTAAATTTGTTCTTCACCAGAATTTAGGTATTATTGTCAAGTCTCACTACCTTGTCCACCTCTACAAAAGTGAAAATACATGTAAATTAACATTTTTTTAACATACTGAAAACATAGAGGCCAGAGGAAGAGAATAAGTTACCATCCAAGAAGCAGCAAGGTCTTCTGAATATAGCATGCGAGTTACTGTTAAAGCAACAGCTTATCCCAGCGCTTTTCAAAGTCATTCTGCCCAAGTCCAGCATCTAAATCAAATTCCTCCGTTAAATGTGAGGTCACCTTATAAAGTTAAGGCAGCATAAGTCATATTTCACATTATTTGATAACACCCTAGGTCTGGAAAAGACCTCTTGACTGGTCTAATTCATCTCTTTGAATAACTTCATATGTTTCTAAAATATCCTATATGTCCTCTGTTTAGTCTTGAATATGCCATTTAGAGTTAGTTTTTTATTAGGTTTTAAATTACATCATAATATATACTAAATCCTAGGTCGTCAATATGACCTAACACCTTCTGAAGTCCAAAGATTTCTGTTGTATGTCTTTGAGAGAAATTCACCTGGAGACATTGTAGAAGAAACATCTATCTGATTCAAGTGTAGCAACTGCTTCTATGTGGTATAATTTGAGAAGCATCTCAAGGCCTCACTTTTCAACAACAACAAAGTCACTGATTTGCATGCCACTGCTTAATCCTTCCTTTCCAATCACCAAACTTCTTTTAAGGTTTAAGAAAGGTTTAAGAAATTTTCTCGTTAAAAAGACGCTTACTAAAATTACAATGTATTCCCTGGGCAGAGAAATCGATTAACGCTCTCTTACCCCTGAGGCTAGGAAGGGGAAAGGGAATAGACATAGGTCAACAATAATCAGCTGTATGTGGGAAGGAAATAGAGAAGGGGCTGGAAAGTTTCAGAGAATCCAAGGAACCTGAGCAGAAGTTAACAGAAAGGAGAATGAAGACATAAAGGGCTTGGAGGGCAAGAAGAACAAGAACTGAAAAACAAAAATTTATGTTCTACCTAAAGCATATTCACTATTTATAATTTTTTTTAGGTCCTCCCAAAGTTGTGCTATCCCTTACTTTCAAATTTTTTTCACCAAGGAATCAAAATGGAGAAGCTCTAGCTATCACTTAGAGCATAGAATATGTATTCCTAATTTTGTTTACTGAGTTTTGGATCACTGTGATAGCATCAGCCTCATCTTTTCCCTGGGATGATAGTATTTCATCTCAGCTCATCTACTTCAGAGTCATTTTAATCTGATGATTTGGGTTAATATACTGTGGTTTAAAACTTAATAAACTCTTTTTGTCTATAAGTCAATATTTATTTTAGTAATACATATATTCGACTCTGAAATCAACAAAAATATTTATTATTTCCTATAATTTCCTCTCTGCCTAGAATTTAAGTTCCTTTCATGAAAATAAGATAATGACTATTTTGATTTGCACAAACTCGATTTTAATTCACTATTTTTATTACGGAATTTTAATTAACTCTGCTTAATATATTACTTACTTTTCATCTTATGTACCAGTGAGAAGCAGGTAAGTGTAAGTCGAAAAATGGTTTAACTCTACTGCAGTCCCAAAATAAATAATTTTATTTATAATAATTTTGTACACACATACACAAAAATTTAAATTGTAAGAGCAAATCTTATCCCAGTGAAGTCCATTCCAGCAATAATGTACTTAGCAATAATTTACTTCCCTTTACCCCACACCTAACCCTCTCTCCAGAATGCAACTGAAAGCCACACTTGCAAGATATCTGTTGAGATTTCCATCAGCTAAAAGGAATCAGAACCTCTGCTAGTCATTTTTCATCTGAAATCCCCATAGCACTTTCCATCATAATGTCTTGGTAATCAGGAAAAAGAGTTATCTCCTCCTCTGCCTCTGAGACCCAAAATTCGCATAATTCCTCCTGTCGGAAAGATATTACAATAACAATTATTCCTAGGATCTCCTTGGCAACACGAACCACTGTAGCTGTCCCCAGAACCTTTGTTCTTTTCAATATTCTTCTATAGTTCCCTATACATTGTAGCATCTCAACTGTCCTCTTGGGTCCCCAATCTCTTATTGTAGCATTACATGAAGCATAGCTGATAATACCCTCTCATTTTTCTGGATACTATGGAGACTATAGCCTATGAATCCTTAGTGTATTGTTTTTGTTTTTGTTTTTGTTTTCTGTGTGTGTGCTGGCTAATAAATATGACTTGTACTGCACCTAATGTTTCCCTCAGCAAGGGGAAATATGAGCAAAGTTTAATAAGAAATGACAACATGGACCATTTATGCTCCATGCTTTTTTTCCCTGCCTTCCATTGTATATTATCAATGCCACTGTGCTCTTTAATTCTTATGAAACCGACTCTGCATGTACAAGTTGTAGCTGTGTAATGCAGCTTTTCTTAGTGATTGAGTGTAAGCTTTAAAGCAGAGTCATGAAGTATATGGGGAAAAAGAATCTGAGTTATGTAGCTGCATGTAAGTGCTCAGATAATACAATGCATACACAATTCACAAGAGGACTAATATAACTAAAAGATACAAATCAGATCTCAGGCATTCTGTATAGGATAAATATTTTCATTGCAGACACATTTTTTTCAAAAGGCATTAGGAAAAGATCCGGTCTGTTAGCAGGAAAATCCAGAGAGAATGGAATAATATTTGTTGAGGACATACGAGGAGGTATCAGGGAAAGGGAAAGATAGGAACAGACTTATGGTATTGTTTACCATGACATTGGCAAAGGAAAATAAGTAGAAATAAGGTCTGTGAAGTAAACAAGATAAAAAAAAATAAAGGCAAGAATTTGAATACATTTTAAAAGCTTCACAAAGCATAAAATGATCAGGAGAGGAAGCTGATGATAGCCTTTGTAACAGAAAATGATTAAAATCAAAAAGGCAAAACATTATATTTATCAGAATGAGAAATTACCCTAATATAAACAAATGGTTTTAACTATAGGATAAAAAGAAGATATAGTTGACAAGATTCTACCATAATCTGAATGAAAACAGAAGGTGACATCAACCCCAAAGTTGTATCTTAAAGTGTTAAAAAAATAAATAAAAAGAGATCTGAAGTACAAAACATTTGTCAAGAAAATATCATAGTGCCTATAGGTAATAATAATGTATCGTATATGTAAAAAGTTGCTGTGGGGGTAAATCTTATGTTAAATGTTCTTACCACGAATAATGATAATAATAAATAAAGACTAGGAGGAAACTTTTGGAGGTGACGGGTATAGGTATGGCATAGATTGTGGTGGTAGTTTCACCACTGTACACTTCAAACTCATCAAGTTCTATATATTAAATATGTTCAGCTTATTGCATGTCAATTATACCTCAATAAAGTGATTTAGAAAAGATAAAATATCATTAGTATGCAAAAGTTAAAAAAATATATATTTGTTGTATAAAACATACACTCTTCAATTAGATCGTTTTCAGCCCCAATATTTGACACGGTGTATCAGTTAGCTAAAGTGTTTCCCTGAAAATAAGATCTAACTGGAAAACAAGTCCTAGCATGATTTTTCAGGATGACATCCACTGAACATAAGCCCTGCATAATGCATCTTTTAGAGCAAAAATTAATATAAGACCTGGTCTTCTTTTCGGGGAAACACGGCATTCCAGCATAACAATCTGCTGCAAAATTTAGTGGTTAAAAACCAAAAGTATTCGTATGAGTCAGCTGATTATTTCTATTGGTTTGGGCCAGAATCGGCTGATTAAAGTCTCTATGCAACTCTATTCAGGTGGTTAAATCAGCTGGCTGGGCCAGGAGGGCCTCAGTTGGGATTATTAGTCTGTGCTCTGTGTGGTCTCATCCTCCAGCAGGCTAGACTAGATTTATTCACAGGTATTAGCAGGGTTCCAAGGGAGAGCTGAAGAATGTAAGTTCTCTGGTGACCTAGGTGTAGATCTGACAAACCATTACTTCTGTCACATTCTATTGGCTAAAGTGAGATACAAGGCTATAACATATTTAAGAAGAAAGGAAATAGACTCCACTACCATATGTGAGTGTCTGCAAAATCACGTTGGAAAGAGAAAGGATGGGATTATGTAAGTGTCAAATCATGATGGTTATTCAGAGACTAAAATTTAGTTTCTAATGACTAAAGAGGAGGCTGAATGGGGAAGAGATAGCATGCTAAGATGGCTTGGTTATGTCCTGTAAGAAATGCAGTGTCTATAAGAAGAGCAGGGACAAGGCTGAGAAGTGGAAGTGCAAAGGTATTGATAAGCTGTTAAAACAGTTAAGTGAGAGAAATTAGAGAGTAGAAGTTATATTTGAGAGTTAGAAGTAAATGGTTGATGGACTGGATGGTGGAATGTATGTGTGAAGGTTATTGAAGGAGGAAGAGGAATTGAAGGTAACATCAAGATTTTAGGCTTAGACAATTGGATGTACTCACGGAAGAACATGGCAGGATAATTGGTTTCTCCTTTTTTAGTGTGTGGAGAGTAACAGGGGCTGTTGAGAATTAGTAGAATTTTGGAAATGTTCAACTTTTTATACGCCTAATAATGATGCATTTCAATGATGTAGGAAAAATAAAAGTCAAACCATAAATTGAGGAAAGAATGGGAAGTTAAGCAGAGGCATCTTGTGCAAATAACTCTTTTATGATGCTTCTCTGATAAAATGATGAAAGTTGTAGGATGTATTCAGAGGAGGCAGAAAGATTGAAGAAAAAAAATTTTTTGCTTGTTTAGTGTTTCTTTGCTTTTGTTTTTAGGATAGAAAAAGCTTTAGCATTTTTATAGAATGAAAAAAAGAAAGAAATTAAATATATAGGTGGTTGAGGATAAGATTAGCTTTTGACAAAAGAAGGGAAAACAATTTGAAAAGAAAGTACATTAAATGCTTTTTTTATGTGACAAGATGTGGAGTTGAGAGCTAAATGACTGATAAGCTCTTTTCTCTGCTCAGATGGTTTTAGTTAGCAGAACAGAAGATTTTGAAGAATGAATAAGATATAAAATAGCTCCCTTGGGAAATTTGGAGAGAGAGCAGACTGAGGACACATAGAAAGACTATGAAAGAAGGCTGAGGATACTCCTAAAGAAGTAAGTTTATTTGTATTGCCAGGAATTATACTTGGCTTGACCTTTTCATAGGTGTTACTACATTGAAAGGTCTCATCAGCAACTTCTAAGGCAAGGAATCCCATTCTACTCATGGAGACATGAGTATAATAAAGCCTCCTGGAGGATGTATTGCCTGATCATCCTAACACAAAGGGGAAAGGGCCAGAGATTTCATTCCAGGTCTATTTGGATTCAAAGCAAATCTTCCCACAATACACTCCCCTCAATTTTCAATTTTCCATGGTTTTCTATTGGTACTTGTCCACAACTTATGTCTACCCAACTCCAACTTTTGAAGAGAAAGAGCTCATTCCTTTGTTAGAAATTCAAGTCAAGCATTTGTCCCTCCTGAGGAACCATTTATAAAGATAGTAGGTTGCTGCAAGGACAGAAATTGCTTCCTCATTCCCATGGTGGATGCCCACTCAGGCAGCAAACTTGTTGATCTGCTCTTTCTGACTATTTATCAGGAGAAATAGGGATTATGAGGATGCAATATGGAGCAGTGGCAGGTGGCATACACCCCACTGTTTGTGCAACAGATATAGGGTGTTTCTCTTGGGTTAAGGGGTTTCTGTGGAAGGCATTGGAGCTTTAACCATCTTTCTAGTGCCTGCCCAAGAAAGTTGCCTCCCCTGCAAGAAGAGCTCAGCAAAAGAAGACTGAGCAGGAGATGATGGACAATGTCAGGACAGATTATCCTAGAATAGTACTCCAAAATCTTGTATCTGTGCAGAGAGAGAGACCTCATTCAGGGTTCCCTAGCACTCAAACACCCCAGGAAGCAATCAGCATAGGGTAGTGCACGACAGGTAAGAACTAAAAAAAGTTCTCAAACCATCCAGAATTTGTGCAAAGGGAGGAAAACTTTAAAATGGATTTGAAATTGAAATTGTAGCCCAGACTAAACTGGACAGGGATTTTCAGAATCTAACAAAAATAGTGCTAAAATATGTTTATAGAATGATGTTCAGTCTATTTTGTATGATATAAGTATTGCTACCCCAGCTTTTTTCTGTTTTCGTTTCCATTTTCATAAAATACTTTTTCTATCCTTGTACTTTCAGTCTCTGTGTGTTGTCATTGTGGTATTGCAGGAACATGAGAAAAAAACAAATCAAGGTTAGATACAGTGATTGAAAAAAAAAAACTGATTCTTATTTATACTCCCACTAAAACCCTCCTTCCCCAAAAATTAGACCTAGCCAGACAATCAGCACTAATTCATCTTTTAGAGCAAAAATTAATATAAGACCCAGTATTATATTATATTATATTATATTACATTACATTACATTACATTACATTATATTATATTATATTATATTATATAAGACCCGGTATTATATTATGTTTATTATATTATATTATATTATATTATATTATATTATATTATATTATATTATACCCAGTCTTATAGTAAAATAAGATCGGGTCTTATGTTAATTTTTTGAAAAATAATGACAGAAAACTTCCCTAACCTGGCAAAGGAAATAGATATGCAAGCTACTCAGAAAGTGCAGAGAGTCCCAAACAAGATGACCTCAAAGAGGCCCACACCAAGACACATCATAATTAAAATGCAAAAGGTTAAAGACAAAAAGAGAATCCTAAAAACAACAAGAGAAAATCATTTAGTTACCTACAAGGGAGCTCCCATAAGACCATGAGCTGATTTCTCAACAGAAACTTTGCACCCTGGAAGGGATTAGCATAAAACATTCAAAGTGATGAAAAGCAAGGACATACAACCAATGTTACTTTACCCAGGAAAGTTATCATTTAGAAATCAAGGGCAGATAAAGAGCTTCTCAGATAAGAAAAAGCAAAAGGAGTTCATCACCACCAAACCCATATTACAAGGAATCTTAGAGGGACTTCTTTAAGGGAAAAAAAAAAATCAAATGCATGAATAATAAAATGGTAATAATTATATATCTATCAATAATTAATTTCAGTGTAAATGGATTAAATGCTCCAATCAAATGACATGGTGGCTAAATGGATAAGAAAAGAAGACTCTTACATATGCTGCCTACAAGAATCTCACTTCAGATCGAAAGACACACAGAGACTGAAAGTACAAGGATAGAAAAAGTATTTTATGAAAATGGAAATGAGAACAGAAAAAAGCTGGGGTAGCAATACTTATACAAAATAGACTTTAAAACAAAGGCTATAGCAAGAGACTAAGAAGGACCCAGTAATCTCAATTCTGGGTAATTATCCAAAAAACCCAAAACCCTGCTTTGAGGGGTCCTGTGCATCCATATCTTCATTGCGGTATTGTTCATAATAGCCAAGATGGGGAGGTAGTCCTTCAATGTATTGATGTATAAAGAGAAGATAGTACATGTATGCAATGGACTATTGCTTGGCCATGGAAGGGAATAAATTCTCACCATCTTCAGCAGCATAGATGGACCTGGAGGGTATTGTGCTGAGAGGAGTGTCAGACAGAGAAAGACAGATGCAATGTGATTTCACTTATATGTGGAATCTAAAGAACAAAATAAAAAAATAAATAAACAGAAACAAATTCATAGATACAGAGAACATTTTGATGTTACCTGATAGGAGGGGGCTTGGGGGAGCTGGGTGAAAAAGGGGAAGGGATGAAGAAGTACAAGTTCATTATTACACAGTAGTCCTGGGGATGTAGAGTATAGCATAAGGAATACAGTCAATAATATTGCAATAACTATGTAAGGTGTCATATGGGTACTAGATTTATCAGGATGATAGATGGGAGAGAGGTTGGGAACTGGGTGGAAAAGGTGAAGGGATTAAAAGTACAAGTTGGTAGTTGCAAAATAGTCATGAGAATGCAAAGCATAGGGAACATAATCAATAATATGGCAATAACTACACATAGTGCCAAGTGGGTATTAGACTAGTCAGGGGGATCACTTCTTAAATTATATAAATGTTTAACTACTATGGTATATACCTGAAATTAATATAAAATAATATTGAATGTCAGCTATAATTGAAAAATTAAAAGGGAGGGAGAGGTGAAGTGGAATAAGAGTTTCAAATTTCCAGGTATAAAACACATAAGACATGGGATGTAATATACAGCATAGGGAATATAGTCAATAACATTGTGACAGCATGGTACAGTGTCAGACGGTTGCTGGACTTATCATGGTGATCACTACTTCAGGTATACAAATGTTGAATAAGTATGGTGTACACCTGAAACTAATATATTGTATGTTAGATATATTCTAATAAAAATCTTTAAAAAGAAAGCTTCAGAGTGAAATTCAAGACTAAGGATTCATACACCTAGACATGGTGTACATGGCATGCAAGGTACAAAAGAAACATTCCTGAATGACATTTGTTTCTTATTGCATAATTTAAAAATATGTTTTTACCATAAATGTTATCTTCACTTGAAGAAATAATTTCTGCATCTTGTTTATGTCTCATATTCTGTTTTTCATCTTCATAGCCAGGTGCATCTCCAATTTCTATTTTGTTTAAAAAAATAAATCTTTTCCATTTCATTTATAACTTCTGAGTTTCTTTCATTAAAAAAATCATAAAGCTAATTATCTATCCTCTGCAACAAACTCCTTACTCTGGTTTTTCTTTTCTGGTCTTAAGCAGTCAGTCAAGTTTGAGAGATTTATATAGGCTGAGAGAGTCCTTCAGTGAACTCAAGAACACCCAGGCACATGCTCAAATCACTGTCTAATTACATATGTGATTCTCAGTCCTTCCCATTTGGATTTATTTTAAAATACAAGCACTGCTATGTAGTTCCTTTTCTTTTTTACAAATAAATAAATATATCCTAACTGAATGTCTGTCAGAAGCTCTTATGGAGCATAGCTCTTGACACAAATTGAATGTCGAGCCCTTTTATTGTGTTCAATGATGTCTACAGCTAGATATCTGGAGTTTAGAAATATATATATATAATTTCTCAAAGAAAACCCTGGTGCTGCCAAAAAGGTGGTAATACTAATGTATTACCAAGGAAAACAAGTAGGCCTGAGTTCAAATCTGTATCAGTAATTTTCACTTCAGAAAGAGGTAGTGACAAATAAGATATCAAATTTAAAGTACCTGGCACTTAATAAGCGTTCACTCTCTTTCATTCCTTAGCATTCACAAAGGAGAACTACTTACATTTATGCCTATATTGGTGTATTATGAATACCCTTACAAATGAACACTTACAAGTGAAGTAACTTGGCTCTGTGTTTTTGACCAGGACAAGGATGGAATAGGTCTGGGAAATCTCTCAAATTTATCTTCATCATTTAAATCTCCCTGGGATGATTATTTTTTTCATTGAGTTTTCATGCCTTCCCCTGCCTTTAAATGTTGAGATGCTTCCTATTTTCCATCTCCTTCACCTAATACAGGTTTGTACTGATATTATGTACACCTATCAACACAGTCACACCAGTTGATCTCTCCTATCCTGTTGGATTGCAAGCTTTTATTTTATTTTTATTTCCATATCTCTATTTTGGTGTAGGGGTATATGTTATATAGCAATATCCTGTTAAGCGAAATATTTTAATCCAAAATTATAACTACCAGATGGAAGAAAAAAATTACCTAAACTTTTTGAGTGTTTACTGTGTGTTCAGTCTTTTAAGTACTTTACATAGATTATTTCATTTAAACTAAAAACAATTCCGTGATATAGGCATAATTATTAGTGCGATTTTATATACAAGATAACTAATGCATAAAAATTTAAGTCCATCATGGCTATGACGAAGTAGATTTGAGATTCAAACACAGGCAGTCTGCTCCTTGAACCTATGCTAGTATCTTATTAATAATTTATATTTCCTTTGTCTTTCCCCACCCTCACTTCAAATCCTATGAAGAGGACACTTCAAGAGAACATTTGTAGACGTTTTTGCTTGTCAGGGGCAAAAAATACGCTAGAACATAATACATACTAGAAGACAAAATCATGTTCATGGACGATATTAGTTTCCCATTGCTACCATAATGAATTACCACAGACTTGGTGACTTAAAACAGCAAAAATTTATTATCTTACAGTTATGGCAGTCATACACATGAAATGAGTCTCACTGGGCTAAAATCAAGGTGTCAACAGGCCCTTATTCCTTCTGGAGGCTTTAAGGGAGAATCCATTTCCTTGCATTTCCAGCATCCAGAGCTGTCTGCTTTTCTTGGCTGTGCCCCGCTCTCTTCCTTCAAAGCCACAGCACAGCATCTTCCTTCCTGTCTGGCATCTGCTTCTGTTACTTTGCACAGACTGTTGGTAGAAATATGGATGTTAAAGATTTTGCAGGTGAGGATTCAGAAGAAAGTGAGAAAAGGGTGATAGGAAGAGTATATTTTCTTAGAGAATAAATATATTGTCATAAAAAGAAAGTTGGCGGAAACATAAATATTAAGGGCACTGCTGGTGAGTGCTCAGAGGGAAATGAGGATCAGGTTATTGAAACTGAAGGAAAAGAAATCCTTGTTATGTAATGGCGGAAAACTTGACTGAATTGTGGCTTTTAGCTGTGTGGAAAACAGAACTTGAAAGCAATGAACTTGGATATTTAGCTGAGATCTACAAAGCATTAAAGATATGATTTGATTTCTTCTCGCTTATATCCAGAAGCTATAGGAAAAGCATATATTGAAGGGAGAACCATTAAGCAAAAAAGGAGTTAGGATTTGATGATTCGGGAAATTCTTAGCCTATCAAGATTGCAGAAGAAGCTAAAATTAGGAAATTCACTACCAGGAAAATGTGCTCTGGAAAGAAAGCTAAGGTTATAGCTGGACTACCTTTTGCTAGCACCTCCAAAATATCAAAAACTCGAGAGCATTAAATCACACAAAAGGCTCTTTGAAGAGATTAAGCATACGACTCATAGATCCTCTTAGTCTTCTCAGCAGAGGCCAAGGTAAGAGATGAGATTATCCAGGAAAGATCTGTAGAGAAGCTTCTTGTCCCACAGAGTGAAATCCTGTGGTATACACTTCAGATTCACAATTTTCTGGGAATGTTATGCCAGCAGAAACACTGACAACTTGGACTCAAAATAGCAGAGAGAGGACAAAATGAATAAAGGCTGCAGGACTCCCAAAATTCTGCAGGCAGGAAACAGGCTCATAAGACTACCCATCTGCAAGCACATGTGGGTAGAGTACCTCTGGATGCTGTTAGAATGAGTTTTGTGGGAGCAAGAGTGACTCCATATTGAACGAGAGAGAGTAACTCCATTTTGGACATGCTCAAAGAACTTAGCAGACAATGCCCAGGGAGCCACCTGGTTGCCCTGGTAATTGGGTGCAACCAGCTACACCCAGAAGGTCTGCTACTGAAGATATGATGACGTCAGGATTATTGGCTGGCTGCCCCACAGGGTGATGTCAGCAAGGCCCTCAGACCTACATAAGAACTGAGGAGTTTTGCAGTTCAGAGAGCCGGTCTCAACTGAGAGGTGACCATGCTGCCACTCTGCTCCAAGAACCTTTCACTCTGCTCTGCTCCACTGGGACCCAACCTCTACTAGGCCAAACTCCCGGACCCGCCACCCTTCCTTGCTTCACCAGGACTCTGATTGTCTTTGGGACTCGTTCCTTATTCTATTTTACCCAATTATTGTATTATTCTGTGTGCTTTACTGTTTGGTATGTTGATGATTGATGTTTGAGTAAAGAACATATTGAAAGGCACTTAAGATCTTGCGTGCTCTGTTCTTCGCTTGTGCCTCGGCTACCACGGAGGCCTCAGTCAGTGCCAGGTAGGTCCTGGAGGTCTGAGAGTCTCTTGGGGGTTAGTCCCCCTGACTTATAGGAAAAGACTGCAGCATGGACTGTGGGCCTAGCCATCATTCATGATAACATGCTACTCTTCATGGGAAAGGAAGGATGACTCCAGGGGATTAACTGTGAGCCCTGAGGTTGGAGCTGCTGCACACAAAGGATTATCCTCAGTTCTTGGAACCTAAGGGAATCAGCCTGCTGGGATTTCAAAAATGCTTGGGATTGGTAACTTCTTTTTATTTTATTATTTAACTTAAGACTATTTTTTAGAGCAGGTACAGTTTCACAGCATTATTGAGAGGAAGGTACAGAGGTTTCTCATATATATATATATATATATATATATATATATATATATATATATATATATCTCCTTTGTTCTTTTGTTTTCTCTCTTTCTGAATGGGAATGTCTACAACTGTTATCCTATACCTATTCCACCATTGTATTTTGGAAATAGATAATTTGCTTCCTAGTTTCAGGGGTCCAAAATAGATAGAAATTTGCCCAAGGATGGATTATGCCCAGAATCTCACCAATACCTGATTTAGATAATGAAGTTTGGGACTTTTGAGCTGATGAGGTCTAGATGAGATTTTGGACTTGAATGCATTGAGACTTTTGAAACCTTAGAATGGTGTGGATGTATTTTGATGTGAGATGGATATAAATATGTGGGGCCCAGAGAGTGAACAGTGGCAGCTGAATAATTCCTTCCCAAGATGTCCCCATCCTAGTTCCAGGACTGTGAAAATAATTAGGAACTTGAAATGGGAGGTTTACTCTGGATTAACTGGGTTAACCCAATACAATCATATGAGTCTATTAAAGAGAGGAAGGAGTATCAGAGTCCAAAAGAGGAGAGGCAAGGACAGATGCAGATGTCAGAAAGGAGAAAAGATGCTACACTGCTGACTTTGATATTGGAAAATGAGGACACGAACCAAGGAATGTAGGCACCTTCCAGAAATCTGAAAAGGCAAAGAAACAGATTCTCTCCTAGCACCACCAGGAAAAATGCAGGCTTGACAAAAGAAAGTGAAACTGATTTTTGATTTCTGACCTCTGGAACTATCAGATAATAAGTTATGTTGTTTTAAGCCACAAAACTTGTGATTGTTTATTACAACAATAGTAAACTAAAACATGGTCAGCAAATTGTCAGTTTTATTTGTTCTGCATCAATATAAACATTAGTTTTTTTTCCCTGGAGACTGAAGGTAAAACAAAGATAAAAGTGAATATCCAACCCACATGAGTAATAGAGATTTATCACTCTAAGTCAAATAATTTCTTTACACTCATGATATTTCTTCTAATGACTTGGCACAGCATTAGAACATGGCAGATATGGTGAGAGAAATATTGGATCTGCAAGCACTATCTCTAGCTTTGAGTGTATATTCTCCCATTAATATGTGCTAACATGTAGACAACAGTTGCATTTTTATTTACTTTGTATTGTAGGAACTTGATAAAATCACTTTTTAGTTCTAGTAGCTTCTTCATAGATTCCTTAATCATGTCATCTATGAATAAAGACTTCACAAAATATATGTACTTTATCTTCTTCTAATTTTTTTGCATTATATTACTGTCTAGGACCTTCAATACGAAATTGAAAAGAAGTAGTGAGAGTGGACAACCATGCCTTGTTCCCAATCTTAGGAAAAAAATAATTTCATCTTCATCTTTAAGTATTAAGTTACGTTCTTAATTTGTTTGATGCCTTTTATCAAGTTGAGTGAGTTCCCTCCGACATCATAAATCATGTTGCATTTTGATATATGCTTCTTCATCTACTGAAATCATCTTATGATTTTATTTTATTTTTCTATTAGTGTCTTGTTATGATGATTTGCACTGATTGTTTTTCAGTGATAAACCAGCCTTGCATTCCTGGATAAATTACACTTGATAATGATACATTGTCATTTTTATGTATTGGTGGAATCAAGATGCAAATATTTGTTGAGAGTTTTTGTGTCTCTGCTCATGAAATACATAGATCTGAAGTTTTCTCTTTAGTAATATCTGGTTTTCACTTAATGGAATGAGTAGGAAAGTGATTACTCATATTCTATTTTCCGGAAGAGTTTCTGTAAAATTGGTTTTATTTTTTCCTTAGGGTTTAGTAGAATTCACCAGCAAAGCCTTATTGGTCTGGAGTTTTCTTTATGAAAAGAGTTTTGAGTACCGTCATGTGCTGCATAATGACATTTCAGTCAACAATGGACTACATATATGATGGTGGTCCCATAAGATTGTGATGGAACTGAAAAATTCCTACAGCCTAGTGACATTGTAGCCATTGTCATTTTTATAGTACAAAGTATTGCTCATGTGTTTGTGGTGATTCTGGTGTAAACAAACTTGTGCTGCTAGTATAAACTATAGCACACACGATTATGTATAGTACATAATACTTGATAATGATAATAAACAACTGTTCTGGTTCTCATATTTACTATACTATACGTTTTATCGTTATTTGAAAGTGTACTGTTTCTATGTACAAAAAAAATTGCTGTAAAACAGTGTGCCATGTTACATTGGCAGCAGCCTCATACATCTTGTATTTACTGCTTTTCTTGATTGCATAATGTTCTCTTGTGCTTGATTTAATCTTGTGTTGTTTTGTGCAGTAACATGCTGTACAGCTTTGTAGCCTAGGAGCAATAGGATATCCCATATAGCATAGGTGTGTGGCAGGATGCACAATGTAAGTTTTTATAAATTTACGATGTTCACACAACAAAATTGTCTAATGATGCATTTCTCAGAATATATCCCTGTCTTTAAGGGGTACATTACTGTTCAACTTCAAATCCTTCAACAGAAGTGAAGCTATTTCTTCTTAATTAAACCTTGGTAGTACTTTTTTCCCTAAGGTATTTGCACATTTCATATAATTTGTCAACTGTACTACAATAAAATTGTTAATAATAAGGCTTTATTATCCTTCTAGTGTTACAGGATCTGTAGTGGTATCACCTCTTTCATTCCTGATATTGATGATTTTTATCCCTTTTTCTTGATCAGACTGGCTAGAGTTGTATCAATTTTATTCATCTTTTCAAAGAACCAGCTTTTGACTTCCTTAATTTTCTTTATTGTTTTATGTTTTTTGTTTTATTTTATTTCATTGCTTTCTATTCTTATATTTACCTTCTGCTGACTTTGGATTTTTCTTCCTTTCTTTTTCCTTTTTGTTTTTTGTTTTTGTTATTTTTACCCTACCTTGTTAACCTGAAAACTTACATCGTTGATTTGTGACCTTTCTTTTTTCTTGGGTAAGCATAAAATGCTATAAATTTCTCTCTTAGCACTGCCTACACTCCTGATTTGGGGGGTCTTTTTTTTCTTTTTTTATTTTTTATTTGTTTTTTTTAATTTTTTAATTTTTTTTTTTTTATTAAAGTTTATTGGGGTAACAATTGTTAGTAAAGTTACATAGATTTCAGGTGTACAATTCTAGTACATCATCTATAAATCACATTTGTGTTCACCACCCAGAGTCAGTTCTCTTTCCATCACCATATATTTGATCCCCTTTACCCTCCTCTACCACCCCCCTCCCCCCTTACCTTCTGGTAACTACTAAACTATTGTCTGTGTCTATGAGTTTTTGTTTCTCATTTGTTTGTCTTGTTCTCTTGTTGTTTTTTTGTTCATACCACATATCAGTGAAATCATATGGTTCTCTGCTTTTTCTTTCATTTTTATTTGATTGCAGAGAACTTTTTTTTTTTTTAACCTGCAATTTCTTTTTTAATCTATGGGTTATTAAGAAGTATGTTTGAGAATTTCCAAATATTTGGGTGTTTTTTCCAGATATCTGTTACTGATTCTAGTTCAATTCTGATGTGGTCAGATAATATGCTTTATGTAACTTTAATTCTTTTAAATCTGTTGATACTTGTTTTACAATCCAGACTATATCTTTGTAAATGTCCTTTGTGCATTTGAAAAAAAATGTTTTCTGCTGTTGTTAGATAGTGTATTCTATCAATGTTAATTATGTCAACTTGCTTGATAATGTTGTTGGTTTTCTATAACCCTACTTATATTTTAAATCTATTTGACCTGTCAATTACTGTAGGTATATTTCACTATAATTGTGGATTTTCCGCTTCTCCTTTCAATCCTGCCAGTTTTTGCTTCATGTGTTTTGAAGATGTCATTAGGTGTATTTGCATTTAGGATTGTGTTTGTTTTCTTCATGAATTTAATCAAGATTTGAGATAGAAGAAACAGAAAATGATGAGACATAAATAGCACTTATTTGGCAGGAGTTTTGGGGTTTTTTTCTTATTATTATTATTTTTCTTTAAAATAATAAGTAGTCAATATTCTATCAAATCATCCAGACAGAAATGCATTTCATTTGTCAGGATGCAATTAATTTTAGACTTTAATTCCTACTAAGTTATGAATGGCACAGAACAGGGTGCAGAGGCAGTGAGGTTTATTACGCTATGTCTGGACAGGATTCCTTCTTAGGCATGCTTCATTCAGGATTTCTTCAGGTATAAACTGGCTTTACTGTTCACTACCATGAGTCTGACTTCGATGGTATGACTGGGAACAGCACTTGCTGGGAGAAAAATTATACATAAATTATCTTCTCAAATCTGAGACACTAGAAAGCACTGAAGAAGGGAATTGATGAGTAAATTCTGGGTTAATATTGTGGAACACAGGACATTTTCCAACCTTTACAAGTAATCTCTATTCTCTGACCATCATATACAGATTACTGTCTTCCATACAGTATTTTATTTATTGTTTAAAGAGCTTCAAAGGCAACCTGGCCAATTTTATTCCCAGAAGGTTGGCTCACCATCTGCTGTAGCAGTAAACCTTCACAGCACTTGGTAAATATCACAGGCTATGTCTACACAGCACAAAATGAAGGAGATATTTCATAATGCTCTAATTACTTTTGATTACCAAGTAGGAGAATTTGACTTGGAATATTTTCTGATTCCCATTTTTTAATTGATAATCATCCTAGTAATTAAATCTTAACCAAATTTTGACTTTTCATGATGCTATCCAGCAAAAGTAGATTTATGAGAGGCTGTACTCTGAATCAAGTTTATGCAGATAGAATAATCGTACTATATATTTATTCATCCTTTTATTTTTTTATCTAACAAAATTTACTGAACACTCATTTTGTACCAAGCACAATTAGAAACTCTGGGATAGTAAATGAAATAAAATAAAATAAAATATGCCTTCTCTTACATTCTAACAGAAATATAGTCAATAAACAAATGAACATATACTGTCAATTATAGGTGCTAAGGGGTTGAAAATGATGAAGACTTTTGAAAGATGGTCAGGAAAAGTTTCTCTGAAGAAGTGACATTTTAACAGAGACATAAATAAAGTGAGGGTGTGAACAACGCAGTTATCTGGGGGGAAATCATCCTAAGCAAAAAGAACAGGTGGCACAGAATCCCTGAGTTAGAAGCAAGCAAGGAGGCCGTGAAGAGGTAGTAAGGAAACAGTGGTAGGAGATGAACTCCTAGGTATCTAGGGGTGCATGGGGGGAATGGGTCAGATCACATGGTGCCTTTTGCATTTTATTCCAAGTGTAACGCAAATTCATTGGAGAACTAGAGCAAGGCAGTCATTTGATGTTTTGAAAGGATCCCTTGGGCTACTGAGTGGAAAAGAAAACAGACTATATGCTATCGGCACAAAAGGAGAAGCAGAAAAAGCAGCTAGGAATACACTGCATGGATCCAAATGAGGGAGGGTGGTGGCTTAGAATAAGTGGTAAGTAAAATAAATGAAGAGTGGTAGGGCTTTGGATCTTTTTTGAAGAGGTTTTGCTAATGGATCGGATACATGAGAGAAAGAAGAGTCCATATGTCCAGGGTTACCAGGTCACCACGGAGTGAATGGTTGAGCCAGTTACTGAAATTGGGAAAGAATCAAAGGTTCAGTTTTGAATATGTCAAAAGTGATATGCTTATTATATATTTAAATACAATGTTGATCAGACAACCTGTAGAGTTCTGGATTTCAGAAATAGATGCCTAAGCCATTGAAACAAAGGTGGGAGTCACCAGCACACAGATTAGTACTTAAAACCATGAGAATGGTAGAAAAGAGATCTGAGGTTGGAGCCTTGGGTTGGTCTAATTTTGGTGCCCTGGAGTACTCCATCGCAGAGATGAAAGAGTGACTGCTGTGATAGAATGAAAACAAGAATGTGTGGTCTCCTGGAAGCCTAGGATCAAAAGTGTTTCAAGAAAGAGGAATGATCATCTCTGTGGATTTGCTTCTTAATGTTCTCTCTCATTTTATCTCAATCAGAATCATTATGAGTAGGAAGAAATAAGCACTTTTTATCTGTGGACAAGGTAGAAAATGATGCTGAAATAGAAATTTCATTAAAAATACAGGATTACACATCATATTTCCTGATCATAACACCTGGGATCCACACAGAAGTACACTGTCTTTTTATTTATAAGGTTATCAAAGCTCTGAATAACAACTCAGATGAGCAATATACGTGTGAATACATATCTGCATCGGTTGCTATCTTTAGTGGCAATGACAGAATCTTTTTTTTTTTCTATTTCCAGATTATCAGTGATGTGGACAACCAATATATTTAGAAATGAATCATTCACTAAGAAACTGAAATAACTATATTGGATTCTACTCTAAACGATCTGTTCTTAGTTGATGAAAGAGGGGGGACACCACTCTGAACGAACTTTCTTCTATTACTTAAAATTCTGAATATTATTTTGGTGCTAAAATCACTCTGTGACTATAAATTGATAATGTCTTAGTCTACGTAGAGCATAGGGGATATTGTATTTCTTTTTCTGTGATGTTAAAAGAGCCAAAACAAGTATAGCCCCCTGATAGACTCACTGTCTATTCCCACAGAAACCAGTCTGCACAAGTTAATTGCTTAAACCTGACAGTGCAAACAGCAGCATTAATAAATGGGGTGTACTGGGTTGTAGAAAGAACAGATGTGAGTTTTCTGCTCCACTGTGTGATGAATTAATTCTCTATATCTCCATTTATGTATTGCGGTCACCACTGAAGACCTGTGTTTAAGAACTCTATAGTGAAAAGCACTCTGCATACGGTCTCCACTATTTCAAAAGTCTCCAGTAACATTTCATATTTCTTGTTTAAGATATAGTTCCTTTTACAGTGTTGAGAAGGGGAGTGATTTTAGTTGAAATGCCACTGAAATATGATTTTTGTTTCTGGTTACTCTAAATAACTCTTGCTTACAGACCTACTGCCTGGAGAAACTAGAATTCTGCAATTACCTATAACTTTATCCCAGTGGAAAATGTAGTTGAAATACATTTTGTAATAAATGTTGTCATTTTATTTTTTATCTGACTCAAAGGATGCAGGTCTTTAAGCTCCTAGGAATATAGCATTAGCTAAGGGTTCAGAAGATTGATCCATGAAAAGAAATGCACATATTTAAATATCACACCAAAGCAAAACTGCTTTTTTGTCATAAATTTCATTATTCAATGCCAACTGTCCTGCAAACCTCATGTGTATGTATTACTTCCCTGAGAACAGACCAAACTCTTGTAGATGAAAAGCATTCTGAGAATCTATTACGAGAAAGAAGTTAGAGGTATGGGAATATTTTTCCAGCTGCTGCTAGATTCCAAGTGCTATGTATTTGTGCTACTCTAGCACACTCAATCATTACAATAGTCTAGTATAATGGTAAGAAGCTCTGTTCCTGGAGTGTTACTTCTCTGATTAAGATTAAGTCTTCTCATCTGCAAAGAACAGAGAACAATTGTACATGACTCATAAAGATTAAGAGAATTATGCCTTGAAATTGCTTAGCACAGTCCTTGCATAGAACGCTCTCTCTATTACATGCTACTTATGAATCCAAAAATATATATATATATATCAGTAATAAATGAAGAAAACAAATTGCTGTCTATGTAACATGGTTCCTTTAACATAGAGCATAAGAAGATCAGGAATTTAAATGCAAGTCTTTCTGTTTCCAAATATTTATAATCCCCACATTTATTAAATGCTTAAGTATGCACCATGCTAGAAATTTATATGCAATATCTCACTCAATTAAAAAAATACTTATGACAAACAGAATATGATTTCCATTTTATAGATGAGGGAGCTATAGATCAAAGATATTAAGAAAATGTCTAAACCTGCCAAAGTTTATAGAAGCAGGAATCAAAACCAGGTCAACTTCACTGCAAAGTCTTTTTGGAGAAGGGACTCAAGACTTGATTCTGTGACTAGCACATAAATAGCATCCATTAAATGGTGGTGGAATGAATGGATCTGGCTCAAAATCTGAAGCTTTCTTCTGTATTATCACTGCAGCACACCCCAAGGAGATCTTTATTAAAAGCCATGCTTCACAGAATATTAACATATATGGGGCTGCAAACCAGTAGCCTACCTATGAAGCCAAAGTGAGCTTTTCAAGAATGTCAACAGTCCCGAAAGGGTGCAAGATAAATCCTACATTTTCACCTCGTATAGATTATTAAATAGTTTGTTTAGAGAAATGGAAAAGTCACCTGAGCAGAGTCAGAAAGACAGAAATATATAAAGCCCCTCATCATGTCCTAGAAAGGTCCAGGGTACTGCCCGCACACGATGTGGGGTCCTGTCCAGTAGCCCCAGGTAGACTAGGTCTGAACTATCACCTATTTGAAGAAATTGTTTAGAAATTCCAACTTACAATCAGGAGAAAGTTACCCAGAATGTATAAAGCTATATTTGGATATAACTGAGCATAGAGTCTTTCCTTATATAATACCAGTTTAACTAATCATGGAAAATTTGACTCCAATCCTAGTCATCATTGAACTTCCACAAAATATAATTGCTTCAATACATTTAATGTACTGTACTTGGCTCATTTGTTTTCAGTGATCAACAAATTTAACGTGATGTTAACATAGTGTGAATAAAAATGTGCACTTCAACATAATTCTACATTATCATCCCACAAACAGTGGAAATTTCAAGTATATCTTAGTTTCTTGGTCTATGTCATTAGATTTCCCCACCCCCAAAACACTTCAGAGAGTTATATTTAGTGTTCTTGAATCCAGACACAAATAAAATGATTTGTAAAGCCAAACATACTGTAGTGTGGGAAGCTTCCTCACACAGTAATGCCAACATAACTCAGCTCTTATTATTCCACTCAGACTTTCACTGATCATTTGCCAAATAATACTTAGTCAAAAGCAGAGTTAAAATAAGATAAAATAAATGAGAGTTGTAGAGATAAAATTAGCTCTTCCACACTTACTGGTAGCCAGGAAAGGTTCTGATATACTTAAAACTCAAATTGACTAATTTCAACAGACAGGGTGGTTGAACTAATGTTCCAATAAAATGTACATCAATCAACATATGGGCTTTTTGCTTAAGGGCTGATGTTTAATGTAAAGGGGAAGCTGAAAGCAACAAATTCATTAGCAAGCTTGACCTAAGGAAAATGTGAAACCATACCTTCTGAAAAAGCACCTCATGTAAAAAATCCAGAAGCACTATGGATGCTAAAGAAACATAATGAAATTTTCAGAGCATTTATACTTCTAATAATTGCAGGGATAAATTCTTGCATTTGCAATATCTTTTATTTTATTTTCAATTCTTCTTTAAATATGTTTTAAGAAAAACTTCATTCTTGTATGTCACCAGCATCACTGTCACACAAACACAACATGCTCATTTCTGTTTCCACATCCCTCTCTCACTCCCTGTCTTTGGAAAGGTTAGGGCATACTAAGTCAGCCCCAAGTTGAGAGAGGAAACAGGAAAGTGGTAACAGGATGGTGATATGGTTAAGAATAGAGGCTAGATTCTAAGACAGACTTGGAGTTGAGACAGTGTTACCACTTGCTGGTTAGGTCTCCTTGAGGAATTTATTTAATTCCTCTAAGCTGTTTCCTCATCAGAAAAATAAGGATAATAATTTCTATCTCATGGGGATGTTGTGAATTTCAAAGGAGATCACATATATACTGAGTTTTACATAGAACGTCATGCATAAAGACACTCAGTAATTTTAGCCAAAATTATGATTGTAGCTTTTATAAATTTCCAAGTAGTTCTTAGTAGGTAACTCTGTGCTAACTACTTTACATGCACAAAAAGAGGCTATAAAATATTTTGATTTCTTGAAAGTCAAAACCACAATGAGCTATCATCTCACACCTGTTAGAATGGCTATCATTAACAAGACAAATAATAATAAGTGTTGGAGAGGCTGTGGAGAAAAAGGAACCCTCATACACTATTGGTGGGAATTTAAATTGATACAACTCTTAAGGAAAACAGTATGGAGTTTCCCAAAAAATTAAGAATAGAATTACCATATGACCCAGCAATCCCTCTCCTGGGTATATATACAAAAACCCTGAAAACATTTATGCATAAAGATATATGTACTCCATGTTCATTGTAGCATTATTTACAGTGGCCAAGACATGGAAACAACCAAAGTGCCCTTCAATAGAAGATTGGATAAAGAAGATGTGGTATATATACACAATGGAATACTATTACACTCAGCCATAAGAAAAGATGAAAGACTGCCATTTGCAACAACATGGATGGGCCTTGAGATTATTATGCTAAGCAAAATAAGTCAGACAGAAGAAGTCAAGAACCACATGATTTCACTCATATGTGGGATATAAAACTGAAAGCAACAAAAGAACATTACAAACAAATAAACAAAAACTCATAAACACAGACAATAGTTTATTGGTTACCAGAGGGTAAATAAGTGGGGAGGAAGGATGGTAGAAGAGGGTAAAGGGATCAAATATATGGTGATGGAAGAAGAACTAACTCTGGGTGGTGAGCACACAAGGTGATATATAGATGATGTGTTACAGAATTGTACACTTGAAACCTATGTAATTTTACTAACCATTGTCACCTCAATAAATGTAATTAAAAATATTTTGATTTCTCTGTGCAATCCCCCTTCAACCTGGACATATTAACCCAAGACTTGCCTCTATTTGCAGATAAGAAATGAAACCACTCTTGCTCCAAGTTATCATTAAAAAATATGGATAATTAATGGTCAATCATTGCCTTTTAGGATTTAAAAACTCCCAATCTAGATGAATGTTGGTAAAAACAAACAAACAACCAAAACAAACACCTCTTTTTAAGTTTCTCTGCTACTCTCCCCACCTCCGCACTCACTCACCATTCCAACTGTACGTTTCTGAGCTGGGGAGGAAAAAGAAAATTGAAAGCAAGAAAAATAGAGCTAAAATGAAGAAGTACTGAAACTGAGGTAGGACACACTACCTTTAAATTTGGGGAAATAAAAGTAGAGGTGTTTGAGACTCACTTTCTGGCTAAGTTCTGACATGCTAGCAGATGTGCCCAGAGTCACAGTGATATAGGGGGGTCAGCTGAATGAAAATGACTGCCCGGATTTCAGTGGCAGAGAATATTCGATAAAGGCTCAGTCTTCCTTAGTCTCAGAGAAGTTCAGAAAAACAACAGAATCTTACTTGAAACAGGGATTATGACATAAAATTAATCTTTAATTCAATGGACATATGCATTCCTAAGTAGCAGCTTATACCATATGTCAAGAAGCCATTGAAACAAATGCCACCAGAAGTAGAAGCCAAATGATTGTGTGTCTCCTGGATACCAGCACAGGGCAGACAAAGACCTGTGGAGTTCTCTTCCAAACCAGTAATGCAGGTTTTTTTGTTTGTTTGTTTGTTTGTTTGTTTGTTTTTTATAAACTTGAATCTTAGAATCAACTCTAGGGATAAGGAGAGTGAGAAAAAACAATTCTATAATTTGATTTTAAGCTCAAAATGATTGCAAAATGTCTAAGTTTCCCTGGAATGAATTGATTACAGATTCTTATCCTGGATGAAATTGGAGTGCAAGATAGAAATTAAGTTCAATTATGAGAAAATAAAATTACTTTTTGCACGCTTGACTTTTTAGCGTCTGAAAATATTGTGTATTCCACATATGCCACACTCATTTGACTGTACAAGATAGGTTTTATTTCCATATAGTAAGAGAATAAACTATGTATCAGAGAGGTTATGTTATTAGCCTAACACACATCCAGACCTGGGTCTGCAGTTAAGGTAACTGTTGCCAGGTATGTGGTGGGTCCTAGTTATTTGTACAGTAGTCCAGTGGTTCTCAAATATTAAGGTGCATGAAGGGCTTATTAAAACTGTTCTGTACCTCAAAGATTCTGATTCCTTAGGTCTTTGGTGGAGTATAGGAATTTGAAGCATTTCCACGGTATTTAGGATGTTTTGATACTGGTGAGGCCATCCAGCAAGGCTCATTTCAGGTAAAAAGGAAAGAGAGGAGGCAGGAGAGAGAGAGAGACAGAGAGACAGAGAGACAGAGAGACAGAGAGACAGAGAGACAGAGAGAGACAGAGAGAGAGAGAGACTGAAATACATGATCAAGATTAAAATGATTACATATTCAAGTGTACAAAATAGTTATTTGGTGATAGCATTGTAATCACTCTTTAAGGAAAGATATGCTCTACTGAGATATTTAGGAAAATATAAATAGCTAAATTTAAATTATTAGATCGGCCTCTAAAGTTATGTATCATTGTCCACACAACTATAACTATAAACCAACCATCATCATGAAAGTAATACAAAACTTAGAATGATTGCAAAATGCAAACATTACTACAATTTATAAATTCTTTGTAATAGTAATTATTTTACAAGTAAATCACAATAGAAAATACGTATTGACTAAATGAGTATAGGGTAACTGTTTTAAAACAAACTTAAGAACCTAAACTAGCCATTTACTGAACACAATAAAGCAGTTTACTGGCTGAATAAAAGAATGGGCTGCTGCATCTAACAACTCCACTGAAATTAGCCTCTGTGGCCTTGTCCAGAAGAGCAGTGATTAAAACTTCTACTAATAACAAGGAAATTAACTGTGGCAAGATTCTGCCATCCCCTTAGGTTTTCTCCTCCAATCCCTCAATTGTTGTAGGAACAAAAGGTTTTTCAGGCCAAGTAAAGCCACAGGGGACTTTGTCAGCATATTAACACAATAATATTATCCTCAGAGTTGCTCAACATTTGCAGGTGGGGTGAACAACTGACTTGGTTTACCCAGAACTGTCCCAATTGTAGCGCTGAAAGTCTCACCTTCTGGGGCAAACCAGGATAGCTGGTCACCTTATTGCAAGAGAAAAAATAGCATATCTTGTACATATTCTACTCAGAAGAATATGAAGACATTCATAATAGGAATAGTATTTTTGAACACTCTCCATGACTTGCCTCATTTGCCTTACGAGCACAAGACTTTCAATGGTCTGCCCTAAGCACCCATCTATGTGGAGCATGGCAATTTAGGTGTTTTGGGGAGAAGTAAAGTTTGGTGTTTGATATAGAAGAGAATCTTGTGGCATGAACAGTGTAATGTTTCGGCTTCACATATGTCACTCAAGGCTATTGAGACAATAGTTTTGCCACTATCAATATTATGCCTTGAAACTATTGTGTTTCCAACCAGCTTATGTTCTTGAAAAAGGATTTCCAAGATTGCTTCGTTCCCTCTGTAGAATATAGAGTCCGCATCTAGCATAGAAATGGTCTTTTACCTACCTTGAATTTCCAGGTTACTTTTATTTCTCTCTGAATAAGAGTCAAGGAGGAGAACAACTCAACATATCCCTGCAGCAAGATCAGGGTAACCCGTGGCACAGAGGGCCCTATGTTGCAACATTCCCAAACCCCCCTTGATTTCCATGTCACATCAATGAGTTGAGAGTCGATGGGCTCGCAAAGATGTGTACTATGGATGAGCAAGGTGCCTCATTCGTCTGCCAGCGACTATGGAAGCATCTCCATATTGGAAGGCTAGGTATGTCAGATATAGAATCTGGCAAATACCTAAGATTCCCCAACCAGCAGAAATCAAGGTGAGGGGCTACCACAGAGGGCATTATCAAGGTAAAATAATTAATAAAAATGATGATGATGATGATGATGATGATGATAGAGTTCACCAGCTACAGACTTAAGCATCAGAGGATAGCAGGGCTCCAATTGCCCAGTTGCACATGAGTTTGTTCAGCAGTTAGAGAACACCAGACCTGATGGACTCCTCCTCTAACTCAAGGTCACCCTCCACCCATATACACTAGACCTCCCCTGAAGTAGAGAAGCAGGAGAAGAGGGAGTCTCAGTATCTGACACTCTGAAAAATGTTGTCCATGAAAGACTGAACTCTACTGCAATGGTCTATTTACATTATTAGATCAGGCTAAGCTTCAAAACAAACAAGATTTATTTATTTATTTATTTATTTATTTATTTATTTATTTATTTATATTTATTCATATAGTCTACTCTCCAGAAGCTGGGTGCTCAGAAAGAAGTACAAGTCATTGACTAAGAATAGAAGCTACTTTTTTTTTTTTTTGGGGGGGGATTCTTGAATATCCTTGTTGTAGTGTAAGTTAGTGCCAGTTTTCAGTACATGCATTGACCTTTTTTCTTTAGTACAATATCACTACCCTGGTATGAGAGAGGCTGCTAACTGTTCACTCAACTCTTTTCTCTTTTCTCTGGGCAAGCACCTGAAATGTATCTACAGGACTACTTTGTAGGTCATGTCAGTAAGTCCCAGCTAGATGATGTGATTAAGCTGAGCAATGTCACTTAGTGGTTGGCTAATTAAAACTTTACTCTCATATATCTTTTTCATCTCTCTTCCACTGGCTAGATACAGAAAACTCTGAAGCAGGTGACATAGT
Organism: Rhinolophus sinicus; assembly: GCF_036562045.2. NCBI lineage: Eukaryota > Metazoa > Chordata > Mammalia > Chiroptera > Rhinolophidae > Rhinolophus > Rhinolophus sinicus. The sequence continues at coordinate 132,824,599 of NC_133752.1, forward strand.
CATGAGCTGGCAGCCACCCACTGACCCAGATTACCCTTATCAGACTGTAGCTTATGTCAGAAAGAAACTTTTATTAGGTTAAGCCACTGGATTTTTTTTTTTTTTTTTTTTTTTTTTTTTACGGCAGCTCGCTTTACCTTAACTAATATATTAGTTAATATAACACATGGAAGGGGAAGTTGGGAATAGATGAAAGGGTTAGAATAGGACTGATGGGTTCAGAATGGAGGAGGAAAACCAAACAGAAGAGGATTCTTAAAGTTCATCAGTGGTGATCTCAAATCTGAAAGGTACTTAATAATCAGAACCATCTTGGTTGAAAATAACAGAAACCTAACTCAAAATAGCTTAAGATAAAAACACAATTCATTGGCTATTTAAATTATAAATTCCAGAGGTGAACCTCACACAACTAGAAACAAGGACTCAGATGTTACTCTTAAATCTCTCTCTCTCTCTCTCTCTCTCTCTCTCTCTCTCTCTCTCTCTCTCTCTCTCTCCTCCCTCCCTCCAATCAGATCCCAAAGAGTACTGATTGGTCTGCTCTTCTCTGCATTAACTGCTATGTACAGAATGTACATAGGCCTAGGCCACATGTCCACCCCTGATAAATCTACTAGATGGAGAAATTTCCAAAGGAAAAGGCACATAGCAGACAAAAATAACAAATCAACCACAGTGCTTAAAAAAGACATTATATCCATATATATCGCTCTATCTATCTATCTATCTATCTATCTGTCTGTCTGTCTGTCTGTCTGTCTATCTATCTATCTATCTATCTATCTATCTATCTATCTATCTATCTAATTAACCAAGTCTTTGAAATCCATAGGGCAGGCCAGTTTTCCTTTGCAGAATAAGGTAATTTGTTTTGACAACTGACCGAGACTGCCTTAATATTCCCTCAGCTTGACTAAACTTTAGACAGGTCCCTGCTTGGCTATCCAGCTCCGGACCTCCCTTTTTTTAGAGCTAATTTACTTTTAAAAAGTTACAATTGCAAATTCTTCCTCTGTCTCTCTGAGGTGTAAATTTTCTATAATCCAGGAATGTCTTTCTCAAGGAGCTGAAAACTAACCCTTTGTAAAGAAACAGCCAAGAAAAATAGTTCCCCTGGTCCTGTTCTCTGTGGGAGGATAGGAGCCTCACCTCCATAAGTACCAATCAGCAAACACAGATAACCCCATCACATTGACTAGCCTCCCCACTAATGTCTGTCCGTACTTTCCACCAGCTCTCCTCAGTCCTTAAAAACTCTCCTGCCTTTTGTTTCAGTGAAGTTAGTTCAATTCCTCTTCCTTAGTGAAATAGTGTTAAATAAAGTCTTCTTTGCCTGATTCGTCAGTCCAGTCAGGTGTAATTTTTTCCTTTACACAAAATATCAAATTATTTGCTGATCAGGCTGATCCTTTTGAGCTTCGTTTTAAACTTTCTTAGGGTTATTCGAAGACATGAACCTTTTGCAGCTGTCTTTACTGAATGTCACATGTTTCCAATGAGGTCACACCACTCTGATTGGATGGAAGTTGAATTTCTCCCAACCTTTTGGGAACTTAGTTAATTGTTTCACTGAGAGCACTCTGGTTTTCTCTCCCTGACAATGGGATGTTCCCCCATATGTGTGCACAGATGAATCCCTAGTCAGGATCCAAGGGAATCCCAGCACAGAATTCTGGAGCTCTTTGTCTGTGTGGCTCCCTTCTCTCCAGTACTTTGCCCTGCAAAACTTAGCTGCCTTGGTGTCCTTGAACTTTTTATCTCTGACTCCTTGATTTAACAAGGCATGGCTCTGTTTGGATCTCACCTTCCTGCACTTTCTGGAAATCATCTCTAGAAAAGAAAGTCAGGAGCATAGTAGGACTCACTCCATCTGTTGCTCTTCTCTCAGGGACTACTATTTTCCTCTGCTTGTTGTCTAGTGACTGAAAATAGTTGTTTCAAATGTCTTTTCCCCCTAGCTTTTGGTTGTTAATGGTGGGAGGCTAAATACCATCTTCTTACCTTGATAGATGTGGAAGTCCTAAAATGCTACATAATTTGAAATGGTTATTTGATCGTGGACATCAAAGGCTTTGTGCCCCCAAACAAATCAGAAATTTGCTAACCTTTTGTGTTTATGCAAACTGTCCTTTTGTTTCCACTTAAAAAAACACAAGTTTCCACATTAGTGCATAAATACACAGCTGTCAATTGTTTGATGTGACTTAATAGCAAATGCAACTTTTTACAAATATTGTCATACATTTCAAACAAAAACACACTCTATACTTTGGGATTATGTCGAGACCTGTGGTATACACAAATCCTTTGCAAATGTTATTTTATTTATATGCATTTTTAGCTGTTCTAAATAAAATTCTATAAACAAATAAATAAGAATGCTAATTGAATGGCTATAAAGTTTTCACAGAGGCTATTAAGATTGTAATTGCACCATTAGAAAGATTTGCCCATATTATTGAATTTATTTTTCTTGACCTCAAACCCAAGCTCATTGTCTCTTTAGTTGTCAGATTCCTTAGCTCAACGAGAGCAACCACATCATGTGTGTAGGTTAGATCTGAGAGTCAAAAAAGAGTTTGTTGAATGATGAGGTACATAACTTATAACAGGACAGTTCTTCCTGGTAAGACTATTGAGGTAAGCAGAATTCTAAGGTGGCTGCCAAGATTCGTATCTCTGGTGTATATGCCCAATATAAGACTTTCCCTTTGAGCGTGGATGGGGCTTGTCCAACGGCTAATTTCACTCCTGTGATTAATTTACATTATACACAATGGTGAAGGGATTGTACAAATGTAATTAAGTAACTAATCAGTTTGATTTCAAGTTAGTAAAAAGACAGATTATCCCAAATGGGCCTGACCTAATTAGGTGAGCCCTTTAGAATAGGGTGTAGGCTTTCCCTGAGATCAGAGATTCTCCTGTTGTCCTCAAAGTAAACTGCTATGTTGAGAGAAAGTCTAAAGAGGCCTTGTGAATGGACCACATCACAAGGAACTGTGAGAATCTTCAAGGAGCTGATGGTGGTAGATGATACAAGAAAATAGGAAATTCAGTCCTGAACCCAAAGGAACTGATTTTTTCCAATATGTACAATAAGCTTGTAATAAGACCCTGAGAGCCAGAATGGAATGCCGTCTAATCAAAATCTTTGAAGCTTTGGACTACTCTGAGCAGTGAACCCACTCACGCCATGCCTGGACTTTTGACCCACAGACACTATGAGATAATAAAATATGTGATGTAAAACTAGTATATTTTTTGTATTTTGTTATGCAGCAGTTGATGACTAATACAGTTATATTGGTTAGTAAAATATTAAATGGTTTTACCAATTTGGAAATACCCTCTGCTCAAGTTCCTAAGACTCCCCACGACCAGCACTCAGTTATCCAGGCTATCATTGCTTTCAGACCTGTGGACATTCCCACAGCTCAGCAACTAAGGGATTAACATTTGAACAGCAGGGAACTCCAGAATCCTGCTTCCTCAGTGTGGCAGTTCCCCTTCTAATTGGCCAGCAATCAGGCCATACTGGTTGTTAAATATCTTTAATATAACACTAGATTATGTATTATTTAACTATATATTATAAATATATAGTATATTACTATAGTATGTGCCTCAAAGCTACTTCACAGAGTTGTAGAGATGGTACAGAATAGACCAGGAAAAGTTTCTGCCCTCATGGGGACTACCTGTGAGCTAGCAAAGAGATAGAAAAAAGAAAATCAAATGAACAAACATGATTTTTGATGATGATAAATTCTATAAACAAAATTAATAGGCTCTGCATGACAGAAACATCTGCTAATGCCCAGAGATTGCAAACTTCATTTCCTGAACTGCCCTATTTTGTCACAGCTGCCCTTTAAGCCTTGTCTCATTTGATGACAAAGGTGACGGTAATGTTTATAATAATGACAATTATATAATTATATAATTAAAATATAAAGCATAAAATTATAATATGATAATAACCATCACAAATATGTTTCCAGTGTTTTCTTTGTGCCAGGCATGGTTATACATGTTTAACATAAATTGTCTTGTATAATCCATTCAACCACTCTGTTACTTGGGTTGGCCTTGAAGTTTTATATATAACACCACACTACACACACACACACACACACACACACACACACACACGTGCTCTCTCACAAAGGTCAAACAATTAAGGTCGCGAACTTTCCACCTTGTAAGTGCTAATTAATTGACTGATCTTTCGTGTGTGTGTGTGTGTGTGTGTGTGTGTGTGGTGTGGTGTGTGTATACATAAAATATAGTAAGTCTAAGGGTGATATTCAAAACATTTAACATTTAACAACTGGCCAATCAAAGTAATGAAGAGTGATTGGCAAGGAAAGAACCTCTCAAAAAGGTGCAATTTGAACCGAGACCCAAAGATTGAAAAGGAACCAGCCATGAAACAATCTGTAAAAATGAGATCGGAAAAGTAAACCAGATCGGTTTATTTAAGACTGCTCAGGCCCATTGTAAGGAGGAGAATTTTATCTGTAAGTGAAAAGGGAGAGCTTTGAAAACTTTTGAGCCAAAAAGTGACATTATTTGATTTTCTATTTAAAGAAGACTACTCTGCTTCCTGTTGTTTTGGCCTCTAGCGTCCATCAACCATAGCATATTGCCAGGAGCTTTTATAGGGTGCTTTACAACACTTTTCTCTCCCCACCTTACAAGTAGTGTCCCATATGGCCTCTCAGTAAACAAAATTCAGTTAACTTGCTCCTACCTGTCTCACAATTGACACCCTGCTTTTTAGGAACGGTTTAAGTCCACCCATTTGACTTGAGTACTCGTAACATTTCTGAGCATATCAATAAGGGGTCTTCTTAGTTGATCTTCATGTCTGTACTTCTTGGATAAGCTATTTCATATTTTAGCACAGCTGCGATAGGAGGTAGGCTAGATTCCTACATAGCTAGAAACTAAATTAACCACTGCTATCTCTCCATGATTCTTTCCCATGCTTTCCATTTAATGTAGTGTTTTGATGATGTCATATTTTTGGCCAATATTAAATCACAAGCTTTTCTGACACAGAATGTTCAGCACATGACTCAAAGGGATTAATATTAATATATTAAGACCAGTTTTAACATGGATGAGAATTTGGGGCTATGTGTGTCTCTCCTGATTCATTTTCAGTCCAGAGCAGTAGCTTTACAGAGGTGTCCTGGCACCACAAGCTGAGGTCTGCATGACAGAAACATCTTCATGCACAGAGCTCACCAACTTAGTTCCCTGAACTGCCCTATTTTGTCATTGCTACATCTCATCCCTTATAAATTGTCTGTTTCTTGGTCTCTTTTTTCATCCGATGATGATGATGATGATGATGATGATGATGATGTTGATAATGATATAATAACAAACACCACAAGTATGCATCCAGTTTTCTCTGTGCCAGGCATGATGATAGATGCTTAACACATATTATCACATGTAATCCGTTCCACAACTCTGTGATTTGAGTACAGTTTGAATCCTATTTTACAGAGGGGAAAACTGAGATCTTGAGGCTAGAAGGTCACACAGCTTTTGGGGAGTGAACATAGACCTTACACTCAGAATGTTCTGACATTAAATCTCATGAACTCACCTATCCATTTCTTCTTGGACTGCTGAGTGTTCTTGTCCCTCCAAGCTACAACTGAGATTTAACATGATGTGCTCACAGATTCACTCGGGAAACGATGTTTCCAGCTCTGCCTGGCCTTGGGAAAACCCTTCCAGTGTATTGTCTCTGAGTAACAAAGGCAGGTTCATGGTTTTGTTTTTGTGACTTATCCAGAATGTGTCTGGCCATGCTTTCTTACTTAAAGCCACTTACAGTGGCTCCCAGATCAAATGGAAACAATGCTATGAAAACTTTATAATGCATACACCCTGTTTTATTATTCATTACTTTGCCCCTAAAGAGTTTCTCTAAAGGGCAAGAAGTATATCGTTTAGTTGATTAACACCCACATTGTTTCCAAAAAAGGATTTATGCCCATTAGAAATACAATTTTAACTCAACTTGCTGCTCTTTAACACAGCCTTAAAAAGAGTTATAAAATATTAATTGAAAAGAAATGTATGTTATTAAGTAAGACTTTGGATATGCACTTGGTCAGAAGTAAGTTACGTTTGTATTGCTTAGCCAAGAAACACGTAACAGTTTTGTAAAAATCTGTTTTTCTATAACCATAATGTTGGAAATGATATGAGTTTTCCTCATGTAGAATTTTCTGGATTTTCCCAGTATTTGTATTTGAATATGAAAAAGTTTTCTCTCCTCTACTTGTAATCCATGGTAAAAATAATATTCACATTCACTTTTCATAGTTCATTTGAATTTCCTTTATGGTATGTACTCATTTAATCTTCTTGTCATGATTGGTCTATTTTATGTTTTTTTGTTTGTTTGTTTTTGGTTTTTGTTTTTTGCTTATCTATTTGTCATAGACTAGCATAGAAAGGCAATTTATACTTCTTAGACAGCAGATAGTATTTTCTAGCTAACCTTTTAATGGACACAGACTTCAATGAACAAGATAGAAATATATTTTAAGTACAAGTATCCCCTGAGGGATCACAGTACCATAACTGAGCAACTATATTGTTCTAAATGGAGATAATTCTTTAAATAATATTGCAACATCATAAATAGTAAATGGTCCAATAATATTCAAGACCAACTTTTCTGGTTCTTAGAGCAGATGATGTCTGCATCTTTATATATGCATACACATAAATAAAAATTGACCTGACATTCTCATCCTCAGAAATTCCTTTGTAAATAAATTGAAAAATTTTAAGTGTTATCTCCAGATTTACAAATAAATAAATTTAAGATATGTCAACTAGTGAAAATAAATATAAATTTAAAGATAATGTTGTCTCAGTTTAAGGACAATAGTGTATTTTGAATGCATTTCTGATAAACCTATTTGAAGTGTGTTCACTCTATTCTGTAAACTGAGTTTGTTTTCTGACTGATTTTGTCCCATTATTTTATATTCCAAGTCATAGAAATTGCTAATGGAAAGAATATGATAAATGCATTACAAATGTATGTTCCTTTCTATTTCCTTTTGGCTATCCAAGCAATTTTTCAAAGACTTGTTAGAGCTGAAAGCATACATTAAATCATAGCGATGATTTACTTTTAAAAAATGGAGGGCATTTTGCAAATACTACTTATTAAAATGCAGGACGGGGTAACAAGTGACAATAACAGGTATAAACATTTTTGTTTTATTCATATTGATTCACATTGTATGATCTTGTTTTCAACGTATTGAATTTATATAAAATTCAACAGAATGAACTTTTAGTTCATTCTATTGCCACAGAAAAAGAAACTGAGAATTTCCTAAATGTGCAATTCAAATACAGCTTAGTTTTACTTGCATGAACAGGAACATAAAATTTAAGTGATATTTTTCTGGAACAATATTTATTCTTGGAAATATGGTGACTTGGATATGCTTACTTTGTTATTTGTGTATATATGAGAAAAGATGGTGTTTACTTTTTCATTAAAGTACATTATATTGACATTTTCTCAAGTAACCTTTCAATTCTCCAAGAAAGCTGATGCACATAAAAAAAGTAATAAGTGAAAAAGTGTCTGATGAATGCTTGTCTTTCAAGATGAATTTGGTTAAGAAAAAAGTTCTGGTTAAGCAAATTTACGGCTAAAATTAAAGAGATAATTGTGTCTATTTCTAGTTCTTTCTGTGACCTTTTCTCTTCTGTTGGAATCTTCATAAATAGGGTGTGAAGATGGTTTGTGTCCGTTTTCCTAGTTTTTATTCATTTTATTCTATTTAGTTCTCTTGCAGTCTCAAATGCTCCAATGCATCATACTTGTTTCCAATGATCTAATTACGCCTCATTTTTATGAAACAAATTGATAAAGGCATCTGCCCTGTGGTCCACTGGAAACTTTCCAACTCTTAATTACTGGTGTTGGTAGCAAAGCCTTCCCTGTAGAGAGTGAAATACTGCTTAGAAATGATAGGAGTGGTTTCTGGGGACAGGAGACCATTTCACTGTGCCTCTTGCCACTATAAATGCTTTTGTACAAATAAAATCAGGCTAAAATAAATGTCATGGGGAGACATGAAGGGCAACACCAATTACTAAAAATGCAGTGGGCGGATTCAGAGAGCTGAGTTGAAGGTTGGAAATGTCTAAATATTCAACATATTTAATTAAAGCATGAGCTCTGGACTCATACTCACTGGACTTGGGTTCCACCTTCACCACTTAAAAACTGAGCAAGGCCCTTAACCTTTCTGAGCCTAATCAGTAAATGGGGACAATATTAACACCTACTTCTAAGGTACAATGAACTGTTGTAGTTACCAGGGATGTAGCAGTAACAAAGCATAATTTCTGGCTTCATGGAACTCACATGGGGGAGGGGATAATGTATAAATAACAATATAATTTGTGAAGAGGTTATGGCAACAGAAATAATATAGGATAAAAGAATAGAGAATGACAGAACAGGAGTCTGGGGAGGCTGTCAATATTTAGAAAAGGTGATCAGGGAAGATCTTACTAAGAAAGTGGAATCTGAAGGAAGTCAGAGAGCAAGTCATGTAGATATTTTTTTGGGGGTGAGGGGGGCACCTAGGTAGAGTATAGGTGTGGAAAAGCCTAAGTCAAAAACATGTGTGGTATGTACAGATAATAGCAGAAAAGTCAATGAGGATTCAGTCAAAGAGAGAAGGAAAGTGACAGAAGGCTAATTTTAAAAGGTAGGAGGCAGTGAGTGGGAAGGTAGCAGATCATACAAGACCATGACTCAAGGTAAGATTTGCATTTTTACTTTGAGATGAGAAGCCATTGGAGGACTTTCTATAGAACTTGTTTAGATCTTACAGAATAACCTATGCTGATGTGCTGAAAAACTCTATAGGAGAGGAAACATCGAAGCAGAAGGGAGACAAAGACATTTAATAATTGTAGTAGCTTCAACTAATTCACTAGCCCAGTGGACATGGTGAAAGAAATGTCAGTTTCTAAATATAGTTAGAAGGTAGACTTAAAAGAATTTACTAATGTATTGACTGTGGCGTAGAAGAGAAAGAGAAGGTATTTTGCCTCAGTATTTGGAGGGAAGAAATGACCCTCTGCTAAAATGGTGAAATTAGAAGAGCACTGTTGGTGGGGAAAGGAAGCTAAGGACATGATATATTAAGTGTGCTCCTTGGTAGGTCGTTGCCTACAGGAATCTAAAGTTTAGTGAGAGGTAGAAATGTAAATTTGGAATCTATCACTGTGGAGCTATTATCTGAGGTCATGACACTGAATGGTGTCCTCTGGGTAGTTAGTGTTGATAGATAAGTGTCTAAGAACTGAGCAATAAGGCTTTAGAGAAGATCAGTAAAAACCAGCAAAGGACACAGAGAAGAAATGGCTAGTGAAGAAGGAGGAACACTTAGAGAATGCCGTAAGATTAGGAAAAAAAAAATTTTTAAACACTCAGTAGGTAAGTAATGGGAAGTGACCACTGAATCTGGTAACAAGGAGATGACTGTTGACTGACACAAGAGAAATTTTGGTGAAAAGGTAGAGATGAAGCCCTATTGGATTGAGTTCAAGAGAGACTGGAAAAGGAGGAACAATAAACAATATTTTTTTGCCAACTCTTTAAAGAAATTTTGCTACAAAGGAAAGAAAGAAAAAGGATAGTAGCTAGAGGAGGATGTGTAGTCAAGAATTTTTTCAACTCAAATTGGTGTGAATATTAAATGAGATAATACCTATAAGGTACACAGAATACAATAAAATCTGGCATATAAAAGCTCACTAAATATTAGCTTGTATTATTATTGCAGAATAAAAGGATTTTCTTTTCCATCATAACAGAAAAACAGTCAACTCTTTCTGTCCTTTTCTTTCTCAGTCTCTGAGTAAGTAAGTCATTCTAGGCTCATAGAATCTTCGGAAGACAGAGAACTTGCAATCAACTAAAGTTAGCTGAGTTGGGGACAAAAAAAATATATAGGTAATTCAAACCCATGAGTTATCAGATAATCCAAACTTTATATTTTTGCCATATATTTCAAACTTTGCTGCAGTTGCCACCTCCTCCTTCATGAAGCTCTCAGATATCTTGATTTCTATGACAACTTGTTACTGATTTTTTTCCCCTCACTGAACACTTCTCTAAATTGTCTTCTTCCTCTCTATGTGTAGATTTCCCTCCCCCCCAAGATTCCATCCTTACTCTTAGTTCTCTCTCTCACACAATGATCTCACCATCCAGAGGTGCCTCATTCTGAATATGTTCAAACAGTAATACATTTTCTTAACCCTACATTATCTCTTTCTACCCATTTCACTATTACACCTGAAACCATTCTCATCTTATCTGATGGCTACAAAACAATCCTGCCATTTTCAACATCTCCTTTTTACTTACCTCTCAAATCCAGTTTCTTATTTAGTCCTGTAGGTTTCATCCTCTTGTCTATTTGTTTCAATGTCCTCTATGCTGTGGACTCCCAAATTTATGTTTCAAGCCTGATCCTCTCCTCTGAGTGCTAGACTCATAACAGCCCTACTTGAATGCCTAATTTTTTACCTTATATTTGACATATCCAAACTTGCAATTCTTCAGGGTTCTCCACCACAGTAAAAGGCAACTTTGCTCACTCATTAATCCAGTCTTGAACTCTGCAGTTATCCTTCACTATTGTATTTCTCTAACATCCCACCTCCAGTTCATCAGTATATCTTTCAATCTACCATCAAAATGCACCTCAAACACATCTCAAAGCTGATCACTTCCCACTGCTTCCACGGCTACTATCATTATCTTTCCTCTAGATTACTGAAATACCCTCTTTGGAAGGCTTTTGTTGTTGTTGCTGCTGCTGTTGTTGTTAACCAATATCTGGTTCTCCCCTGCGTTTTGGATACAAAGAAACCATGCTTTTCTCTAGCTTCTTGACATTGAGTATGCCCATGTGATTTGCCTTGGCAAGTTTAACATAAGCAGATAGGATTTGTTTCATTTTCAGATGAAATCACTTAATTGCCATTGCTGATGCTCTTGATCACCCCCTTCTTTAGCAATTGTCGAAGTACTAGTTGATACAGAGGTGCTATGAAATTGAAGCAACTCATGATCCTAGAGTTGCTTTAAACCACAGCACACTTTGCATGTGTTATCTAGCCTAACTGATACAACCTCCAAATTGAGCTCCTTGATATACTCTTGCTTCCACGTCCCTACAGACCATTTTTAACAAAGCTGCAAATTGCTCTCTTAATGCAAAAAGCATTATATCAGTCCTCTGTTCCAAACCTTCTAATGGCTTCCTGTGATGCTTTGAATGACAGGAAAGCCATATCAACACCCCCAAGGACCTGCATACATGATTTGGTTTCTGCCTAACTGTCTGAAGTCTTTTTGTACCTCTTCCCCCTCACTCATTCTCTACTCCAGTTGCATAAGACTTCTTTAATTCTTCAAACATGACTAGCACACTCCTGCTGGAGCCAAATGTCATCCCTCTTCCTTCTTCCATCTACTCTCTTTTCAATGCATTCATTGGCAAAGCATAACCAAAACTCAGTTGTTGAGAAAGCCTGGGAAATGCTATCTGCAGCCTTCTAGTTTTCGTAGTACAGAGAAGAGAATAAACGAGCAAGTGTGGAGCTAAGAACCAATAAACTACTGTTCAGTGCCCTTGGCATAATATAAATTGCATAATAAATATTTATTGAGAAGACAAAATGAATATGTCCTCCTCAAAGTTTTTCCTATTAATCAGCACCACTCCTAAGGTGATGAATAATACAGAGAGGTACAACTAACGGCCTTGGGGGTGGTAATCTGGAAGTTGTATAATGAGTAGGTAAGATATTCCTGAAACTCCCATATTAAGCAAGCCAATACAATGAGACTGTTTTCTTATAGGTAAAAGTTGCATTAAAGCATCTCACTGACTAACACTTTTATTCAAACTCTTCTGGAAAAATGAGATACTGTCCTAGCTTAAGGCTGGGATCCTTGGATCCAAATCTGGCAGTGATGATAGGGCTGTTATGTGGTAAACAGCACGACTGAAGCAGATCTAAATGATGACAACCAAGGCTAAAGCAGGAATTAAACCAAACAGGTATTCAAACTGAAGCATGAATTTCATGAAACTAGGTAGTAAGGCATAAAACAGGAACCAGGCAACAGAATAAGCACTAGTCACCAAGGGATAGACAAAATGCTGAGAGTAAAGACTAGGAGGCAGAGCCTTAAAAAAAAAGCCTGTGATTCTGGAACATAACTTACCACAGCTTTTTGAATAGAAGCTGTGTTTTGACCCTTTTTGTGGGAAAAGCACATACTATAAGATTAGGACAGAACGCGGCAGATGAAATTTAGTTTATTGATAGTTACTCTGTTAAGTTCTAGGCACTATGATAAGCACTTTCCATGAATGTATTATCTACCTTTAAGTTCACAAAAATCCCCCAATTATCCACGGTCTCAATTTTACCACTGAGAATAATGAGACCTAGAGAGGTTAAGTCACTTTCCCCAAGTCACACAATCCAATAAGGGGTACAGACAAAATCAAATAATGACCTAATTTCACAGCCCGTGAACTTTCCCAGTAGCTTTATCTTCTGGTTAAAGTTGCTGACATTAAATATATTAAACATATAGGACACACACACACACACATACAGGAAAAGAACATTTTATCAATAATGCAAAATATACTTATAACTGTTTTTAAAGCATAAATGCTGAACTGATTTATCTTCCTAATTAAGCTTCTTATACTAATAATATAATGCTTTTTTTTTTTTTTTTTTTTTTTGCCTAGCAGTATATTCCAAGCAATGAAGGAAGACAGGTGCACAAAGATGTTGGCTGGTGAGAATGAACATTTGTGACAATAACCCATGAAACAAACAATCTTCACATAGCTAATTGAGAGAAGACTGCATTTTCCTATTTTGTTTTATCAAACCAGTAGGTAATTTTGAGTTAAATCCATAGTGGTGATAAACTGCCCACTGGCATTTTTTTTCATGCTTGTAATCACTCTTAAGAGGTAAAAAAATAAAATAAACAAACAGAAATTTAAACTTTCGAATTCTATTGTGGAAATACTGCAGTTAGGTGCTAGCAAACCAAATTTGTAATTTTTTTTAAAAAGCTGCAGGAAACTGTTTACATTCTACTTTGTCACTCCCTTTCCAGTATGTAATGGATTAAAAACAATGGGATATCTTCAAGAGGAAATAAGAATACAGCATTAAATCAGCAGCATCCATTTCCAAGCACATTTGTCTGGCAAAGCCCAAGAAGAAATATAACGAAAAGGCCGAATTTTACACATGAAGGGAACCCTGAAATTTTGCCACTCTGAAGCTGCCTTTTGGGATATAGATGTTTATTAAGAAACAAGACTCTGAAAGAAACTTTGACACCCTCCCGACCGCCTCCACCCGCCCAACTCTCCCATCACCAGTCCAGCCCAAAAGATTCAGACAGAAAAACCTGGTTTAAGGAGGGAACCATGGCTTAATCACCTTCAGAATTTTCATCCTAACATTAGTCAGGAAGACTACAGGCCTGTTAGCTAGATACTCCTGTGTCCCATTGTGTCTGAGTTGCCTAGCAAGAATTTTCCTGTCTTGTGTGTTCCCCTCTTCCTCAGCTACTTGTAAATCACCCATTCTCACTTCTGAAATCTAATACCCCATCCTTCCCTTTCTCCTTTGTCCAAAACTGTCATATATACCCAATGCTGCCTCACTGTCTCCAGAATTTTCATGCTTATGTGAATTCCCCATGTGCATGTATTAAAATTTTGATTTTCTCTTGTTCATCCCTCTCTGTTAATTTGATTATTAGCCCTGCTAGAAGAATTTAGAAGGTGGGAGGAAAGTATTATTTTTCTTAGCCACTTCCCCCCACACACACACATACACACAAAATTTAAAGATGTAAATAAGTAAGTTAAGTAAAGAAGACATTTTTCCCTTAAATCTTAACAGGAGGTAACATTTTACCTGAAAATTGTTTTGTTATTAAAAAGCTAATATACATAGGAAAGATTAGCAGTTGTTTCTGCTCAATTTTCATCTTCTTTGGTTGACTCCTCAATTTTTCAGTGAAACCTTTTACCTTTCCTTTACAGCAGTGTTAACACCTCTAGGACAATTGCTCACCTCTCATTCAACTTACTACAATTTGACTCTGCCAACCATGGAAACAATTTCCCAGAATTTCTAGGTACTCCATATTTAAGGAGTACTTGACAGTTCTATTAATTCATTTTCTCTAAAGCATTTGATACTACCAACCATTAAACTTCTTTTTGAAATTCTCCTCCTTTGAGTTCTGTGTCAACATGCTTCTCTGGTTTTCTTCCTACCCCTTGACCTCTCCTTCATAAAATCTCTTGAGGGTTCTCCCTCTTTCTTTGCCAATACTATAAATGTTGGTGATTAACAAGATCTATTTCTCAACATTCCTATGTAATTCTTTTTATTGTGATATTATCCACTCTTAATTACTATTTCAAAAACCACATTTCCAGCCCTGACCTCTCTGATAAACTCTAGACCTTTTAATCACACTGCACACTGGCTAATTCCGGGTGAGCCTACACATCAGCAAAACTAGAAGACAGCAGTCATATTGTTGCATAGTTTGCTCTTTTTCTTTGCCCTGTGTCTTATCTAGTGTCATGACTCTTCATGTAGTTTTCCTAGTCTAAAATCTGAGAGTTGTCCTTAACTCTATTTTCACTTCAACACCCATCACAGCTGAAGGAAAATGAATTCATATTAATCTTACAATTTTAATATGTGTAAAAGTTTCAATTCTTTCCCTCTTTACCACCTCCCTATCTTCTTTTATCCAAATTACTTCAATAGCCTCTTTTCTTTTTCCCTTGATTCTGGTCTTGCTTTCCTTCAATAAAATCTCTGACTTTTAGTTACAGCAATCATATTAAAAGTCAGTTCTCATCATGTCACTGTTCTGTTTATAACCCTTCAAGTATTCTACCTGGACTTTATATCTTCTGCCAACTCTCAGGCATTGGATACAAGTTCTATTATAACCTGACCGCAGCTAAAGTCTTGTTATTATCAGTCTTCATCCCAATACCCTACCCAGTTTTACAAAACAATCTATTAAACTACATAGTTCCTTAACTGCAACATACTTAGAAAATGTTACTAGTAAGGATAAGTAAAAATGAATGCAACTATAGAATTCATACATTGAAGACTAAAAAGTTTGATAAAAACTTACAAAAATCAATTTAAAAATGCAAAAGAATAAATTAGAAATTTATAAAGGTATACCATGACAGATACTAATTTTAATAAATTATATATTTTATAATTTATTAAATTATAAATTTATATTTTTATGTTTTATATAAAAATTATATAATTTGTATTTTATAACTATAAATATTTATAAAAATACTTGTACCAAAAAATTTTTAAGTTTATTTTTTAAGTCTTATAAAATATAATTGAATCTGAAGAAATAGAATTTGTAATTAAATTCTTTTTCTCACAAGAAAAATCCAGGCCCAGATGGCTATACCAAAAAATTCTTGCAGGTATCTAAAGAAAAAATAAAACAAATCTTACGAAGTTTATTAGGGGTGAGAGAATGGAGGTGGGGAAAGAGTTTACATTTCCCAACTTGTTTGCTAAGGACAGAAAAATCTTGTTACTAAAACCTGACAAAGATATTACAAAAGAGGAATGTTGCAGGTCAATTGCTTCCTCAAAAGGAAAAAAACAAAAACAAAAAAATTCTAAACACAATATTAGCAAATCAAATGTCATTATCTGATATATAAATAGGACGTCATATCAAAAGCCATTTGTTTATTTTTTTCAGAATATAAGGATTGCTGGCAGAACTTCTGGTCAAGATGGCAGAATAAGAAAATGCTGTGCTTGCCTCCTCCCTTGAGCACATCAAAAGTACAACTAAATTAGAGGACAACACTTGAGAACCACCTGAAGACTAGCTGAACAGAATTCTTATAACTAAGGATATGAAAAAAAAGGCATATCAAGATTGGTGTGTGTGTGTGTGAGGGGGTGTTGGAGAAACAAAATGAGCTGATCCCACACTCACATGTGGTGGTTAAGAATTGGGAGGAATATCTCAGCTGTGGTTGTCCTCACGGAGGAGTGAGGGGTCTGGACCTCACACTGGATTCTCTAGCCCAGATCAACAGGGCCAGGAAGAGGAATCCTCACAATAACTGGCTGTGAAAATTAGCAAGGATTTCATCTGGATGAGATGGAGGACTGCTGTAGACATAGGCATCCTCTTAAAGGGCCTGAGCACAAACTCACCTTCTCCCAAACACTCACCAGGGACTTACAGGAAATGAAAAGTATTATCTGACTTCAGGGTGAAGACTAGAGGGGAGCTGTCTTATTGAATAAAGTGCCAACAAGCAACATTATTTCTTTGTTAAGCACTCTACCCACACAGCCTGCAGGCACAGGTGGGTGCCATATCTGAGTCTCCATCAGCCTGGCTAACACCATTTGCCCCACCCGGGTGATTCTCTGAGACCTAACGCCACACAATACATGTGCCCAGATGAACCTCTTTCAGAGGCTAATACACACAAGTGACCAGCCTTTAGGCCCATGCTTTCCTAAAGTCTCTCAAAGGTCCACAAACCACCAAGAAGCAGCAGGTGTCCTTGGCATGCACTGTACCTCTTGTTAAGCATCCCCAAGCTTGGTACTAGTGGCAGCCAGCCTTGGTTCACAGCATAACAACTCCCAGACCCCTCCAAACCCAGCACAGGCAGGTACCAACCACAAATCACTTTGTAGCTCCTACCAGGTGGCCCCAGGCTGGACACAGGCAGTGGCTGACCTTGGCCTGCACAGTAGCCCTTCTCAGGAGGCTCCAGAATGAACACACCTGGTGGCCTGATTCAGACCACACCAGAGCACCACCTAATTAGTTCTACATCGACACACTCAAAGAGTGAACTTAGCAGGCACCAGAGCCCTGCTAAAGCAAATCCTATTCCATGGGGTCAGACCTCCCCACAATAGCTTGTCCACTGTAGTCATGGCCTGTCCTCGTAGCCAGTCAGCTGGAGGGTCAATCTCACCCACTGATGTACCAAAAGCAATCAAGGTTCACTGCAAGAGAGGACACACAACCCACACAAGGGATAATACTAGAGTACCCAGCTGAGGTGAAAAGGGAGACTGTGTCACTGGGCCCCACTGGAAACCTACTACATAAGGCCACTCTGCCAAGACTGGGAGATGTAGCAGATCTACCTACTATAAAGAAACAAACACAGGAAGGCAGTGGAAAAGAGGAGACAAAGAAACATGTCCCAAATGAAAGAACTAGACAAAACTCCAGAAAAGGAATTAAAGAAAATGGAGGTGAGCACTCTACCACATGCAAAGTTCAAAACACTGGTTATAAGGATGTTCAATGAACTTAGAGGAAGAATAGATGATCTCAGTGAGAACTTCAACAAAATGATAGGAAACACAAAAAAGGACCAGCAGAAATGAAGACTACAATAACTAAAATAAAGAATACATTAAATAAAATCAACAGCAGAATAGATGGAGCAGAGGATCAAATCAGCAATTTGGAAGACAAGGTAACAGAAAATACCTAATTGCAACAACAACAAGAATCAAAAAATTAAGGATAGTTTCAAGGATTTCTGGGACAACATCAAACATAACAATATTCACTTTATAAAGGTACAAGAAAGAGAAAAGAGAGAGCAAGTGATGGAAAACCTATTTGAAGAAATAATGACAGAAAACTTTTCTAACCTGGTGAAGAAAACAGACATACAAGTCTAGGAAGTACAGAGAGTCCAAAACAAGATGAACCCAAAGAGGCCCACAGCAAGACATACCATAATTAAAATACCAAAGATTAAAGACATAGACAGAATCTTAAAAGCAGCAAGAGAAAAGCAGTTAGTTCCCTACAAGGGAACTCCCATAAGATTATCAGTTGATTTCTCAACAGAGACTTTGCAGGCTAGAAGGGATTAGCATGAAATATTCAAAGTGATGAAAATCAAGGATGTACAACCAAGAGTGCTCTACTCAAGTTTATCATATAGAATCAAAGAACAGATAAAGAGCTTCCCAGACAAGAAAAAGCTGAAGGAGTTCATCACCACCAAACCGGTGTTATAAGGAATGTTAGAGGGACTTCTTGAAGAGGAAGAGGAAGAGGAAGAAGAAGAAGAAGAAGAAGAAGAAGAAGAAGAAGAAGAAGAAGAAGAAGAAGAAGAAGAAGAAGGAGAAGAAACCATATGAATAAGAGTATTGCAAAGAAAAAAAATTCTCACTGATGAAGGTGTAATAAACAAAAGCATATTATAAAAGCACATAAGCAAAGCGGTGGACCAAGCAACACTAAAGGTAGTATGAAGGTTAAAGGCAAAAGTAGGAAGATCATGTGTAGTTACAACAGTAAATTAAGGAACACATACACACACACACACACACGAAGTAAAAAATGACAAAAACATAAACGTAGAGGGGATGAGTAAAAATGGTAGTGATTTTAGAATGTGTTTGAACTTAAGAGACCATTGACTTAAAATAGACTGCTATAAACATAGCTTGGTACATATGAAGCACATGGTAACCACAAACCAAAAATCTATAAGATATTTATTAGAAATATAGAGAAAGGAATCGAAACACAACACTACAGAAAGTCGTCAACATACAAAAGGAGAGAGAAAGAAGATAAGAAAGGAATAGAGAACTACAAAACAATCAGAAAACAATAAAATGGAAATAACTACATACCTATCAATAATTGCTAAATGTAAGTGAATGAAATCCCTCAATCAAAAGACAAATAGAGTAAAAAAAGTGGTACATGAATATTACATGATCATACAAAGGAATGAAATCTTACCATTTACAACAACTTAAATGGACAAAGAGATATCATACTAAGTGAAATAAGTCAGACAGAGAAAGACAAATAACATATGATTTCACTTACATGTGGAATCTAAAAAGTAAAATAAAATAAAATGAACAAACAAAACAGAAACAAATTTATACATATAGAGAATAAACTGATGGTTGCCAGATTGGAAGGGATTGGGGGCTGGGTGAAAAAGGTGAAGGGATTAAGAAGCATAAATTGTCAGTTACAAAATAGTCATGGGGATGTAAATTACAGCTTAGGGAATATAGTCAATAATATTATAATAAGTATACATGGTGTTAGGGGGGTGCAAGACTTATCAGGGAAATCACATTGTAAGTTATATAAATGTCTAACCACTATGCTGTACACCTGAAACTAATATAATATTGACTATCAACTGTAATTGAAAACCTCAAATAAATTTTTAAAACAATATAATGTTTGCTTAACATTAAAAAATATATTATTCACTATATTAACATAATAAAGGAAAATATACTAATAGATGCAAAAAATTGATAAAATTGGATACTCATTAATAATAAAAATGCTTAGCAATCTGAGGATAGATAGGAACTTCTTTAAATGAAGAAGCGCATCTACAAAAAAGCATGGATAAATATTGAAACTTTTTGCCAGAAATCCAGACTGAGAAAAGGTGGTCTTTATACGCTACCACCACTTCTATTCAACATGGAGATGCTAGCCAGTACAATAAGACAGGAAAACGAAATAAAAAGAATAAGGATTAAAAATAAATAAAGTTGATTTTATTCTCAGATGACATGATTGTGTACTTAAAAAATATACCTATCTACCTATCTGTATACATACACACGTACACACATACATACATACATGTATACATATATACACATATAAGGTAGGTATGTGTAGACAGATTAGATAGATGATAGATAGATAGATAGATAGATAGATAGATAGATAGATGATAGGTAGATAGATAACATCTATATACATATAAATGTTAAAGAATAGTATTAGAAACTCCAAGAGGAAAAAACTTGCATCTGAAAGCTAAAAATATAAACTAAATAAAAAATTCATATGATTTAACATAAATTGACACAATGTGAGAAAAAGGAATTTGACTTTCAGCTTTTTTTTTTTCAAGTGACTCCACCGCCTCAACATTGGACATACAGAGAGCATAATAAGACCCCATGTTGTTGTGTAGCAAACAATATATACCTAGTCATAATTGTGTAAACTTTGTTTACTGCTTTTGGCTATTTTGGTTTTAGAATCAATCTAAAAGACTAAGCCTTTAAGACTAACTATAATGACGAAACATAATGTAAAATATTACAGCATAAACAAGGTGTTGTGTTTAAGTTGGGTTTCCCTAGAATGAGACTCTGTGATATGGATTCCAATGTAAGTTCTTTGCTGGGGAGAAAAACCCCAGAAACACCAGCAGCTGAATAAGGAAATGAGACAGGGAAAGGAAGCATCGTTAATCCTATTACTTTTTAATCCTATTAGTTTTATGGACATCTGATCCTCAAACCTACAAGAAAACTCTAGGAGATAATGTAAAAGATGCCTGAGTTGTTCTCCACTCAGAGGTAAGGAAGCTGGGGTCTTTATCCTTCAAATCCTACCTGTCATTTGCTGAGGCCCAATACTTATGGCCTGCCTGGTGGAAAAATTAAGAACAAGCCTTCATGAAGAGAGTCCCTGGTGAATACAGGAGACACCATCACATACAGAAACAGGGTGTTAAGGGGATATGAGAGGGGTTCCAACAGCTTCTGTTAATGTTCACACCTTGCTCTGCTGAGATCCATCCATATCTCCTGATAATGTCACTATGCGCCATCACTTCTTCAAGTTAGTGGCCAGTCAAAATTTCTTTAAAAAGAAAGAAAAAAGACATAAGTGAAGAGGCGTAATGGGAGAAGCTACTCTCCTAGGTACTCATTTTCTCAGTCCTCTAGCATTTATTCTAGATTCTCCATACCCTTAGACACCCTTCTGTTCTAGGTTGCTTGTTGGTGGGTATCCCAGACCTTCATGGTGAGATGTCTGAGCCGCTGGTCACCTTGCCTTTGTCAGGCCTTGGTTGCTCCAATTGCTCACTCATAACCATCACTAGTCATGGAAACAGAATTGCTGGAGGCTCACAGGGATGTCCAAGGCAGACTCAACCCGGAGCAGTGGTGACTGGGTTCTTGTCTCCGTGTGAGAAAGAATTCAAGAGTGAGACAGGTGCAAAAAAGTGGAAGTGATTTATTGACAATGAAAGTACACACTCCAAAGGAAAGTACAGGCAAACTCAAAGAATATGAGTTACACTGAGGAAGTCATGATCAGGGGTATTTATTCTTCCTGGGGTGGGAATTGGTGATGTCCCATTGAGGTGGTTCATTCATCTCCACCCCCTGGACAGAACCCTCCATTTCTCACTTTTTCTTCATTATTTGGCTCCTCTGGAACTGTCATGACATTGGATGCATGATGGGAGTTGTAGTAACCTCGATGTAAATGAAATTATAATGACATTAAAATTAGCTGAAAAGCCAGTCCCGTTCATAGGAATCAGCCTAGCTGAATGAAACTGGTTCTTGTTTTTCTCCAGCCGCAGGTACTGGATATAGTCACTTGTGTAACACTTGTTATTTCTGTAACCAGTGAAGCACCTCATGTTGTACCCTGCAGGGAGCTGTCAATTTCCTAGGCTACATGTGCTGCCTTAGCAGCAAGAGGCAACTTGCTGAATCCTCTGAGTCCTGAAATACTTACTACTTAGTGCCCCCAATATATTACAGCAGCAGAGGTATCTACATAAAAATAAGGTCAATTATTCTTGCCAATTTATGTGAACAAAAGTAATAAATCGAAGTGGTAAAAACAAATCAGAAAAATTGAAGTCTCCCTTTTTCTAATCCAAACTTTATTTGCCTGCTGGTCTGCTGATGTGCGGAGCCCAAAATGACCAGGTGCCAGCTTTAACTTTAAATTTAGTTGAACATTTACTGTGTCCCTGGTCGTAGCCCCAACCCCTTGCCACACGCCACTCAGGAACCAATATATTTAATCCAGTAGAGACTAAATTGCAGGGACAGGAAGCACAAATTCCCTAAACGGATAAACAGGAGTGATGGTGCTTTGAAGACATTCTACTTCCACCACTTGTTGCACAGACCCATATATTTTAGTTATTTATATCACCGTCTCATAGAATAGCCACTGATGTAAAGTGTATGCTATACCTTGAAGGACAATACTCTAATGCTGCAGAGTGTCCTCCCCGAGCTGATGTTTTATGTGCACTTTTGAGATGCCTTTCTAACATTCTATCAGATCGACAATTCCTGACCTGTGGATCCCATCGTTTGGTGTACCTCGCTATACCGCCTTAACACCATGTGAGTCCTTAGTCCTAGGTGATGTCACATGGAGATCCCTTACCAATAAATCAGACATTCTGTGAGCCTTCTGACAATTCTGCTAGCTGAGGCAATGCAGATTGAGAGGCATATCAATTTCAGTAATGATGAATTGCTGCCAATATAATCAACTAGCCACCAAGTGACTGGATGGATGCCTCAAAAGATGATGCCATACTCAGAATTCAGTGTTAAGCTCTGTGGCTGACTGGTCACACAGTCAGCAGCAGATTACCCTTGGTGAAAGAGAATCCATGCTATTAGGCCAATAGATAGCCATTATCCCAGCTAACATAGCTGCTCCATTCATGAGCCAATCATACAAACAATGGGGTGGAAAAACAGAGGCTGATTAGCATGTACTAGATGAGTAATTCCATCCATCTGGTTTTAGTAGCTCCTTTGAAATTAATACTCTACGGTAAGAATTGTCATGAAACAAACATTATCCCTGAACATCTGTGCCACTTTTGCATGCATCCGTCTGTATGCCTCTTCCCTATATCTTCGTCTCCAGTCTTCTCCTCTTGCACTTTCCAGATCCCTGAACAACCTGCCAAGCTACTCACCACTTCTCGATAGTTTGTGTGTCTCAAACCACTTCTATCTTTACATAACGTTGGTGATAAGGTGTACCGAATGAAGTTCTGCCCACTGGGAGACTTTTCCCTCACTGCTATCTTTCAAGGCCACCCCAAGTGATGGTAACGTAGCAACCATTCTTTCTTGCACCAACATATCAAGCAATCCACCTACGATCCAGGCCCAGTTGTGCTAAGGTCCATCATCTGTGCTAAGGAATCCTCAGAGGAAATATACCTGTGAGCTTAGGGAGAGTTGTTGTTACAACAATGGTAGGTAACAAAGGGTTCTGGTCAAGGAACGAATGTGAAGGGTCCACAATCTAACAAGTTTATCCAGCATGAATATTCACATGCCCTCAGGGACCAGAAAAATGACTATACTGCAGGTCTGTGAAGTAGTCATGGACTACATTTATCACTTGACCTCTGTATGTTCTCCTCTACAAGGTGGTCAGTTGATGTTTGAGTCTTCTGGTATAAGTGTCAGCTCAGAATATGTATCAGTGCTCTCCAAAGAGCCGGGCGTTTCTCCATTCACCAATGTATGCTATTCTATTAAAGAAAAAGGAATGGAGGAATGGCTATCGAATGTGCCTTCTATGCATACTCCTTCTGCAGGGCTCTTCCTCTCCTTCGGGCAATAATGCTGAGTCTGAAAACTGGCTAAGGTCTGGAAACACAGATTGTGATTTTCCGTTATAGAGAGGCTGACATCAATCTTTTTCTCACTTGACTTGACCTTCTTTTATTACATAGGTCACGGGTCAGCAAACTTCTGTAAAGGGCCACATGGTAAATAGTTCATGGTTTTGCAGGTCAGTCTCTGTTGTGTCTACTTAGCTTTGTCACTGTAACACAAAGCAGCCATAAACAATAAGTTAACAAAGGGATGTGGCTATGTTCTACAGACAAATGACTCTTTTTGACCCACAAGCTGCAGTTTGCTGACCCTGATACAGGTCTAGCAATGTTCGCACTGGCCATCCATCTACCTCATCCATAGGAGAGCCATGGTCTATCAGCTAAGATGGATCCCCAACAGTAGACCTCTGCATGCCATTCTGACCTTGCTGCTCATCGTAATACTTATGTCTTCTTTGATCCTGATGGGTAAGTACTGCCACCTGATATCAATGCCATAAGTTTATTACCCATATTGACCCCAGGGAGAGAAGTTCTGTACACATTTTCTATTATCAGTGGAAACCTACAGAGACCGTCACCATTATGCTTCTTATCAATGTGGGTGCCCTCCTTGATAGTGAATTTCTTAGCACTTTTGTACAAGGAATATCCTTGGGCCCTCCCAGGAAACATAGTCAGATGGCATTATTTATAGGCTTATATAATCCATTTGTTTTAACATGTTCAATTCTCTAAGTCTTTTATCCCTTGCAATACCCTGCTAAGGGAGTTCTAGCAAGTTTATTTACTGTAGGCTATCATCCCAAACTTTAAAGAGTCGCCCTAATAAAATTATAGGACCAGCTTATTATCCTATTTTTCCATCCCGTTCAATCCTGAGTCATGAGAGAATGCCTCCATACCAATAGTATCCACTAACTAGTCTTATGTTCCACCCTCTGGTATATCATTTTAAGATTCATTCTGAGGCATGTTCTCCCAGATCCTCATAGTGTAATTTAACGAGATCTCTGATAAATTATCCTTTTCCTCTTTCAGGTACAGTACTTCACTACTTAGCCAAGCTGAGATCACTCTATCGGTCTCAGGCCAGGGGGGGAGGCAGAGAAGATTCTGAGGAAGGCAAGCAGGCAAACCAGAAGAGGCTTCTCTCCTTCTGGAAAGGGTGGGGTTAGAAAGATTACTGGCTATATAGAACATCCAGGAGAATATGGGAATTCAAGCTTCTTAAGTCCATTTACCCAAATATTTTCATCCAGGTCTAAGGTTCCCACTCCTTCCCTCTTAGGGTCCTAAACTTGATGTAAAGTCAACTTTCTGTATAATGGTGCCACTTTGAAAATCAGGTATTGGGCCTGATGTTCAGCAGATCCTACTCTCTTAGCTGCAAGATTTAAGACTCTCTTTATTATTGCCTTGGAGACCTTCTGGCTTTTGCACAATCCCTTCATTAATTGCTAGCTGACCTAAGCCTTTTATATTCTTCCTTCAGGACTTCCATGGCAGTTAACAATTACAAATCAACTCCATGTATAATTACTTACTCCATGTCTCTCAAGGGCTAGAGGTGTACCATAGGCCAGTGCATCTCCTTTCACCTAAATCTCATCACAATTCATCACAGGTAAGAGCTTTAGTAATTGTGATGTTATGCACACAAGGTGTACATCTATCAATTACCAAACTATGCACCACTTCCCAGAAGTTTGTTTATCTCAGATCACTTCTTCTTCCTTCCATACATTTTATGACTACTGTACTGAATGAAGTTTTATGCATTGGGGTGGGGGTGGGGGAGGGTTTCCCTCACTGCTGTTTTTCAGAGTTGCCTCTGAGTGGCAGCAGTGTGGCACTAGTCTTACTTCTGCTTGTACCAACATATAAGCAAACCATCCATGATCAAGCCCAGGTGTTTTGCTTCTCTATTAACTATCCCTAAGGAATACCCCAGGAAGCCATGACTATGAGCTTAGAGAGGGTTGGTGATGGAGTTATTATCACCTGACTGGTAAGCTCTCCAATTCTAGAACCTTACATCAAAGTGTTAACTTCTGGTACTATCTTAAGTTGAGTTCCTCAGCCAGCATACCCCAAGAAAAGGATCCGAGGACAAGGAGCTTATCTGAGAGTTCTTCCCAAGAAGTACTGACAGGGGAAAGAGGAAGTAAGACAAATAAGGAAAGGAAACCAAATAAAGAGTGTGGTATCATGCAAGTTACTAGCGTGGGCAACTAAAATACAATCTTCCTGGGGAACTCTTGGAGACAGTGTAAAACATGCCTCAAAAATAGCATTCTCAAGGGTCAGGAAATCCAAAGTATTTATCTTCAAACTCCAATCCGTCATTGGCAAAGGATTGCTCTTGGGATGTTAACTCCCTGGTACTTTCAGACGCCCTGAATGTAAATTGAGAGAAGCCCTGTGACTGAAAGTGGCAGGAACTTGTAGTAGAGCACTATGGTATGTACTAGCACAGTACGTACCAAAAGGATATGAGCAGGACATCAATTATATATGTTACATACAGTGTAGCTGATGGAAAGTGAGATAACGATGGGAAGAGGAAAAATAGATTTTATTTCTTAGAGTAAAAAGCTAAATAAAATACTGTAACATAAACACTACTGAAATGCTTAAAAGAGATAGAAGCTTATTTTCCTCTTATGTCAAACTCAAATTTCATGGCCAATAAGTGGCTCTTCTCCATGTAGTCATTCAAAGGCCAAGACTAGGCAGTACTACAGTATTCAAAATGGGGCTTCCAAGGCCACACTGAAAACCATCTTTTCAGCCAGGGAAAAGGGAAAAGAACAGAAGGTAAAGATCACCTCTTAAACAAGTATATTGAAGCTAATAGTCATCCTTTCCATTTGTAATATTAGCAAGATTTTTATCACATAATCACACTTAGCAACAAAACTATCTGGTAATTGTTGTTCTTACTGAGAAGTCACATTAAAACAAAACTTTTTTTTACCATGGAAGAAAAGGAGAATGGATTGCAGAGTAGTGTCTGCCTCCAAAAGTAAGAAAACTAGAGGGGATTCTGGATATGAATTAAAGTTGATGAAAACAACAAATAGTTACATTATTAAAAAATTCAAAGATAACATAACTATCAAAAATTATAAAAAAGAGGATTACATGGTAGTTCTATTTTTAATCTTTTTAGGAACCTCCATACTGTTTTCCATGGTGGCTGCACCAATTTACATTCCCACCAACAGTGCACAAGAGTTCCCTTTTCTCCACATCCTCGCCAACATTTGTTATTTCTTGTCTTTTTTATGATAGCCATTCTAACAAGTGTGAGGTAATATCCCATTCTGATTTTGATTTGCATTTCCCTGATGATTAGTGATATTGAGCACCTTTCAAGTACTTTTTCAGAAAAATGTCGATTCAGTCCTCTGTCCATTTTTTAATCAGATGTTTTTGTTATTGAGTTTTATGAGTTCTTTATATATTTTGTATATTAACTACAGGTCAGACATGTGATTTGCAAATATTTTCTCTCATTCCATAAGTTGTCTTTTCATATTGTTGATATTTTCTTTGCAATCCCACTTCTGGGTATATATCCAAAGGGTATGAAAACAGGGGAGTGAAACATAGCTGCACTCCCATGTTTACAGCATTATTCATAGCAGCCAACATATGAAAACAACCTAAGTGTCATCAGCAGAGCAATGCATAAAGATGTGAAATATAGATTCAACAGAATATTTTTAAGCCACGAGAAAGAAGAAAATCCTGCTTTTCAAACAACTTAAATGAACCTTGAGGGCTTTATTGCTAAATGAGATGGGTTAGAGAGAGAATACAAGTATAAGTGATATCACTTATATCTACA
Source organism: Rhinolophus sinicus (assembly GCF_036562045.2). Taxonomy (NCBI): domain Eukaryota; kingdom Metazoa; phylum Chordata; class Mammalia; order Chiroptera; family Rhinolophidae; genus Rhinolophus; species Rhinolophus sinicus. The sequence goes on from NC_133752.1 coordinate 132,852,088, forward strand.
AAAACCAAACCCATACAAATAGAGAGTAGAATGATGGTTACCATGGGCTGTGGGGTGGAGCATTGGGGACATGTTGATCACAGGGTTAGAAAACTTCCAGTTAGAAAATAAGTAAGTTTTGGCTCTAATGCAGGCATTATGATTATAGTTAACAGTACTGTATTGTGTACTTGCAAATTGTTATGAGAGTTAATCTTCAATGTTCTTACCACAAAAAAAGAAATGGTAGTTATGTGATGTGATGGAGGAGTTAACTAACATTAAGATGGTAATCATATTACAAAATGTAAGTGTATCAAATTGACTTGTACACTTTGAACTTATGCAATCTTATATGTCAATCATATTTCAGTAAAGGTGAAAAAAATAAAGCATATTTTCAGTAGACAGTAAAAAATAAAATAAGGAGAGAATTAATGCAAGGAAGCCAAATGCTCATGGTTTAGGAAAGGGCGTCAATAATGATTGTCTAAACTTAATAGAAGTTTAGTCATATGATTTAATGGCTTGAAAGTAACCACCAAAGGAACTTAAAGGAAACTAAAAAGTTTTTAAAAGAGTTGCTTCTAGATATGAGGTAGGGGTGGGAAGGCACACGTAAAATTTGATTTTTACCATTTCTTTGAATATAAATGAAACACTTTTTGGAAATATAAAGAATAAAGTAGGTCTTGATTGGCTGATATAAAATAATTTCTAAAAAGTTTTATTAACTGATAAAAGCAAATTATATAGCATTATATTTAACATAATACCATTAAGTGTAAATAGTAAAAAATATATACACACAAAAATACACAGAATATGCTTGTTTATGCTTAAAATTTTTTAGAAAGATATATAAAATGTTATTCACAGTGGTTATCATCAAAAAGTGAAATTGCTGGTCAGAAGTTTGGATTAGAAAAAGGAAGATTTCAATTTTTCTGATTTGTTTTTACCACTTCAATTTATTACTTTTGTTCACATAGATTTTTAAAACATATCTACAGGAAAAATAAATCCATTGGGCTAAAAAGTCAAATACTCTTAACTACATTTTCTAGTCAGGTAAGTTAAGCTGTGAAATATTTTTAAATTCCTGAGCATTCACTACAGCCACCCATCTCCCATCAGTTGGTGGAATCACTGAGTTATAACACTACAGAGTTTTATTAATATGAGCAAAGAAGAACTCTCTCCTTCTTCACATTCCCCATCAGTGCTATTTGAATAACTTCCCTCCACTCAGAACAAGACAGTTCTAAGTTAGCATGCATTCATTCATCCATTTATCAATTCATTCATCTCCTTAAAATTTCATGTCAGAGCAGCAACAAAATCATTAGAAGCAGCTGATGAAAACATCATGACGGTGATGGATGGTGCAAAAAGAATTTCTGGAGATAGCAATGTTTTGGAAAAGGTATTTGCATGATTTAAGGGGGCTCTGCTAGCGATGGCCAGAGATGGAAAAGATAAGTCTTAGTCTTTGTCCAAAGTCTTCTATTCTTTTTCATCACACTATCTTTAGAAATAATAGTCCCCTGAGAGTAAATAGTAAAAGGAGATTTTATTAATAATAATTTCTTTCCTAGAGCACTTTAATGAATGTGATTATTTAAATATGACAGATGTCCTGATACATCTGCTCATCTGCACCTACTTTGTACAAAGAGAAATAAGCACCACTTTTATATAATATGCATTCATCAGTTATGTTTTGAACATAAGGTAAAATTTCCATTTCCACAGAATAAAATTTTTTAAGACTTTTCCGCTGGCTCAATGTAACTTTTTTCTCTGAAAGTGATCAAATTAGCCATTTGTTTATGCAGTTATGTCCCTGTGGCTGTTTAGAACATCACACCGATTTTGCCTGATATTTCTGGTGACCTGGACACATTCCAAGTTATTCTTTGAGATATTTATTTAAGTCACCTAAAAGCACATTTGTTGGCTGAATTCCCAGTTTTCTCTTAGGGCGATAGGATAGGCTTGCTTCTGAGTGGATTCTGCTGGGCCAAGACTAGAGTTGAAAATTCCATTCTTAGCTATCAGGGTTGTGGGGGGCCAAAGAAGTGAACACAGCACACAAAAAAAAAAAAACAGCAAACATGCCTAAAATCAAAATGGCAGGAGGCAATTCAGAGGGCCATACAATCTGAGGTATCACAGGCAGATGTCAGAGTAGAGATATGAAGGAATGGGAGTCTAGAGGTAGGAAGTGAGTACAAGAAAAAGAGAATTGGACGAAAAGGCCAAAAATGGTTTCAGGAAATAGCCTACTTAAGAAGCTGTGACAGCATCCGCCCAAACAGGACCACTGTATGCAGCTTTGTAGCTTATATGGTACATAAAAGTGGCAGAAGATACAAGTGGGGACTGCCCTTTCCGGTCTCATCTGTCTGCCCAAAGGCTACATATAGGCTAGTGGGATCTTGAGCTCAGGTTAAGGAGCCAAGCTTCCTCTTGGCTGCATGATGCCTTTTAATCACATTCCCTTCTCCAACCTGTAACAGACTTTCCTCAGCCAAGCAACAAGTGCATACAAACATACCACAAAACCATAGAAAAACAAGAAAACACAAGAACAAAAGAAACAAGACAAAAGTTAGAGGATGAATCAAGGGTTGTAGAACAGAGTGGATACCAGCCTGAATATGACTTAGGATTTTTGGTAGCTACTTTCCCACACAATAAAAAATATGTTATCAGGTAAGTAATGTTCGGGCAAGACCCCATTTCAATAAAATAATACAATACTCATTCTAGTTTTTAATGATGACATTTCATCATTTAATTTCTTCTACAGATATGTAACGAATTCCTACTGTATATATTCCAAGGGATTTTCCAGAAGATAAAGTGTCCTTTGCTCTCATGGAGTTTACAACCTAGTAAAAGAAAAATCACTGATTCCACTGAGTTAGTCTTTCAAGTCTATAGGAATGAAAAAGGCGCCTTGGAAGCACGCAACAATAAAAACTGGGTGGAGAGAAGGGGTGTGTTCATGCAGGCTGTTGAGCTTCACTTCTTGGCAGTAGTAAATGATAGTCTATTAAAATACATAAAGACATTTCATTCCATATTAGATTAGTGCATGGCTTTTGAATTACAAACACTTTAATAAAATAATGAGTGCCCTGTAGAAATTAGATAAGTGTTCTGATGCTTCAAATTTTCAATTGACAGTAAGAAATCTAGTTACAGACACTGGGGAAGGATAACTTTCTTATAAAAATGGAAGAAAAAAAACACCAGTTACAGATATCACATCTGAGCTGCGAGCCAATTTGCTTCATCCCAACTTTCCCATGCTTTATAATGAAAAAAAACCCATCCTTTTCCCACCATCACTAGAATTCAAAAGATGTGGATTTGAATTTCACTACATTAATTGCTATTGGGCTCTTCTTCAAGAGTCATCTTTGGAAAATGGGAATAAATAATACTTGTTAACAATGAAGGATTAAATGAGAAAACAGGAAAAAATGGATAGCACAATGTGGACTATGTGGCCTTAAAAATAAAATGAATTATCTTCTTGGTGAGGAGTATTTATTTTGCTATAATTCAGGAGGAAAATGGCTGCAGACATCACCAGGGCAGAGAGAGAACACTTGAGCTTCTATTGTCTGAGACTTCTACCCAGCCGCAGGTTTGGCGCTCCCTTTTCCCCACTTGCCCTGTGAGGTCAGCAAAAAATAACTCATTCCATCAATATCTAGCTCAAGTCTGAATGTCATTTTGTAAGACAAGAGGAGTGGGAACTGTGACATGGACAAGTATTCTATTGCAACCATATCAAATTACCAGAGAGGTAGCAGTTTCATTTGTTACCTAAATTTTCTGTGGGGCAGAAGTCCAGGTACCATATGGCTCAGTTGGTTCTCTACTTAGTGTCTCACAAGGAGGAGATCAAGCTGCCTGAAGCTCGTGCTGCTTTCTGGAGAACCTGGGTAAGAGTAGGCCCAAACTCATCCAAGTTATTGCAGAATCTAATTCCTTGTGAATCAGGGAGTCTCTCTCAGTTCCCTACACTCACCTACATGCCTTGTCATGTTGCCCCATCCATCTCCACACTAGCAATGGGGTATTGATTTCTTCTTAGCTTTAAATATCTCTGACTTCCCCTGCCACTTCTTCCAGCGGAAAAAAGGTATCTGTCTCTAAAGCTTGTGTGATTAGATTGATAATCCAGGATAATCTTTATTCAAGGCCCCGAACATTAATTCATCTGCAAATAAATAATGTGTTCACAGTTTCTGAGGGATTACGGTATGAAAATTTGGGGGAGGCCATTATTCTGCCTAAATCAGCTATGTTGCACTGCGGGAGCTGGAGCAAATCATTTAGCTATCACAAAAGGGAAGGAGATCCATGATAGAGACAGAGGAAGGGTTGTCAATTCAAGATAAAGAAACTACTTCTGGTTGGGGGTTTTGTCTGGTTAGTAGGATTTGGCTGTCTGTTTTGCTTTGAAATTGAATTTGAATGCCTTTAATGACATCGTGTATTTATGAGGTATGATCAAAACACAGAGTGAATGCTTAAATTTGAAAAATTTATTACGGTAAAAGACCAATTGCCATTGATACCCCTCAAAATACTCCCCCTCGCTTTGAACATACTTAGCCCATTGTTCTTGCCACATTCTGAAGCAGTACTGGAAGTCCTCTTTCATGTCTTTAGTTGCACTGTGGTGGCTGCCTCGATGTCCTGAATCTATTCAAAATGTTTACCTCTCATGGTCATTTTGACTTTGGGGAAGAACCAGAAGTCACACAGTGCCAGATCTGGTGAATAAGGTGGATGAGGACACACTACAATGTTTTATTTGACAGAAATTGCCATATGCCAGAAGCAATATGTGACACCGAGCCTTTCCATTGTGATCAAGAAATATGGTAAATGCTGCGGCTGAGTGCCAGGGATTTTCAATATGGAAAGTGAGGTGTCAAATCTTAGTAACAGTGTGTGACAAGTTTCAACTTGTTTGGTGCAGTCAGGTGTGAGCTACAGTTGAGAGAAGATGTGTTTTAAAGTGTGCCATAAATCATCCTCCATCATGACAACTCTCTGTGTCACACATCGCTTCTGGTAAATGGCAATAATTCCAGCCGTCCTATTCCATGGGGATCTGAAGGGCTCTAGGGTGTTCTCCAGAAGATGGCGCCTATCTTGAGTATTCCTACCATCAATTCCCCCAACACTTTTCTCCTATAGAAAGGAATTAGGAGCATACCCTGGAGGACAGAAAGGAAAAGGTGTGCCAAGCACAGCTGCACTAGTGTATAGTACAAGCTCAGTAAATGGTTGCTCATCCCACCACCCCACCTCTTTCTTCATAAACTCATCCCTTAACTGTTCACTAAAAACTAAAATGCCTACAAATGAACATTCGTGTGCTTGGCATCTATAACACTGACAAATTCATAACATGAGTAGATTCACCAGAAGCAATAGAGCAAACAAACAGTTAAGACCCCAGGTTCTGGAACCAGGTTGCCAAGATCCAAGCTTCAGCCCTACCATTTACCAAATGCTTACAACTTGGGAAACATATTTAACTCCTCTGTGCTTCACTTTTCTCATCTGCAAATTGGGAAGAGTAATGGAACCTACTATATAGGATTTTTATGAGGATCACGTCAGTTAATATGTATAAGGAGACTATCTGATATACAGTACTTATTCAATCAATACATAATATTATTATTATTAAAACATCTTAGTTGTTTCTATAATATCCATGATCTTTTTTAAAAAAAACTGAGTAATGTATTTGTGAGACAGATTAAAATGTTGTTCAAATATATTGTTTTTAAGGGTAAAGAAAAAAAAATGTACTGGCTTCTCATAGGAGCTCAGTGTTTCCAGAGGATACCAACATAAAGTGATCTTACAGGAAAGAGCCACAAAATGTCACAGTGGAGAGTGTAGGGCAAAGGTAGGAAAGATGGAAATATAACTGACAGAGATCATAACTTGGTAGAGTTTATATCCTAGTCAGAGGTGGATTTTCCATGGAGCTAATAAACCTGAAACTTTGGAACCCTTCACAATGCAGGACCCTTCTAAACCTTGTGAGGAGACCTAAAATTGTGTGAACCTAGTTTTGTGCTGGTAATTGTGTAATCATTTCCCCCCCGATTTATTGGCGTATAATTGACAAATAAAATTGAAACATATTTAAAGTGTACAACATGATGATATGATATATGTACGTATTGTGAAAGGATTCCCTTTAACATATCCATCACCTCATATTTACCTTTTTTGTGTGTGAGAAAATTTAAGTTCCACTCTCTTAGAAAATTTCAATTATATAATACAATGTCATCAGCTATAGTCACCACGTTTTACACTAGAGCCTCAGACCTTATTTATCTTATAACTGAAAGTTTGTATCCTTTTACCAACTTCTCCCTATCCGCACCCCCCAAGCTACTAGTAACCACTTTTCTACTCTCTGTTCCTATGAGTTCAATTTTTTTTTAAGATTCCACATATAAGTGATAGTATACAGTATTTATCTTCCTCTGTCTGCCTTATTTCACTTAGTATGATCCCTCCAGATTCATCCAAGTTATTGCAAATGGCAGGATTTCCTTCTTTTTAAGACTAAATAATATTCCATTGTATACATGTCTGTATAGATAGTGTGTAGATACATATAGATATAGATATAGATATATAAATTTCACATTTTCTTTATTCATTAATCTATCAATGGACACTTAGGTTGTTTCAATACTTTGCCTATTGTGAATAAGGCTGCAATGAACATGAACATGAGAGTACAGATATCTCTTTGAGATAATATTTTTGTTTCCTTTGTTTCCTTTGTATACCCAGAAGTGGGATTGTTAGATCTATTTTAAGTGGGATTGGTAGTTCTATTTTTAATTTCTTGAGGATTCTCCATACTGTTTTCCATAGTGTCTGTACCAGCTTTCATCCCTACGAACAATGTACAAGTATTCTCTTTTCTCCACATCTTTGCCAGCATTTGTTATCTCTTGCCTTTTTGATAATAAGCACCCTAATAGGTGTGAGGTAATATCTCATTGTGGTTTTGATTTGCATCTCCCTGATGATTTGTAATATTGAGCACCTTTCATGTATCTGTTGGTCATTTGTACATCGTTTTTGAAAAATGTCTATTCAGGCCTTTTGCTCATTTCTTAATTGTTTTTCTAATTTATTTTATTTATTTTATATTTCAGTATTTTTATTAAAAATACTGCTAACATATATATTATATTAGTTTCAAGTATATAGCATAGTTATTCAATATTTATATACATAAAGAAGTGATCACCATGATAAGTCCAGCAACCATCTGACACTATACCGTGCTATCACAATATTGTTGACTATCTTCCCCATTCTGTACATTACATCCCTCTGACTTGTTTTCCACCTGGAAATTTGAACCTCTTATTCCCCTTCACCTTTGCCCCCACACATTTTAATTTTTTAACTAGGTGACATTCAATATTATTTTACATTTATTTAAGGTATACAGCATAGTGATTAGACATTTACATAATTTAAGAAGTGATCCCACTGACTAGTCTGTGATTTCACTTATATGTAGAATCTAAAGAACAAAACAAACAAACAAACAAACAAAACAGAAACAAACACATAGATACAGAGAACATTTTCATCATTGCCAGATGGGAGGGGATGGGTGAAAAGGGGGAAGGGATTCAGAAGTACAAATTGGTTGTTACAAAGCAGTCATGGGGATATAGGGTATAGCATAAGGAATACAGTCAATAATATTTTAATAACTATGTATGGCGTCAGATGGGACTAGATTAATTGGGGTGATAGATGGGAGTGGGTTAGGGGATAGGGTGAAAAAGATGAAAGGATTAAAAGTATAAATTGGTAGTTACAAAGTAGTCATGGGGATGTAAAATATAGCACAGGGAATATAGTCAATAACGAGGTATAGTACCAGGTGCATAGTAGACTAGTCAGGGTTTTTTTTTAATTTATTTTTGATATTGATTTATATGAGTTCCTTGTATATTTTGAATATTAATCCTTTATTTGATATGTGGTTTGCAAATATTAAAATACCTCTTATTAGATATGTGGTTTGCAAAATTTTTCCTATTCCACTGTTTACCTTTTCATTTTGTTGATGGTTTCTCTAGCTATGCAGAAACTATTTAGTTTGCTGTAGTCCTACTTGTTTATTTTTATTTTTATTATCTTTTCTTTTGGTGTCATATAATCATTTCCTTAAAGAAGGTCCACCAAAGTGAAAAAGATATGAGGTCTCCCTGAACCTGAATACTAGTCTGAAATGAACACATTCATTCTATGGGGTTCTTGAGATCCACATGTGGTTTATTAGTATTCCTAGCATTTATTTCTGGCAACCTCTGCGCCATTTCATCTGCTCCAGGTTTGGCTTATTGACAGAAGCATCCAGTTTCGCAAGCCAGCAACCTATTTATGATTGGACACTCTTCCCTGCCCTGTGGCCAGCACATTTAATGATGGCTACATTCTGGAATTTTTACCTCCTCACCATTTCCTCAGGCATTTCCTCTGCTGCACCTCCACTGCCAGGGTCCCATTTAAAAACTCATCAGCTCTGTCATGGGAGAATACAATAGACTATGAACCGATGTCAGGGCCTCCTCCCTTACTCTTTCTCAGCTATCTTAAATATTGCCACTAGTATTAGCTTTATCAAACTCAAATTATGGCTGCAATAATCCATTGCATAAAATTCTTCAATCCATTTCCTGTAAGAACAAATGTTAACTCCTAGTAGGAAATTTAAGATCCTGCATAATCTGGCCAATATCTTTCTCTCAGTGTTTGTTTGGTTTCTTTGTCCCTGCTTGCTGCATTGAATTACTTGTCATTTTTCAAATATGCTATCATGTTTTATGCTTCCATGTTTGTGCATGCACTCTACCCCAGGTAATAGTGCACTTAACTCTACCACCTTACTCCATGGTTGACTATGATCTGCCTGGTGAATCCCAGGGTATCTTTCAAGAGGTTATTTTCTTTTTAATGACCTATATAAAGAATTCCTTGACAACACCTTGAGAATTGGCATTATTTCCTTCATGTACCAGTTACTCTTTGTACATAAATCCTTCATAATTTTTGCCACATTACCTTCAAGGACAGAAATCATTTGTTTTCTTTATTATGACTCCTAAACCTACCACATTTCTAGCATATTATATATTTCGATAAATTTCTGGTAATGATTAAAGGAATGGAATAAATGAAGAGAGGTAAAGAAATGGTTGCGTAGAAGTTACTTCTTATGAATAAATCTTGCCTTCCCAAGAAATATTTCAATAGCGTGTCATTGACAAGTGTCATGTCTTTTTCTTTTGTATTAGTCTCTTGAGTACTTATCACAGTACAGAGCACATTGTAAATACTTCTTAATTGATTAAATATTGTCAGCAAGGGAAATCTAAAATACATGTCATTTAACTTCTCTGATAGAAAAACTAGAGAGTCCCTCATAGAAGAAAATAGGGGCAAAATAAGAAACAACTTCTGCCCAGAGAAGAGAGGGTTTGCCTCTTTCCTCAACATCTCTGCAGAAGTACTAAATACCCCATTTAGGGAGGAATATCTCTGTGATAAGAATCTCACAGCTGTTTTCATCTTGTAGGAAAAGCCAGTGCAAGTCATTAGATCCTTTTATAGATTAATCGAATTTAAGCTTTTGTTTTCCCATGCTTTGGAAATACATATTGTTTATATCTATATTGATTTCTAAATGTGTAGCTCTGGGTTCTGCACACAATGTATGTTGATATAATTTAGATGTTTGTTCTAACTGCAGAAAATGATGAACAAAACTTAAGGAATAAAGCTATTTCTAATCCCAACATAGGCCAAAAAAATTGAGAATTAGTGTTCTTTACTGCTTTTCTAACAAACTCATAATTAACATTTTTTAAAAGCAAAAATACTTCCTCTGAAACATCCATATATTATCATCAAAAGTGCATGCGAAAAGACCAAGTTGAGGAGGGGTGGCCAGTTAGCTCAGTTGGTTAGAGCATGGTGCTCTTAACAACAAGGTTGCCGGTTCGATTCCCACATGGGCCACCGTGAGCTGCGCCCTTCACAACTAGATTGAAACAACTACTTGACTTGGAGCTGATGGGTCCTGGAAAAGCACACTTAAATAAATAAAAGTTTAAAATAAAAAGACCAAATTGAGGAAAATATGATCAAAGATTAGATCGACATGCCATATATAATCATTGGAAGTATTTCAGTATATTTTTTTTCATATAAACATATCCTAAAAGAAATTTTGTCATGTGTTTCCCTAAAATCTCAGTGCAATTTATGATTACAATCATAATATTATTATTGTAATTTAGAGTGGCAAAGATATGGGCAGCAGCACATTATCAGATGCCATCAGAGAAAAATGGGTTTCCTCCTCCAGAAATTATTGAGAATGCCCTCTCTCCTATATTTAAAAGGAAAATAATCATTTCAGTTACGTTTTTTTTAAAATCCACAAGTATATTTTTTGCCAAGCTTCCTTCCCTCCAGAAGAAGACTGCGCAACCCTTTGCAACTGAAATCACCTTGAAATGATGTGACAGGCACCCAATCAGTTGTACTAACAATAATCACAGCTACCATTAATTGACTGTTAATTATGTGCCAATAATTTTATATAAATTATTTTGAAATCCACACTATAGCTCTAAGAGTTAATTATTATTATCTCCCCTTTCTACAGTGGTTTAAACCAAGGCCAGGTAAATTCAAGTTGTCCAAAATGCAGACTTGACAAGGAAGGTGCAGAAACAGGACTCAATCTCAGGTTGCAGCCTAGCTCTCATCCACTAGGGCATATTTACTCTGGGGAGAAATCTCGAATGCCCTAGGCTTCTATCAACCTTGTTGTCAGGAAGCTTTCCTTTCTTACAAGTTTCCATTTCCTATGTAAGTCTATTTCTTTCAATTCTGCCCCTTGAGAAGAACAGCTGGTCAGTACCCTCCTTCTAATAACATTAACTAATTCACTGGTTGAGTAATTTTTCTTATGAAAGTTTTTAAACCCCTAGAGAACCAAGTATTTACTCACAGAAGGAAAAAAAAAATCTACACTGAAAGAATGCCAGGTTTCCTCAGCATCAAGTTTTCCTTATATTTTCAATGTGGGTGGGATGGAAAGAAGTAGACAATGTAAAAGAGCCATGAGATAGTTTCTTATTTTTTTCCTCTTAACTATGACCTCGAACTTGCTGACTGCAGACAAAATAGTTGATGGAAATTCAAAAAATATTAAGAACATACCCAAGTAAACATTTTCAGTGCTTACATCCCAGACAAAATTGTCAAAAATTGCTTCAAGTATTGTAAAAAATTTTCACAATAATATCTGGTTTTAGATGAGAGCCTTCTCCTCAGGTTTATCGTTCAATAATCACTTTGCAATTATTCTTATTTCATGAATATTTTTGCTGGTTCTTTATACAGGCGCTCTCATCGGACTCATTTAATGCCTCACTATGATTTTACTCATTAATCTCTGCCTCTGCTTTGAAAAATAATCCATGTTTAATGGCCACCTTATGTAATATGCAACAAGGCAGAATTCTCCCACACGTTCCTAAAAGGGCAGTGTTGAAATGTGTCAACAGATTTATCTTTGCATCAAAATCTCATTCATTCAATTGCCAATCTGGGGAATTTTAGAGCCTTATTACATATATATTTTCTCTTAGTGACTCTAGGGATTAGAATTCCAAATCACTCTGCTGTTTCTCGAGAGATTACCAACATTACAGGAAGGATAAAGGTACATTAAAATAAAACACAAATTTTAAATAAAACATAAATTTAAAAATATATTGAAATCACTAAATACTTAGAGCAAGGGAGTTCTTTAGTTCTCTCAGTGTATCTAAAAATAACTTCTTCTTTTAACATTTACCAGAAACCTGATCATTAATTCAAAAGGAAAGGCACGTTTTTCTTGAATATAAGTAAACTGCTGAGTCCTATCTAAACCAGAGTGGCTGGACTGCATAATACATAAAGTAAATTAGCTCTAAAATAAAAATAATTGATAACGAATGCTTTTTGTAAGGCGATAAAAAAGAACCTAATCATTTTTGTGAATGATTGAATGAGTGAATAGTTGAAGTAATTGGGTTGTTTGGTTATTATCTCAGTCTGTACTTCCCTTCTCCACCCTTTCCCTGAAATTCCCAGAATATTTTAAACCCTCAAGTCCACAAAGGAAAATGCTTAAAGAAAGCAATGCCTTTTCCTTACATATGCTTTTCAGTCCACCATATTGACCTGTTATATATCTATTTAACCAAAGTATTGAACTCCTACTATATATCAAATTCTGTGCAAGTCACAAAGAATCACAAGTGAATAAGAATAGTCTTGTCCTCCATGAGTTGACACTCTAGCAGGAAGACAAGTGGATAAAACATCATTTCTAAACAATATACAAAATATAATGATTAAGATACGATTCAGGGGAGTGAAAGCGCAGAAGAAAGGTGATTAACCATTTGGCAGAGCACCCATCACATCACATTTTAAACCTGTGCACTCCCATCATTGACCACTTAAACTTCGTCCTTGCATGCCAAACTTAAACCACAAAATTTCCAAACTCTTTCCTAAATACTGCCAGCCAGATGTGAAAAGTATAATAATAGCTAACTTTTATTGATTGCTTACTATATGTCACTTGTTGTGAGTTTGTATGTGTATTAGTTCAGTTAGTCCTCCCAATTCTCTTTGTTGAGTGCCATTATTAACTCATTTCACAGATGAGAAAACTAAAGCATGAGAGGCAAAGTTACTTTCTCAAGGTCACAGAGCTAGAAAATAAAACTAAATCTCAGACACTCTGACTCCAAACACCCAGTTCTTAAACACTTCACTCCACTGCTTTCTAACACTAGAAAGTACAACAAAGTAAGGAAAATTTGGTTTGCATCTCAACTACAGCAGTCGTTAGCTGTGATCTTAGGCAAGAGTCCTAATTTCTCAGCTTTCAGCTTTTTCAGGGTAAAACACAATTAAGTTTGACCTCTGTGACAATTTTCAGTGCGATTCTAAAACTCCTTGAGAAAAATTAAAAATCGAATAGAATAAAATACAATATTTTATTATGTCAAAATAAAATTCTTCGACCACCCTTTCATTAAGAGGTGAGATCTATGTTCTCCTTACAGCTAGGCTCTGCAACTGACTAACAGAATTCAATAGTGGTGACACTGCCAGTTTTCAGGATTAGTCCTTAAGAAATAGTCAGATTCTACTTGTCTTTGGATGTTCTCTTTTGTAACCCTGACTGTATGTGCGAGGAGGCTCAGGAAAAAGCTACATGTAGGTGTTGGGGCAGGGCTCCAGCCAATACCAACCTTAGACACGTAAATGAGGAATCCTTTTAGGCAACTCTGGACACAGCCACAATATGACTGACTGCAACTGCACGAGATCTTGAGCAAGAATCAGTTACACCCAGTTCATTCCTAAGACCCTGAGAGATAATAAAAAATGATTATGTTGTTTTAAGCCACTAAGTTTTACTTACAGTGATTTGGTATGTAGCAATAGAAATGAGGAACCATTGTCTACTTCGTCTATGTTATTGGGATAAGTGTGAAAGTCTTTTATATATTATGAAGTATTATACTGGGGGTGCCAAAAAAATGTACACAAGTAGACACTTTAATCAACGTTGCTCAAGCAGTAGTTCACCATAATCAGAAGTGTCTGGACACTGATGGTAACCACTTTGAGCACCTCTTGTAATTGCGGAAGTCAAATGGGACTTGTATTCATCTTTTGTTATTGATATTTATTGAGTATTACAATTTTAATAGTTTTTTCCTTTGTTAAAACATGTATACATTTTTAGCACCCTCTGTATAAGAGTAAAGAAGTATTAACTCTATTAAGTATGTATAAGCAGAAGATACTGCATAGAATAGTACAAAATCGCAGAAATCTCAGTATTCAATTCCAAGGGTAAGCTAATAAATTCAGTGGGTATTCCTTGAATATCTATGCCTACCTAGCAGCAAATTCGGTTCCATAAAGATACAATAACAACAAGGGCAGGAATATTCTGTGCATTCGAAGAGTATATTAAAAGCATCTTAAACCTAAGCAACGAATGAAACTATTTTATTTAGCGTTTTTCTGAGAAATGTTGCTTTATTCCCTAAAGCATTTTTCACTTTTGAAAGAAAGTTGATGCTGAATCAGGGTTCCAATCTGTCCTTTAATACTTCTTTGAGTGCATACAAAACATCTCTGGGTGAAAGGTTTCTATTTGTAAAATGAGAGTAATCATACCTACCTTGCAGGAGGAGTATTGGAGGCTTAAATAACATAATGTATTCTAACAGCCTGGGGATAGAATTTAATCAATAATGGACAGTTCCCATTGTAATTGACCATTCCAGTCTTATTCTCCATTGCAAATTTGCAGTAAAACTATCCCAGATATCAGTCACCACACTTTAGAAATATGGCTGCCAAGTTTTCCTGTGGTCAATTCTTAGGAGTAATAGGCTGCATTTGCTCTTGAATTACTTCTAACTCTTCTCCATCAAACCACACGTGCATCCATAAATCCTATTGATTTTACCTTTTTAAGATACCCAATGCCCTCCATGACCTCCACTATACCACCTCAGGCAAGTCACCGTCATCTCTCACTTGAAGTATTTGCGATAACCTCCTGTAGTAGTTTCCTAGGATTTGCATTTTTAAAAGTGCCACAAACTGGGCACTTTAACAATGAAAATTTATTCTCTGATGTTGTGGATGCTAAAAGTCCAAAATCAAGGTGTCATCTGGGCCATGCTCCATATGAAGTCTCTAGGAGAGGATCTAGACTCTCATCTATTCCTTTGGAATTCCTTGAATTGTGACAAAATAACTCCAATCTCTGTCTATGTCTTCACACAGCCTTCTCCCCATGTATGTCCAAATTTACCTCTTCTTATAAGGACACAAGTCACTGGATTAGAGATTGCCTTAATGTAGTACCACATCATCCTAAATTGATTACATCTACAAAGACTCCATTTTCAAATTAAGTTATATTCACAGGTAGCAGGGGCTGCGACTTCAACATATCTTTTTGGGGGACACCATTCAATCCATAATACTGCCCATGTGCTCTCCTATTTTACACTTTTTGCCTTTACACTATGCCCCTCATCACAGCCAGAATATTTTACATGTAAGATCATGTTCCATCTCTGCTCAAACTCCCCACTGATGCTCCATTGCTTTTGAAGAAAAAAAAAAAAATCAAAGCCCTGAAAGGACAAGAGAGTTCATTTGGATCTCCCCATACCTCCCTGCAATTCACCCACCCCAGGGCCATTTCTCAGAACTCCTTTCCCTGGGACTTATTCCACACTAGTTGCATCAGGCCCCTTTTCCATTCTGGGGTTCCTGGCTCTGGGCCTTTGCACTTAGTGTTCCCTACTTATGGAATTATCTCTCCCTTCAACTCCCATAGCCTCATGTTTTCTCCCTTTCTTCCTTCAGGTTTCTCTTGAAATATCACCTTGGCAGAGATGTCTTTCCTCATAACACCATAGAAATGTGTACTCTCCTCTAGCCTACTTACTTAGAATCGGTATCCTGGTTTGTATTTCTTCACAGATAGCATGTGTCTCTAAGGTCACATAATATACTTATTTGTTTAATATCTGATTCCACTCCCTAATACACACACACACACACACACACACACACACTATAATGTAAGCTCCAAGGAAGCAGGGACTTTATTTTGTTTACTTTTTAACTCCAGTGCCTAGAAGAGTGCCCCCAAAATTATAGTATTCCAATAGTAATGCAAGTGGTACATGTCCATAGAAATGCAAGTTGTGTTTGGTGGAGATTTGGTTAATTATTGCCCTGTGAATATTGGCTAGTTTGACACCTTCTCATCTAAGAAAACTTATATCAGCATTCCTGATGGCCTTAGATATGTGTGGTTCTTTGAATTTCTTTGAACATCTTGTAACATTTTACTAGTTTCCTCATTAATTATCCTTTAGCAACATCCCCATTGATAAGGTTTCTGGAATAGGATGGATGTGAATTGAGTTTCAGAGAGAGTGCAGGTATATACTGGAAGAGAAGAGGGCTTATGACAGGTGGGGATTTACAAGACAAAGATTTATGTATATCATTCTCTGTTAACTCACAATTTTCCAAAAGGTAAAATCATGACTCTCATAAAAATATAAAATGAACACAAGTCAACAATTTTATTTAGCTCATTAAGTAATGAGTAAAACTAGTAAGGTGAGGAAAAAAAACAAACAAACAGAGTTAACCTTCATAAACCCAGTTCTTCAAAGGATAAGACACTTTCACTGATGGATCATTGCTGCATTGTCATCAGTCCTCTAAATGTTAATCTTTATCTTTATAAAGGTGCAAAATACATTAATCAAGAACAATAGCAGGTACACACCCCATAAAATAAAATAATCCCTGAAGAATACCCTAGATATTATATTATCCAGCATTCCATTGAGTTCCATTCCAAAGGGCATCCAGTAATCTTTTTCAAAAATCTTTCAGAATTTTCCTAAAAATACAAAGCAAGTTATGTAAGGCATAGAGCCTCACATATTTCTGAGAGTGATACATATTTCCTTGGTTAGAGGAAGAGACAATCCAGTTGGTGAAAGATGTTATTGCAAAGCAAATTAGGATTTTGTATCATAAGGTATGGAAAATTAAATTCTCAAGCAGAGGAGTGACTTGATGAAAACAATGTTTGAAAAGAGTCATTTTAACAGAGGCGTGTAGGATGGAAACTTAGAGTTGGAGGAGAGGCAGGGAGAAAACAGAAAGTAGGAAGATACATTTAGAAATATTCCATAGGGATTCAACCCTGGTTTAGGCCTGAGTTGTGCAAGTGAGCTAGATAAGGTTGGATAGAGAGCACGGCGCATGAAGATGGCAAAGGTAACTATTGAGTTGACCAGGAGATAGTCAGCTTTCTTGAAATTTTTCAAAAGATACCTGATTGTGAGAGTCTTTATATTCCTCAAATGTGTACTTGCTAACATTTGACAGTTTATTTCTCTGCATTTCTGTTACTTTTTGACAGTATGCTAATACATTACTTTTCATTTGAATCCAAAATACTGCATTCACCATTCATTTGAGACTTCAACTTTTGTAGTTTTTCTTGCCTAAAATGTTTTCTACCTAAAATGTCTTCCTCCCCTACCATTTGCAAAAGGTATATATCTATAAAATTTTCAAGTGCATCTACTCTAATCTATAAAAATATTTGTGATATTCTTTCTATGATGGATGTTATTTAGATGTCAACTCTAGTGTAATTTATCAAGATAATTTCGCTAATATTTATTTAATGTATTATTTAAATGCAATATTGAATGTGAATTAAAGCTCCTACAAAGCTTACAATTAGATTAGAGAAATCCATCCTCTTTGTGTAACCAAAATTTCCCTCCAGTTTTATTGAGATATAATTGACATATAACAGTGTGTAAGTTTAAGGTACTCAATGCGATGATTTATACAAGCTCATATTGCAAAATGATTACCACATTAAGTTTAGTTACATATATTTAAAAAAATAAGTATTTCAATTATATTTTGTGTATGTGAGTTTTACTGGATTTTACTTGGTTCATGAAAAATAAGAAAACGCGCTATGTCTCTTCAACATTATAAAGCAAAACAAATGATTCAGGTCACCTAAATCTATAACAACACATGTTTGAAGTTGTTGGGTTATATACTTCAGGAAAACCAAATACCTGGGAACACTTACATCATAATTGCAGCTACGCAACTGAACTTCAAGCCATGCTTCCGATCTTTGATTGAGTATGTTTTTTTCATTCACTTGGATTTTGTAGAAACTAAACAGCAGTATTTTAAGAAAATGCCCTTTTTGTAGGATGACATATTCTAAGCAAACATGTGCACTCTAAAAATGCACATCCAAAGTTAACCTTTTGAAAATGCAAACTGTACTGAAGACATCATAAATGATTCACCAGTGACAGACATATAGGTAATTTTTATGACCTAAGCCATGAATCGTTCTTTAGCTCTTGATTGAAGTGACTACTTTTCACTATATTGAGCCATGAGTTTCAAAAATAAACCTTCTGCTGATAAGGAGATTTACAGAGAACAAAAAAGCCTGAGTCAACTATTTATCTGGGACCAAATTCTGTGAACTAAGCTTAGTTCAAGCAAGAGGTTTTCTAAGCAGTTCATTTATTTTAATGAGGTACAAGCATTTTGGAGTTACACTGTAGCTTATGTTCACAGTGCACTGACAGAAGAGAAGGGGAAGGCCTGGAGGTAACATTTCATGCATTCTTAGAGATAAGAATTGAGCACCTGCTAGAAGCAAAGCTTCATGCCAGATGCTCTGGAGATACACAGGCCTAGCCTGCAAGGAACTTCTACCTATTATGGAGGAAATAAAACAAGTGCAGAGATCATTGTGTCATGATAGATTATAATATAAGACAGAATATTATAAATACTACAGGAAGAGTATAAAAGCAATCTTTTAAAGAAATTCCAGATAAAGAAAGTACATTGGTTTTCTAGGGCAATGAGAAAGACCTCATGGCATTTGAACAGAATAGTAGTTCTCAAAGTTCTGCATGCATAAAAGATGCCTGAGGAGCTTGTTAAAATTTACATTTCTGGACCATCCCTAGGGATTCTGATTTATACAGTCAGTCTGCATTTCTAACCAGCACCCCAGGTGATTGCGATAGAAATGGCAGAAGTACCGTGCTTTATGAACACACAGGCAGAGCCTTAAAAGATAAATAGCGTTGAGAAGGCAGTGATAAAAGGAGAAAGTATTATCTGATCTCCATGGGGACTTTGGAATCCCTTCTCCCATCCCAATTAGCCTATTAAAATAAAAGCAGTTTCTGATGAGCACGTCTAGAAAATAGAGAGGCTTGGAGTTCAGTACTAGAACAGATTTAATATTGCCACCCCAAACATATCCCTAAATTGCCCCAAAGTTGATGAAGAGTACATAAATATCAATTAGAGGTCCTCACACCTCATGGAAACAGGTGCAAACTGCTAAAGACAAGACATCACAGGGAACTCATAACGGAGGTCAGCAAAGTGACGAACTCTTTTTGGAACAACAGGCAGACACTGGTTTTCTGTGGCCCTGCTCTGGTGACAGGATGGCTCGACTTATCCCTGGGCAAGGTTCATAAACACGTGCCAACAATAGTCACAGTCGGGAGGATGTGGGAGACTCAACTATCTCCTCTGTCCAACTGCGACTGGTTGGGAGTTCCCTTTGTCCTGTTTCCTTAGACATAAGCTCAGATTCCCTTATTTACATTTTGCTATCACTCACATTCTTACTTTACATATTATGTGCCCTCACACAACATTCTATTGCAGAAAATGTAAGTTTGAAAACTGGAGAGTTCCCTGGGTTAAATTCCCACCGTGGAGGGCAGGGAGAAACCAAAGAAAGAGGCAGACCACTGCAGAATAAGCAAAAAAACTTACAAGGCTTGTCTTGGATGGGATCTCTGCACCTGTCTGCCAGAATCTTATAAGTTTATATAGAGGCCCTCATGGGGTTTAGTCACATATAGTCTCAGCACCTTACTCTCTCTAGTATGCATCCTTGGAAAAGTTCCTACTGTGGGATGGTGGGTGGAATGTACATTCCAAGGATAGAAGGGAATGAGGAGCCCTCAGTTACCTGGGTCCAGCTTGCAGGTGAACCAGTAATCAAGTCCTCTTGGTGACCACCTCCAACAGAAAAGTTACCTAGCACTCCTTATCTGTGTTGGTATCTGGCTAAAGCAGCAGAGACACAGGGGCCAGGACTCAAGGTAAAACACCGTATGATGGGTAAGTAGTACATATCTAACTTCCAGTGGATAAGAATTTTCTAAACACTCATTGCCCAAAATTCTTGCAAAAGACTCAAGAACACTATACTCAAAACATGTATGGCAAGAAATAAAGTATCCCTATTTATGAACTCATACAACTCAACAACAAAAAACAAATAATCCCATTTTAAAATGGACAGAAGGAGATTCTGATTAAGACAGCAGAGTAGGTAAATGCTGTGTTCATCTTCTCAGGACCACATCAATTACAGGTAAACTACAGAAAAATGATCATTGAGAATCACCTGAAGTCTAGTCTTACAACTAAGGACACGCAGAAGAAGCCACTTCGAGACTGGCAGGAGGGGCAGACACACGGAACGGGCTGGTCCCACAGCCGTGTGTGACCATTAAAAATTGGAAGGAATATTTCAGCTGTGTGGGTCCCCACACAGAGGAGCGAGAGGTCCCAGCCCCATACCAGACTCCCCAGCCCAGAATTCCAGTGCCAAGGAGATAAGTCCCCATGATTTCTGGCTGTGAAAACCAGCAGAGTGGCTGAACGAGATGGAGGGTGGCTGCGCTCCCAGGTGCTCCATTGAAGGACCCATTCATGAACTTACCTGTTGACAGACTCACTCACACTGAGCTCCAGTGCTGGGACAGCAGCTCAAAAGGCATCAGGGACATATGGGGAGGAACTGAATTCTTTGGCTTTGGGGTGAGGGCTGGAGGGGCAGTTTCCTTTCAGATGGAGGAACTGGCGGAAGCCATTGTTTCTCTGTTGAGCCCTCCCCCTCCTTGCGTGCACAGGTGAAAGCCACATCTGAATTTCATCAACCTGACTAACACTGTTTATTTGCCCTGGTTCCTTGAGACACCACCCACCCAAATTTTGGGTACACCCAAACCTCTTCCAGTGACTTTTCCATACAAACAACCTGTGCTAGCTCATGCTGCAACCTTTCAAAAAAATCTCTCAGATATTCACAAAACCCAAACAAGCAGCATTTGGCTTCAGCATGTTCCATACCTCTGGTTGAGCAGCCTTAAGCCTGGCACTACCAACAGCCAGTCTCAGTTCACTGATTGGCCTTATGAGGTACCTCTAAGCCCAGTGCAGGTAGAAGCCATCTGCAGATTGTTTTGAGGCTCATACCTGATGTCACTGGGCAGAGCACAGGCTGTGGCTAAACTTGACCAGCAGTGGGTCCTCTCCCAGGAGGCCCCAGGGCTGGCACACCTGGTGGCCAGCTTCAGACTAAGCAAGAGCATCACCTGACCACCTCTAAGGATGACACACCCAAAGGGAAGACTGGGTAGGAAACAGAGTCCCGCTAAAGCAAACCCTGTTCTATAGGGTCAACCCTCGCACCACAGCTCCTCCACTGTAGTCACAGCCAATACTCACAACCAGTCAGCCTGAGGGTCAATCAGCAACTGATGTGCAAACAACCACCAAGGCTCAACTACAACAGGAGGGCACACACAACTCTCACAAGGGACACACCTGGAGCACCTGGCTCTTGTGACCAGGGAGACTGCACCATGGGTACCAAAGGACACGTACAGCCCTACCTAGTACATAAAAACAAACACAATTTTGTCTGCCAAAGTAGGGAGACAAAAACACATGTTCCAAATAAAAGAACAGAATAAAGATCCGAAAAAAGAACTAAACAAAATGGAGATAAGCAATCTACCAGATGCAGAGTTCAAAACACTGGTTATAAGGATGCTCAATGATATTGGAGAGAATTTCAACAAAGAGATACAAAACATAAAAATGGAGATAGAAAACATAAAAAGAATCAGTCAGAAATGAAGAATACGATAACTGACATGAAGACTACATTAGAGGGAATCAACACTAGATTAGATGAAGCAGAGGATCAAATCAGTGATTTGGAAGAGAAGGTAGCAGAAAACACCCAATCAGAACAGCAAAAAGAAAAAAGAATCCACAAAAAATGAGGAGAGTTTAAGGGGCCTCTGTGA
Source organism: Rhinolophus sinicus (assembly GCF_036562045.2). Taxonomy (NCBI): domain Eukaryota; kingdom Metazoa; phylum Chordata; class Mammalia; order Chiroptera; family Rhinolophidae; genus Rhinolophus; species Rhinolophus sinicus. The sequence continues at coordinate 132,873,996 of NC_133752.1, forward strand.
CAACATCAAGCATACCAACATTCTCACTTTAGGGGTACCAAAAGAAGAGAGAGAGAGCAAGGAATTGAAAACCTACTTGAGTTTACATAGATTTCAATTGTACATCATCTATATATCACATTGTGTGTTCACCACCCAGAGTCAGTTCTTGTTCCATCACCATATGTTAGATCTCGTGTCACCCCAATAAGCTTTAATTAAAAAACAAAACCAAAAAAAAAAGAGAAAGAAAACCTATTTGAAGCAACAATGACTGGAAACTTCCCTAAACTGATAATGGAAATAGACATACAAGCTTTGGAAGTGTAGAGAGTCCCAAACAAGATGAACACATTGACACATTATAATTAAAATGCCAAAGTTAAAGACAAAGAGAGAATCTTAAAAGCAGCAAGAGAAAAGCAGTTAGTTATCTACAAATGAGGACCCCTAAGACTATCAGATGATTTCTCTACAAAAACGTTACAGACCAGCTGGGACTGGCAGGAAATATTCAAAGTGATAAAAAGTGAGAACCTACAACCAAGATTATCCACCCAGCAAAGCTATCACTTAGAATCAAAGGACAGATAAAGAGCTTCACAGACAAGAAAAAGCTAAAGGAGTTCATTATCACCAAACCAGTATTACAGGAAATGTTAGAGAGACTTCTTTAAGAAGAAGAAAAAGAAAACAAAGAAGATTAAAAGTATGAATAATAAAATGGCAATGACTATATATCTATCAATAATTACCTTAATTGTAAAAGAATTAAATGCGCCAATCAAAAAGTAAGGTGGCTGAGTGGATACGAAAAGAAGACTCTTACACATGCTGCCTGTAAGAGACTCACTTCAGATTGGAAGAGACACATAGATTGAAAGTAAAGGGATGGGAAAAATATATTTCCCATCCCGGTCTTTTATATTGTATTGTATTGTATTGTATTGTATTGTATTGTATTGTATTGTATTGTATTGTATTGTATTGTATTGTATTGTATTGTATTGTATTGTATTATATTATATTATATTATATTATATTATATTATATTATATTATAGACCCAGTCTTATATTATAGTAAAATAAGATCGGGTCTTATATGAATTTTTGCTCCAAAAGACTCATTAGAGCTTATTGTCTGGCTAGGTCTTATTTTTGGGGAAACATAGTATGTATGGTGTCAGATGGGTACTAGATTTATTGGGTTGATAGAGGGGAGGGGATTGGGGGCAGGGTGAAAAAGGCAAAGGGATTAAGAAGTACAAATTGGTAGCTACAAAATAGTCATGGGTATTTAAAGCAAAACATAGGGAATATAGTCAATAATATGTAATAACTATGCATACTGCCAGGTGGGCACTAGGCTAGCCAGTAAAATCATATAAATGTCTAACCACTATGCTGTATATCTGAGATTAATATAAAATAATATTGAATGTCTAAATAAATAAGTGTAAAACTATATAAAATAAAACAGAAAACAAAAATAAATAAATACATAAATAAACAATAAATAAATAAATAAATAAGTAAATGGCAGATGACTTGAACAGACACTTCTTCCAATAAGACAAATAAGCACCAATAGATATATGAAAAAAAAATGCTCAATTTCACTCTCTATTAGGGAAATGCAAATCAAAACCACAATGAGATACCACCACACACATGTTAGAATGGCCATTATCAATAAGTAATAACAAGTGTTGGAGAGGTTGTGGAGGAAAAAGAATCCTCATACACTCTGGTGGGAACGTAAACTGGTACAGCCACTATGGAAAACAGTATAGCAGTTCCTCAAAATATTAAGAATCAAATTTCCATATAACCCAGCAATTCCTCTTCTGGGTATCTACCCCAAAAATCTAAAAACCTTGATCCATAAAGATATATGTACCCAATGTTCATTGCAGCATTATTCACAGTGGCCAAGAAATGGAAACAACTAAAGTGTCCTTTGATAGGCAATTGGGTAAAGAAGATATGGTACATATATACAATGGAATATTATTCAGCCATAAGAAAAGATGAAATATTGCCATTTGCTACAACATGGATGGATCTCAAGATTATTATGCTAAGCGAAGTAAGCTATTAGACAGAAAAAATCAAGAACCATATAACTTCACTCATATGTGGGATATAAAACTGAAAGTAACAAACTGACAAGCAAACAAAGAAACAAAAACTCATAGACACAGCCAACAGTTTAGTGGTTACCAGAGGGGAAGGAGGGGATGGTAGAAGAGGGTAGAGGGGTTCAAATATATGGTGATGGAAGGAGAACTAACTCTAGGTGGTGAACACACAATGTAATATATAGATGATGTATTATAAAAATGTGCACTTAAAACCTATATAATTTTACTAACCAGTGTCACTCCAATACATTCTATAAAAATTTAAAAATAAGTAAATAAGTAAGTAAATAAATAAGTAAATTAATAAATGAAAGAAAAAAAGAGAAATGAGAACCAAGAAATAAATAGTATGTCAAAAGCAAACTGTGAAAAATCTTGCACGTTAAGGCAAAGGACTTTTTCAACATACAAAAGGGACTCATTACACATAATTCAAATTGGTTGTAGAAAGTTGAACTGGAGGCAAAGCATGGAGAAATTTGTTAAAGAAAAGACAAACAGGAAATTCTAAGCAGATTCACAGAGTTAGGATTATTGTTATGAAGTCCATCCCCCAAAATACCCCATGTTCAATTATGGAAGAAATGCATTTATAACATGCATTTCAATTTGTTTCTTAACTTGTATGTAACTTCCAAAGCAAAGTCCCAGAGGCCTTATTATTGGGCATTCTGGAAGAAAAATATAATTTTATTCATTTAAATTATATACATAATAGAAAAAATCATGAAATGGAAACTTGAAGGAATATATATATATATATATATTCCCTTTCCTGCTATATACTTCCATCACACACAATTTTAAGAAGATGCTTGTTTTATAGCTTAGTTTCTTCCCATAATAATCACCACTTCTGAAAAATAGTCCTCAAAATAGAAATAGTTTTCATCAGATCAGACAGCAGTAACTTAAAGCCAGTGAAAGTCTTCCTGTAACTTGGATGAATAAAAAGAATGGATAGGACAGATCTCGAAGGTCTTCTTAAACTTTTTCCTATGTTAAGTATTCCTCACCCCCACGCCCCACCCCCCATGCCTTACCTTTTCTCTCATGGAAACCATAGAGTGGTCAGTAATCTTCCGCCAACTCCATTTACTCCACCGTCTTTCCCAAGAAGCTCAGTCCATTCACAACGTACCCTTTTCTCAAAAGTGGACTAAAATGTGCAGTCTACATTTTTCTCTATTATTTTATGATATTCTGTTTTAGCCATATTGTCATTTTTCCAATCACAAAATTTTCTTCGAGGCAAAGACCTATGCCTTACATTACTTTAATGTCAAAGCACAGCGTATAATGTAGGTTTGAGTGCACAGTAGGTCAACAGAAATTCACCATTCATTAACTCCATACTGATTGTAGCTTAGACCTTTAACATTTCGTAAGATTATGAAGCATAGTAGTGGCATGTGAGCCAAATGATTATATAATTCTATGTCATATCCATTTCATACTAAAATATCAAAGATCAAAAGATTAACATCATTTTCCCAGTCCAATCCATGGTCTTGCAAGGAATTTCAAAGCTGTAAGTGGCATCATTTTCTTGAATAGATTTATGTTTTGCAGCAATAGGGTAGTACTGCCAATGGTTTCTATATGCAGATAATTGGAAAAGGCAGCATGCATGCAAAGTCAAGTGTAGGTCAAGTTCATAGACTATTAATTAAGCGGAAAGTGTGTTTTGTTATCACAGAATCTCCAACAGTGGACAAAAATCTCTTTAAAGAAACAGTACAGACACTTTCTTAAAAATTATACTTCTTGGTTAGTTCAGTTCTTCAACTAAAATTTCATTCTCCCTTGTGCATTTTACAAACTTTTGGCAGCTTTATTGTTGAAAAGCCAAGGTACATTCGTAATTGCACCACAGTAACATGCATTTATCATTGGCACAGGTTTCATACTATAAATGAATTACTGTAATGGATGTGTCATGAAATAGCATCTTATTATCCTCCCCTTCTACTTTCTCTACCAAGCAGGTCAAAGTCGATAACAAGTGTTACTCTAAAGCGATATTTTTGAACAAATTAAAGGAATGAAGTGAGTTTAAAAGCTTTAGCTTTGCAATACTTTAAAATGATCAACACTTTTTATTCTAGTTATGCCTCTAAATTCCCAAAACACTTCTTGTTCTGTGCTGTTTTTGCTCATCCTGGAAAGTCATTGGTTTCCATACCGGCACTTAGGTTGTTCTCAATCAAGAAAATGTGATTGAGAATTTATTATACCTGAAGTTGCTGTCAAGAAATGGAAAGATTATAATATTTCCAATTGATTTTATTCGGGTGTGTTTGAAAACATTGAGAGAGAACAAAATCGACCCAACTCCTCTTCATAAAACTCTAAAAAGATATTAGAGTAAAAATTTTTCTTAGCTGCATGGTATTTTGATAGCTGCCATTTCAATGTTTCTGAGGTAGGTAAAAAGGAGTCATCAGAAACATAGAAGTGTAGAATTCTGTCACCACTTTATTTTAGCCCCTTAACCCCTAAATGTGGCAGTGCATAGTCTGTAAGCAGAGAAGATTTCCCCAAACAAGTCCCACATGGGTATAGACTAACCACAGGCTCCACACGTCTAAGTAAGAAACGACTGGCAGGTATCAGATCTGCTGGCACAATGATATCTGCAACAAAAACAATCCCGTCTCTTGATTTAAATGAGGACAAAAATGACATGGTACTATATAGAGAAAAGTTGTTACAATGGATGACAGCATCAGAATCTCAAAATTCTCACATGACAAAATTTAACAAGAACAAAAATATCAATCGCTTGGCTCAAGTCCAAAACATAGCCAGTATTTAATTGAGATTCGCCTTAGCAGTATTCAAACTTTGGAACTTTAATTAACTAAAAGTTTTCCGGATCAAGCTGATTTTAAGGAAACTGCAAATTTAGGCACCTAGGGCATGGCAAATGATCTTTTGCTTGATCCTTGTAATTTGTTCATTCTGTGCAAGGTTTGTAGTATAAAATCAAACCTCTCAAGTGATGATAAATAACATGATAAGTAAGCTAAGTGTCCATGGTCAAATAAAATGGAGTATTTGTGCACAAAACTCAGCCAAAGCATTTGCCTTCACTCAAATTGTTCAAGTAGCTGAGAATGACTAGAAACTTGAGACATGGGAATCTTTATTTTAAAAGGTATTCATGACAAAATACATTTCAGTCTAAATCTCTCCTCTAAATCACCAAGTATTTCTTCATATGCAACCAGATGAGCATTTTCAAACTAGCAAATTGAATAATTTGAGTCCAAAAGATTAGAAAATGATTTTAATGTATAATGTGTGATTATAATTTTATTTATTTTCATGTGGAAATATAATTGGCATATATCCACAGATATTACCTCCAACATTAGAGTTTAAATGTTTAGTTACTAACCAAAAAGGGAAACTTGATTTCTTCTGGTTACATTTATCCAAAGTTAGGTTTGGGTATTTCTTTTTTAAATTCAAGAGAAAACCTAGCTTCTGTTGCACCCAGAAATCTTCTGAATCTTATTTGACAGTTCTAGAAACTCATGTCACTTTCTATTGAAACAAAAGTAATAGTATCACATTTCAGTCTAAATCTCTCCTCTGAACCACCAGATATTTATGCAATAAGATGAGAAATTTCAAACTAGCAAATTGAATAATTTGAGTTTGAAAGATTAGAAAATGATTTTAATGTATAATGTGGAATTATAATTTCATTTGTTTTCCATGTGGAAATATAATTAAAGTTTCTGTCATCTGCTCTCAACTCTCCTCATCCTTCTTCTCCATCCAAAACACAAACACACACACACACACACACACACACACACACACACACACACAAAATACCTAAACACTAGCCAGTTCTTGCTCTTCAGAGGCAATTTGAACAGGATTAAAATTGATATTTGTTTTTGAACTTGTCTTTATTTTTTCACTCAATTATCTTCACTCAAATACCACTGGAAATTATTGAGGTGCTCCAAATACCAAAATAACTGTTGCTTGTATAACATATTCCTGATGTACTCAAACTGTACTCTTTCAGTCACCTGTTGCACCTTTGCATGTTCTCTGTCTTCTGAAGTCCACCACCACCTTAAATACGGCAAGCCTACTTTCCATTCTCTTTTCTTGTGCTAAATTTTGGTGTACATCTACCTAGTAATGTGGGATTGCAGCCATTCCTATTAGGATTTAGCTTTAGGACTTCTACATAGATCTTTGCTCATTAAGCAGTTCCCTCTTTTACTTTACCCAGCAGGCAGTTGTTGGAGTTCTTGGGTAGACCTGAATTTGTCATAAATGTCTCAGCGAAATTGGTCATTGTACAAATTCTAATAACTTAATAAAAAGCTACTAACTTGGGAGGTCTTAGTCTACAGAAAAATTTCCTTTCTGCATGAGAATAAGTTCAATATTAAATCATATGAAGACAATTACATATAGGGTGAAAGATGAAGAATGAAAAAAATAGCAAAAGTAGAATAAAGAGGGTGTGTGTGTGTGTGTGTGTGTGTGTGTGTGTCAGATAAGGCTCAAGAGTTCCCCAATTAAATGTTTTACCATCTATCAGCTTGCTACAATGTTCCAGAGGTGACAGTGTTTCTAGTTTCCTTTTTAGTGAAAAAAATAATTCGTTTGTATTCTGAAATCTCTAATTAGCTAGAGATTTTAGGAAAGGGAAGCAGATTTTAACGACCTAAGGGACGCTAAGAACTAAAGAAATGATGAATGTGCATGAAGACTCAAGAGCACAACCAGGCAGTTTCAATGTATCCAGGTGCCCTTTGGGCCTTGTTTGACAACCCCAAGAACACATGTCACTTTCTATTATGCACACTGATATAGAAACTGCTCAAAACTTTCAGTATTCTTTTTGCAATGTCAAGTGAAAATATAGCTGAAAAGACTCAGTTCTCAGCTGGCAGGTCACAACGAGAGAGAGAGAGAGAGAGAGAGAGAGAGAGAGAGAGAGAGAGACAGAGAGACAGAGAGACAGAGAGAGACAGAGAGAGACAGAGAGAGACAGAGACAGAGAGAGACAGAGACAGAGACAGAGAGAGAGAGAGAGACAGAGAGAGAGAAAGAAGGGAGCAGAGAAAAAGAAACCGGAAAATAACTTAAAAAAAGAATAATGTTTCAGATGAAAATCATTACTAATAAGATTATATGTGTTTATCTCCCAGATGTAACAATTTTAATCTATGTATCAGGCTGGATCTCCAATTTCAGGGACTTGGAAATGAGCAGCAGAAAAAAATTGTTCTTTCCTCAGAGAAAAATGTGCAATCATTTGATGGCACACCCTGCAAACAAAATAAAAGTTTATTTCAAAACAAAAGTTGAAAAATTATTATTGTTGATAACAGTAAATATGGATATAGTCATACTCATTAAGGCTATGTAGAAAAGGATGTAAGATAAAGTGAGTGACAGGAGAAAAGTCAGTGTCAGAACACAGGGAAAATTAGGCCTCCACCTGGACGGCTGGGAACCACTCAGTTTTCTGCCCTGTGGCAGTGATATGTTAGAGCAATGAGGTCGGTTGTTTAAACTCCTTATTCACGTTTTACTATTTAGCTAATTAAGAACACTTCTGGATTTGGTGAAGAATGGAGATAACTAGTAAAAACTTCTTAGATTTTTTTGAAAAATAGGCACTTTTGGTAATATTCTGTAATTATTGCTTAAGTTACTTAATACTCAATTTGGTATCTCCTGTTCAGAAGGTCTTAACATTGACTGCATATTAGAACCATCTGGGGGCTTTAAAAAATGACAATGCTGATTCCCCATGCCAGAGATTCTTCTTTAATTGGATTTGAGTGTGGCCCAGGCATCATTATGTTTTAAAAGCCACCCCGGGAAGTCTAATATAAAGTCAGGGCAGAGAACCACTGCGCCTATCCAATGTTTCTGAAAGTGTCATCTAGATGGATCACCTCTACAAGAATCACCAAAAATCCTTGTTCAAAATGCAGGGGACCATGTCCCACCCAACAACAACTAAACAATTTCTAGGGTTGGGGGACAGGCAGCATGGCTTCATAATAAGTTCCCTCATGATTCTTCGAGAGAATTCCTGCGATCAAGCCTTTATAATTTGATGATCCATTTGACATGCTATTCAGGTAAAGATGGTAGCCATGCTCTACTCATCCAATTTACATCTTGCAATAGCCATTTTCTGACACATGATCGTTCTGTCACACAACTATCCTTTGAATATTGAAATAAAAAAATTATATAGATATAAATGAGGTTTATATATATATATGATACATACATATACATCTATAGACAGACATCTATATATCTCCAGTATATGTGTATGTGTATACATATATATACATATACATGTAGACATTGGTTCTCATACTAATAGGAGAAGTCTTAATTCTGGCTTGGAAGGCCTTCCATTTCTCATTCTCATGCTCATAGCAGAGGACGATTTCCTATGGTTGTGTAAAGTTTTACGGGTAAGGCTCATATGGTGGCTATGCAGAGTCAAGTTCTAATGTTCTCTGAACAATCCTTAGAAAAACCCAGAGACACTGAAAAATATATTTTGAGTACTACTTATGAGCCCTGGTTATATATATTTTATAGTCCTATTGTTACTGAAAACTGTTCTTGAAATCCAAAGACCCTCACAGTCTGTCGAACGCAGAAAACCTATTAAAAAACCATCTGAAATGCATTTCAGGTGAAATCACTTTTACCAAAGTGCAGATCATTTAATTTACTCTAAAGGCATATAATTAGAATGGAGACCGAATTGGTATTTTTTTTCTCTTTTCACAATATAGCATAAATACATACTTCTTTATCCTAGCTTCAGCATGTGTGTAGCTTTTTATAAAGCCCATTTCAGAGAAGGGAGTGTTTTTTTGTTTTGTTTTGTTTTCTGTTTTCATGGACCTCTACAGTGTGTATACTCAGAAGTTTTTAAATAGGTTCTCAAGGGAAAACAGAGCATAATAAAAAAAAAAGAAGGTATTATTTATCTTGGCCTTATCTGCACATGTCAGAAAATTAAGACAGTGATGAATTATACATTACTGTACAAAATTTTATTATCAGAGGCAAAATTCAAATTTGTTCTGCTTAAAATACAGAAGACAAATTTTCTCATTTAGAAAAATTCATTTTGTTAGTGCTTGGTTATAATGGAATAAAAATTTCATGTTGTACATACTGATTCAATTATTACTGAATAATTTTAAAGGCATACCATAGAGAACATCTGCTAAACTAACACAAGTTATTTATTTGGTAAATGCTTTAGTAACTTGTATTTACTAAAAGATGTTACATTTTTATTTCTAAATTATAAAATAATTAGAAAGAAAAAATTGCTTCCATTTGGCATATTTTAAATAAGTCTGTTCATTTGGGAAATGGTTTTAGGAAAATAAACTTTGTTGCTGAATAAATTCAAGTTCACTCGAAATAGTCCGCATAATATTTTTGTAAGATTATCTGATGAGTGCAGTGGTGTCCAGAAAGCCAATTATGAAAAAGGCAGAATTTATTTTCTTGCTTCAATAACTGGATGGTGCACATGCTTCATAGTCCTAATGTGTTTTAGCTTCATAGTCCTAATTTGTTTTCAGTGAGTATCAAAATATAAAGGGACTAAAAGATAGTAAAAAATGGCAAGTGTATTCATATATGGCAATGTACAAGCAGCATTTAAAAAGATAATGTGAGATTACTGTTATACAATATTTTCAAAGGTAGGATACAACATTTGAGGAGGCATTCATTTGAAAAATGTCTAGGACTTGAGAAATTACATAATAAACCTATTTTAAATAAAACTGAATAACAAAAAAATAATAATACGTGTTCTCACCCAGTAGGTCATAAGTTATGTGAAGGTGGGAACACAATAATGTACAATATTGTGAATTTAGTAGGGGTTAAATGAACAGTGGCTGATCAACATAGAAAATAAATGCACTGCACATCCAAGACAGATATTCTTAACTTCACTGTAACATTTGCTATAAAATAGTTCACTCTTTCATTTATTTTCATGGCATAATAAAAAAAGTGTGCTATTAGAAACAAGTTGACCTGTGCAGAGCTAGATCAAAGCAGTTATCTTAAACTGTATCTATACACAGCAGGCCAGTGAAAAATTTAACTTCAGGTAAATTAAACAGCTGCAGTTCATCTATAGTTCTAAGCAGAGAGAGAGAAATACTTCTCTGACCTCATCACTAAGCAAAATTCTCTAGAGACTAATAGGTCTCCTACACGTGCAGAAAAGAGGTTTAACCTTATCTTTTGATCCACTGGTGAAGAGCTTTGCAATCCAGCCTATCTTTTTATTTATTTTCCATATCTTGGCTGGAGTACCTACTACAAAACCTACTATGGTAGTGTAAAACATCTTGATAAATTTTTTATTGGTGATATGAAGTAACCTTGTTAACAAATGAGAGGCAAACCAGAATGCACTAAGTAACACTTCTTTCAAGTGAGCCAATAACGATGAGAAAGTGAGCTAAGTATCTAATCAAATCTTCTATAGAGACTGGTCTGTATGGATAAGCATTATGTTTCCATTCACGTTGGAGCAGCTTAATGACTAATTTGAGCTGTAGGAGACTTGGGTGTGCAGGATTTTGAATCCCAGCTAATACCTCCCACCAGTTATATAAACTGATCATAACTCTGAGCCTAGTCTCCTCACTAGTAAAATGGAACTGATAACTCTTTATTAGGTTTATCAAATAAGATGACATCTAGAAAATGCTTGGCATTTAGTAGACACTCAAATTTTTGTTCTTTCTCTATATTCTAACTCATTTTAATGTTAATACAGCACAAAAAAAATAATTCAGATTAAAATAAAGGATTGGTCTTTTTTTCTTTTGTCTTAGTATACTAGTACATGAAATGGGAATGTCCAAAAGATAACTATTCAAAATAAAGTCCCTTAACATGCTTTGTTTTCAAAATCTGGATAAAATAATAGTGTCTACTCCTAGGGCCATTTGTGAACTACTTATTTAAAAAGTAAAATGCAGGTAATCACGCATATGCGGTGTACTGCAAATTAGAATATATACTTTCACCAACTACTTACTTTTAGTATTTCAGATACTTGAAACTTCCTTTGAAATAAAATTTCATAAAATTAAAAATAAAAGCTACCAGAGTATACTTTTGTTAAATATATTTTTCTTAAATACAAGCAGCAGAAAACAAAATATTTTAATAAAAAACTTTCTTATTAATTCAAAGCAATTGAACTGAAGGTTGCTTTTACATATTAAAATTTGGAATTCTAGAATATTTTACAGGAACATTTTTGTACTCGAAAGTTCACCTATATTAATTTGAACTAATACATTATTGCCTAGGATAAGAATTATTGAACCTGCTTGAAAAAACATATATGATTAACCCAAAATTAGCACATTGCGACTATACAAATAGTATGCTAAAAACCATTTTAAAAAACTTGAACCACTTTTACATAAGTAGGTTAAACATTCTTCCTGCAACTTACTGATATTATTAAATTGCTCAAACAGCTTTTCTTAAAGATAAATTCCATCCCAATTTATATTTCAACTATAAAATTGAAACTAACTGGTTTTATTATACTTTCTAAATGTTACACATTTCCGTGAAACAGGACTAAGTGGCGTGAAACAAAACAATGAGAATTATCCATAAACATTTTGAGAACTAGTGCACAAAAATAATTGCATAAATTATCCAAACCTAAAAAAGGATTTGGTTCCTTTTCTGTAGCATGTAATTATTTTTTATGTTGCCCTTATTCTGATTGGGTCATTATTTCCTTATGTTTGTTTCACTCATTGTGATGTGAATTCCTTCAGACCTTATTTATCTCTTCCTTCTTTACTTCTCACAAAGTGCTTTGTGAAACAAAAGATGCACAATTTGTTTAATTAACTTGAATTCTGTCATTATATAATTAGCGGTGTCAACTGATAATAATTCAACTACAATCTGTGATAGAGGGAAGAATACAGGAGTGGGACTCTAAATTTCTCATTATATGAGCTTTTACTACTTCTTTAATAGGCATACGTGACTACCTCATGGGCATGCTAAGGAGAATAACTGGGCTATTTCAGGTTTCAGAATTCTTAGAAAAAACTTCCTTGAATTTTTAATAACCAGTAGATTTTTAATTAAATATGTAATGGTAAATTTCTTTAGGAATCCCTTTACTGCATCGAATCCAGTACTACAGTTGCACAAAAATGTGTTATTTCACAATTTAGTCTGCATAGATTTATAAACATTTTACTGAATGCTATTTTCACGGATTTAGGTGGACAACATTTTATCTGTGGTCTGACCATCTGTTACTACAGATAGAGTTTATCAGAGAAATTTGTGTGGAAAATAAATTAGCAGTATTTTAAGGTCATTTAAACAATGTTCACCAGAAGCTAAAAAAGGAAACTATAATCAATATTTTTCATCCTAATATTTGACTACTTATGCTAACCAAAGTGAATGCTGATTAGCATTTCATCCAGTTGTTTGACACCATGTAAATTAGAAATGCAGACTTTTAAAACTAATATGATTATTGTAGATATATTTAATCACATATTTTGATGTTGCTTTCAGTATTTGGAAAATTTCCAACTAGTGAAATGAATAGAGATATTTCAAGTATGTCTTTCTATTTTAGTTGTAGGAAGGGTGTAATGAAAGTCTTAGATTATTGTACCTGTTACCAAAATAACAACCATATAATTTTAAACAGTTCATGTTGCTACTCTGTGCCTCAGTTTTCTCATCAGACTATCAGGGCTAATATAATTTATTGTTTTTGAAGGGAGTTAAATAAAATAGCATGGGTAGTTCTTTGAAAATAAAATGCAATTTATAAATATATCATACAATCTTAATAACCCTGTAAGATATTAGTTGTAATATTTGTAAATTTCACTACCACAAAAATCTCAGTTCTATGATATAATTATTCAATAAATAATATAAACCGAAGTGAGTTTTAAGCTCCAGCTAAAATCCATATTATTGAAATTCAAGAATAAACCTAGCATTGTAGTTATTAGCCTTAGTGGTTGTGCTTGTATATTAAAAAAACTTCAAAGATTATAAGAAACTTTTAAGGGAAAATGTGTCAAAAGAGATAAAACTTTTTATTTACAAGTTACTTAGAGATACTTAATACTCAGTATGGTAAATAACTTAGTTCTTTCTAATTGAAACCAAGTTTTGCTGTTGTACATACATTGGCACAGTAAAGTTTTAAGCCTAGATGTTGGATACTTTCAACAAACTGTTATTTCATGCATATATATGATTTGTAAAACAGACAAAGAAGAGAAAAAAGATAAAAATTCTATGTAGAAAATAGAATTTTATAACTACATTTTACAGAATATTCCAAGAGATATCATTGGTCATTTTATTATTTTGAAAATATTACTTATTTAAACAACTAAAAAACGTTAAAGCCTGATATAATCTTCAACATTTGAAAGGATAACTATTGAAAAATATGTAGAACAAAAATTCCATCTCAATGTCATTGATACCACTTATACTGTTGAACAAGTATTATATGAGGTATTGAACATTGCACATAATTATACACTTAGGATTTGACATTGTAGCTAAACCAGTTGTTCAAGGCCACTAAAATACTGAAAGAGGATTAAGATTATTAACAGTGGGGAGGAAAAAAGAACTTTAACAGCCCTTCTAACTCAAATCTGGAAATGGTGATTTCACTCAAAAGAATGTCACAGCTACTAAGAATTTTCAGTAATTCACAACACAAAACAAGACATCCACCTCTAGTTTTTTATCTTCTCTATTACATGAATCCAGTGGTGACATGGTACATGTTTTGGACTGGCACAGTATTGTGATATTTATTATAGATATGTCTCAGACTCACCCCTTAAGGATTTTGTATATGTGATGAGTACTAATTGAATTTCATTACTTCTGATAGGTGGGATGACGCATAGATTTTATACAAAGCATTACTATGTCTTATTAACACCACATAGAGTACTTAAAAGTCATGTGTTTTAATTGAATGAAGTGCTTGAAAATTTAGGTGTAAATATATATTACCTGCTAAAAAGATAAAATTCAATTTTAGGTGATAACTCATTCCATGAATTAGGAACTACAAACTTACAATAAATCAATGACTCCAGTTTCTAAAATAACTGTTTTTTCCCCAGTGTGCACTGACTATTAGAGTTACAATATTTTCTTTCAGTGATTTGCAAGAAGATTTGGAGGAGTGGAAAACCTCAGGAAAATAGAAAGTGGTCCACAAACATTTGACTTATGTACAGTAGTTGTATTGGTAGTTTATAATGATAAAGAAAATGTGTCAATTTGGAGCATCTGAGCAATGTTTGGAGAGCTGGCCTACTGGGTGAGAAATCATTTATAAACACTTGTGTTACATAACACAAAGCCATGAAAAGGGTGGTCAATGCCAAAGAAAAAGCTTTGCTCAAGAAAAGTAACTTTTCTTCTTAATTGATGGCACAACTGGCATCAAAGGTCATTACAGGCTAATAGACCCTCTTGAGGTATGGTTGTTTAATGGAGGATTAGGTTCACAGACACAAAACCAACACACAGAGAGAGTTTTGAACTCTCTGGATCACCCAACATGAGAAGGAAAACCAAACAAGATGAAAAATAAATATTTTTGCAGCACTAACAATTACTAAATATGCACAATTGTTTTATGCAACAGGAAGTTGGACAAAAAGGATGACAAAATCTATATTTGGAAAGTGAGGTGGCCACTTACTTAGGAGAATTAGAACAATGTTGAGTTTATACATAAATTTTGTTTGAATTCATTTTTATGTAGTAGAATAGACAATTGTTCAGGAAGTAGATGACAAAGATCCGTAACAGTTGAGAAATTTAGTCAGGAAATTGTCAGGAACGACAGTGTTGAGATAAATTCTTTTCAGCCTTTTCTAAGTTTGCATTAGTCTATAAAAAGAGATAAATTTTCTTTGATCTGAAGAGATTCTTTGTAGAAGTGCAGTGTACAACATACTATATACACATGGGGCTTCCCTATGTACATATACATATGCATACACTATCGATATGCCTTTTTAAATGTATACACAGATTTAACTCAAAGAAAATGAGTTAGCAATACAGTAATCATTGCAAGACAATCCAAGTGCTGAAATAAGTGACACTGATCACTTAAAGGGCTATTTTACTTCTTACAATGCCCCAAACTAAGAATATAATTCCCTTTCTTTAGTGTTTCTTTCATTGCAACACTGATTGTCATAGATAATCTTTGTGCTTTTGCATAATGCCCATCCTGGAGGTAACATATATTCACATACAGCATTGGACATTTTAAATAAGCATGCTGGAACACAGGCAGGACCATACAACCATGCACAAATTATTCTGAACACGTGTTTCCAAACTTACTGCAACACCAACATGCACCACTATCATATTTGGTCCTGGAGAGCAAGGAATGTACAGCTGAAGCAATCATGGCTAGTTTCACTTGCAAGAGTTTCTTTAGAGAAGGACACCCAGTAGAGAAACAAAACAGAATGAATGAAGCACACACACACACACACACACACACACACTCCCTCAAAACCAACAATTAAAAAAAATTTCCTCCCACACGTTAACACTGAAAATCTGGCCATTTCCATGTAGCATATTTTCCTCATTCCACAGAAAGCAGGTCTTCCCACAAAATTCTGAGCTGACTGGTGTATGACATATACTAGTGTCTCAGAGCTTTTCCTAACCATTGGAAAAGCTCGTCTTGGTAAAGCATTTTCCAGCGCACGTTGGCTTCCACTGTTTCCACCGCTCTGGAGAAAGAAGCAGCAGCTACTCCATCATAGTTCTTCATAAAGTTCTTTAGCTGGAAATAGACATTTTAACATGGTAAATATGCATGTCTTAACATGAACTCATGTCTAACATATGCAAGCAAGAATCTATTTGAAACAATGTGCCACAGTCACTGAAGGAGGTATATTTATTATGTGGAGCGGGTTTAGTAATGAAACACAACAGAACAGAGTGTATCCATTGGGTGTGATTTCTTTTGGAACTGAAAGAAAAAACTGAGTGGACATTACAGTTTAAATAACTCCAAATTCAGCTTCTTGTTTCATAAATAACTATTAAAACAGACATA
Organism: Rhinolophus sinicus; assembly: GCF_036562045.2. Classification (NCBI taxonomy): domain Eukaryota; kingdom Metazoa; phylum Chordata; class Mammalia; order Chiroptera; family Rhinolophidae; genus Rhinolophus; species Rhinolophus sinicus. The sequence continues at coordinate 132,890,329 of NC_133752.1, forward strand.
TTTTTCTTTTCATCATAGGTTGAAGGGATTGTGACAAAGTTGAGTTCTAATTACAAAGCATATTCAATAGACAGAACAGCCTTAAACACTGAATATAAGGATCAAGCTCATTTTTTGTTTGTTTGTAGAGAGAAGATATTCTTTATCTTCTCCAAATAAGCATGATGAGGGCAAGCATTATGATGGCAAGGAATTACCAAAGTTATTGGGTGGTGGGGAAAAAGTAATGATGATATAAAAACTGGATGATTAAATGGCATTGCAATAACCTGAATAACTACATATAGAAAGAATGAAGCAGGAATGTAGTCTCATTTAGCTAGAGAATTTGAGATTTAATTAAAATAAGTTATAATTTTTAAAAATTGTGTCCTAATTTTTATGGAAATAAGATTTTCTCTACAGAATTCACACACTTTAGGCGTGCTCGAGGATTTTATCTCAAGATTCAATACTAGCAGTTTTTCTTTCTAGTTGATATGTCTTAAGAAACTGGCAACCAACCAACAATGTGGTGCTAATAGACAAATGTGAAAACTCAGCTTGCAACACAGAAACATTATGTGGTGTAATTAGTGTGGGGTGTGATTCATTTACACGGTGGGCACCACATGGAAGATAAGCCAGGAGGGAAATGCAGTGTGTGAAGATTGGCACAAGCACAACCAAGGAGAACGGGAGCGGGGGAGGAGGGAGTATTTAAAATGGAGTTAATTATACACTGAATTAATCTAAAAATTGGTTCATGGATATCTTGGTTTGTTTATGACAGGGTTATTTTGTTAACATGATACTAATGGTTTTTCTCAAATTTTATCCTCTACTTTCTTGCAAACCCACGTCCCAGTGCTTTAGCAATGGATAACCATATACTATACACTTTGCAAGAGTTCAAAAAGCTTTGATAACAAACCTGTAATATTTTATAAGATCCAATGTATAACAAAGATTTATCAGTGCTATCCTTATAACGAATTTGACATTTGACCAAATTCACACATACAAAGGAAAGAGGAAGGGAAGGGATTGGAATTTACTGAATAGCTCCAATATTATGGCATACACATGTGCTGTATATGCTGTGCCATACACATGTACCTGGAACATGTATGCATATATAAGAAAGAAGTCTAATGGAAGTACTTGAGTCATATTTTAAAATTCTAGCTGATTAATCCAATAATTCATTTGTATTTATATATTTATGTTCGGACTCATTCAGTCTATAGCCCTAAAGCAGCAAATAATACATTTTGATCTAAGTTTTGCATTTTGTGTTTCAATTTATACAAAAACATGTACATTACATATGTAGGAGGTCTGACAACTAAGTTCACAAACTTGTTGCTAACCTTTTTTGATATCAGAGGGATTATTGATTATGATGTTGTACAACTGGACCAACAACCAATTTTACTATTTGGAAGTGCTGAAAAGGCTGAGTGAAAAAGTCAGATGACCTGAACATTTTGGCAACAATTCATGGCTCTTGCCTCACAACAGCACTGTCTGTGAGGGAGGTTTTAGCCAGTAAACAAATAACTGTATTGGAACACCCTCCATACTCACCTGATCTGCCCCCCAATGACTAGGGTGGACTAGGCGCTGGCATTGGTGCATAGCTCCCCAAGGGGAGTACTTGGAAGGTGACTGTAGTAATATTCAGCAATGAGGTATGTAACACTTTTTCTTGAATGCATTCGCGAACTTAATTGTCCGACCTCGTACATAACAGTGTCATTATTTACACAATATATGTGAATCAGGAAAAAAATTCATCTACCCCTTTAACACATGTTCTGCTTTATTACATAGTTTCCCAGGCAGTCACTGAATATGCCAGATAGTGAAAATGACCCTTCGGCCACTTCGATTCTATGGAGCATGCTCTTGGCCTCTTGATGAGATAGCAAGCCAGCCTGAACACATGAAGTAAAACTCTTAAGTCTTCCTCAAAGGCAAACTATGGATTTGAATATGAATGTGCTATTTACACAATAGTAGGTCAGACTATCTTGCAAGAAGATTCATTTCTTAAATCACTATTTTGGTACACAAAATACTGCACTCAGAGAGCCTGAGGTGACTCACATGAATTTTAGGAATAGCTTATTCATCAGAATACATCTGGCCCACTTTCCATAGTTGGCACACATTGATCTTATGCCCTGTATTCCTCCACAGCTCTTCTGGCAAAGAGGTGGGCAGAGCAGCCCTCTAACTGGTCCTAGGGTGTGAACACAGCGTCTTCCAGACCCTGTCACACTAGAGGCCATGGGGTAGATGGAAGACATTTGGCATTCCAGTTTGCTTATTTCTGCATCTCTTTGGTAGGTTTTCTGCTGTTGTTAGTTTTTATTGTCGTGCTTTCCTAAATATGCATGTGATCTTATGCTTTTATTTGAACGTGTTGTAAGTTTAGATATTTTTATAAAATAACATTTAGTAAGATGTCAGAGTTGTTTGTGTCCCCTGTTCTTCACAGCATAAAATTTCTAGATATGTTTGTTAGTTTCTCTATTAAAAAAAAACATTTTAACATTTATAAAACTCTTATGTTAGGTACCTTAGATCCTAAACATCACAAAATATACTATTTGTACTGTAAATTGCAAAACATAATATACCTTAGTGACCATATCAATGAATTGGATTAGCTATTGTCCTTAGATGAGATCTGTATTTTCACATTAAAACTGTACATGGGATGTCTGGTGCATGGGATCTATATTCTTCCACAACCGTGTTGTGTGTTAGGTTCAAGAGGCAGCAAAATGACTGCGGAGAAGGATTGCTGAATGGACATTAGTACGGAAAAATGGCAAGGGCCTCTGAGGTTCCACATGGTGGGGCTTCCATTAGTTTAAAATTAAGGAAATAGTGTACTGTCTCATGGAGAAATATTGTTCAAATTGCTAGAGCCATGGAATTCAAGGAAATTGCCAGTTTCAGTTTCTAGAATGCAGTTCTGGGGATGGAACCATGGCACAATATAAGTATCTCTACTTACTGGTCCTGAAGCTGGTGGGGGTCATTCAAATCTCAAATGAGTTTTCAGAATTCATAAATATACTGATTCCTTTTTGATCTACTAACTGTTGAAATAAGAATATGCTATATCCAAAGGCAGCACATTGGGTTTTCTGCTTACAAGGATGATTGCTTACAGAGAACGAGATTGAAATTTCCTCAGCCCCTAATTATTTATGAAAGGGAGTTATCAGCACTACAAGTTAAACCCCCATCCCACCTAACAAGAGTGGCCCCCAATCCTACCGTGGACTAGATAATGACAGTATAGGAAAGCCTCAGGCCACAGTTGTTAAACTAGAAATGTCAGAGCCAGCAGCTGTGTCCTGATGGAATGCATCCCTCCTGCCACTTGGAGCCTCTATTGTGAAGTTAGCTGCTTTGTACATAACAGAGTAAAAGTCACAACTCAGTTTCAGTTCTGAAATTTCACCTTTCATTATAGGGATAGGTTGGAATATGTCCAATGGAAATTAAATCAAGTGTAAAAAATGAAATATGTAAGTGAAATATGTAAAACCAAATGGCCAGTATATGATAAATTCAATTAAATGTCCATTTAAAAGATGTCTGTTTGTTTTTTCCCCATGACCTGGGTATTACTGAAACAAGGAAAATAGGAAAGACACAAAGAGTTAGAGGCTAGAAAAAGAGGAAAAAGGGACAAGAGAGAATCAGGGAGAGGGGGGGAAGGGGAAGAAGACAGGAGAGAAGCTGGGAGAAGGCAGGCAGCAATAAGGAAGAGAGAGAGGAGGGAAGAGATTTTTCACTTCCGCACTCACTTCAACCGCTGCGCAGGTCGTGACTAAATGAGTCTTTCACTCCCAAGTTATTGAATGTAAAATCATGAAATTAAAAGGACTTCATTTAAATACAGAGTAAATGGGAAGCAATCATTAATTTAATGACCTTTCTGCTTCGTATGGATATGAAAAAAGCCCTTCCCATTTAGCTTCTTTTATTAAAAAATATAGTGAAACATGTGCTGGGGCTTTCAAAACTAAATCCTTCAGGGTTGGGAACACATGTAGCAGGGATAAAAATTGAATTTCAAATAATTACAATGAGAGACTTAGCTTAGCTTAGCTCATGGTGTGAAAGAATCCAAGTTAGTGCATGGGGAACGATCATACAAAATTGAGCAATAGCAGAAGATATTAGGGATGGTGCCAGGGTGGGTGCTTCTGGAGGACTGCTGGCTCAATGTGATTAGCTCTGTGTCACAGCATCGGGCATTCATTCCGTCAGTGAACACCAAGGGAACCGTGGCTCAGTGACAAATCTCAGCTAGATTTTATAATGGAGGAGAGCAGGAGGTGAAAAAGAGATAGATGTTTGGAGCCCCACTCATCATTTAAAAGTGTCTATATTTTGTTCCTTCCTACTACTTACTTACCCTTTCCCATTTCACACCTCTCTCTACTAGAGATGTAGGTAGTCAAAACAGTAGCTGGTTCCCAGAGAAATAAACCAGAGAAAAAAAGGAAATATTAGATACTCCACAAAATGGACACTCGTGCTAAAAATGAAGTTTATTTTCATTAATGAAATTCTTTAGTGATTGTACCAAGCAGAATTTTAAAACAAATTATTAATCTCAATATATATTGTCAGATACACTCCCTTCCAACATATGAATTCATTCCATTCAACAGACTGGATAGCATGAAGCATTATTACCACATCTAGTTATCCATTCTCTGTATGGACCCAAGCACAAAGGAGTGAGACTCAGGTTCTGTACCTCAACCTCAACCTTGGTCTTCTGTATCCAAATACTCAAGTCATTGTGACGGGATAATTTTGTTGTTTCGAGGATCCTAAACTGGGTTCACAGAATCAGCTGATGAGCAGTTAATTGTACCCAAGATATCTGGACTGGATTCTGAATCCCCCAGTTTGAGAATCTTTATATTCAAACACTTCTCCCAGGCATTTAATGTTTAATATGTTAAAATTACCTTAATAATGAATTGAGTAAAGACTTTAGCATGTGTGTGTGTGTGTGTGTGTGTGTGTGTGTGTTAAAGAAATGGGTATGAATCTATTGGAAAGAAATGGTTGAAGTAAATGTATAATTTCATATGTTTATAAAAGAAAAGCATTAGAACTCATCTTAAAATATTTACCTCTTTGAGTTCACCTTCAGTATTGAGAAATTCTGTAACTCCACTGATAAGTTTGGAATTCATAAATAATGCCTCTCCATACCTCAAAAGATAAAAAAAAAAAAGTTTTAATGTTAATACAGGCAGTAATTTAAGAAATAATACAATAAAGACTTTTCGGAATCTTTTGCAAAGGTTCCATTTGACCGGTGCAGTCTCAATGCCATTAAGATCTCGGAGCATTCAAAATCATTCCTCTAAGGGAGTCAGAGAAGTGCCAAAGAGCTGTGTCTGTGAGATACCAGTACAGGCCACCTGATTTGGCTCACGATTTCTAAGAGAGGTCTAAATTGTAGTAAGTTAAAAACAAAAACGAAACAAAACAAAAAACCTTCTAAAAGTAGATTTAGGAATTGCTGTTATATTCCCAATCTGAGACCTGAGGAGGAATTATTTTTAAAACGTTTCAACTTTAAAGTTACCTAGCTCATTATAAGGGAACATAATCCCAACAAAGGAAACAGGACTGCAAGACAAATTTGGGCATTGTCAGATGTCACACAGATTCTTTGGTCTGGTCAGTCGTAATTGACATTGGCAGTCTCTTTTTCATGCTTAGAAACAGCCAAATTTCTTAAAAATGCTTCTAAAAATATTAGCTTTTTTTTTTTTAATGTGGGTAGTAAAATAAAATATCAAGTTGTTGACTTGAATTGCATAATCCTTCTACTACAAGCATAATTCCTTGACTCACGGACCAAGGTAAGGAACAATTTGTGTCTGTGAGTTAGAAAGATTTCTCATTTAATTGACTTGTCTCCACTGTGCTAACGATACCTATCACAGGCTATCATACTCTTAGAATTAAGAAAAGTACACCAACAATAAGATTTAGAGTTTTTGGAAGCAGAGGTCCAGCCACTGTTACAGTAAGTTTTGTAATATTGCTGTTACTTGTGGGACCTTAAGTAATTTAGTTTTTGAAGCCTCAGTTTCCTCATCTGTAAAATGAGGGAACTAAACTGGACAACTGTCATAATTTGTTATAATTCTAACGTTTAACTATTCCATGGGAAAATGTTAGCTAAATAAAATAAACAGGCATTCAATAATAATATAAGTAATCATTAGTAATCCCTCTGTGGTTACAGATATGGCTTACTGTCTAGGAATGAAAATAATTCCTAGAGTGTTTTGCTTATACTTTGCTTACACTCATGTGAGGATGAATAAGGCACAATTCCTTCCTTGAAGGTATTATACTATCTAGAATTGTAAGCAGATAATTTCCATTTATTGTGATTAAATGTGCTGATCATACAATTACACACCTTGTTCAGAGAAGGTCTCTGTAGCTGTGGGATCTTGGGAAACGATTCAGGGAGATGGTGGCATATAGATTGAGTAGGGAGTAGTTCTGAACATCAAGGAAGAAAGTAAATTCTGGCAGAGGACCAACGTAAACAAAGGGAAGGAGGTCTGAAACAACATGGTGTGTGCAGACAACTACAAGCATTTGGTATTAAGAATGTATGAATTGTGAAGCAAGGGATAGCAGAATAAAACACTGAGGGGTCAGTCAGAGGACTTAAGGAGCTTAGATTGTCAGTGTGGCACAGAATCATTGAAGTTTTTACTTCAGGGGAATGGCACTTTTTTTTCAGAGTGATTCTTGGAACAAAGGGAAAAGGGGTGTGTGTGTGTGTGTTGGACATAATTATAGAGGCAGGGAGACAGAGGCTATTGTTAAGTGTAGTAGTAAGAGGGAAGAACCTGCACTAGGGGCAGTGGTAGCAGGAAAGAGGAATAATTCAAGAAACATTTAGGAACTGTTAAATTGACAAGACCTCAAGCCTAATTGTTACATATAGCAAGGGAAAAGAAGAGCCATATGTAGATTTCCAGATGTCTGGGTTGAACAATTGGTGAATAGTCATATTGTTTGCTGAGAAAAGGAAGACAAGAGGAAAATGATAGGTTTAGCTTTGCAGGTACACCTCAGTAGGGGATCACCACAGGTCACGATCTATTATAGGGTGATGCACAGGTTAAATGTCTGAGTTAGAGATACAGATTTAAGAATGATTGAAACCATCGGAATATATGGCAAGTGAGAATCTGCAGGGCAGGAAGTAAGGAGACCAGTGGACAGCACCCCCCTGACCTCAAATGTTCAAGGATTGACCGAGGAGTAGGAGTAGATAAAGACAATTCTGTTTGTCAAGATAAACACAGCCCTATCTGTAGATATGCTAAAACCTCAACCTTTCTACCTTTTGATTAGAGATCATGAACTCTGAGACAAAACAGGCATATCAGGAACTAAACCTCTCTTGGTAGGGACTAAACTATATATACATTACATTGAACTCTGATCTATAAAATCACTCCCTAAAGAAACTCAGTGTGTTCGTAAATATTTAATATTCTTTATAATGAGCATAATGAGCTTGTATACATTAATTTCATCTTGTGTCACGTGCATGACAACAAAGCACGTTCTAATCTTCCAATCATTCTAATTTCTGAGTTGAAAGTACGAAAAAGCCAATGTACTTCCTAGGAATATCAATGCTTTCTGACAATAAAATATCTGTAGCTAGAAACGGGTTTTAATATGACACATCCATTCAAATTGAACTCTTTATATGAGGGCAACTGATAAAGTGTACGCTTTAAAAATAAAGTTTATATTTCCATTTTTTAAGAGACAGAACAGTAGGTCTGAACACTATTTGGGGACATTTAATTTGAGAATGTGCAGCATTTACATGCTCTATAATAAATTTAATTTTAAAATGCCATTGAGATTATCAGAGCACTAAATTAACATTTATTATAATATATTTAAATATATCATAAAATATTTCCTATAATTGAGGCTGAAGGATTCTCACCATGAAACAAGATGTCTCAGGAATGAATTCAACTGCCAACTAGAAGTATACAATGATTTGAATATTCCTTCCTATATCATGGTTTTACTTTAGGTATTTTATGATTTTATAGTCAAAAGAAATTTAAAACAATTCTACAGAAGTAATTAAAGTTGTGTTGTTATAATGCCAGTATATCTGATTTATAAATATATTTTTTTATAATGCGTTCAGGACATAGGTGTTTTATGATACAATTTCTTCACCCTTGGAGAGTTTGATAGATTTTTCCAGGGACGTTGCATTGCTAAAACTTTCACTCCTTATATTTCCATATATAATTAGTTATCAATTTTAATAAATGAATAATTTTATAAAATTGTTAAAATAATTCTGACTTTCACAGGAGTGGCAACACCCATCTTGGTTGAGTATTTTAAAATCTAATTCTATTATGTGGACCTTTATTCGAACACAAAAAGTTGGGCTTTTATCTCTCATATGTCACTTTTAATTTACTCACTCAAGTAGAAATGACTGAACTCTTATATCTACCTGGTATTTAATATCTTCCACTTATCTCTGAAAAACTTCCAGGCCAGGTCCCGGCCATGTGGATTTCGTGCTACGTGGATTATCACATCGATTGCATCTTGATCCAGCACCACCTCAGAATTCAGTGACAGATTCAGAAGCCTTTAAGGATAAAATTGTGAGAAAATTTTTACTCAAACAACTTAAACATTTGTATAAAATTACATGATTTAATTTATCATATTCCTCAAGAGAATAGTCCAGTGTAAACTTTATTAATGCAAATTGATCAATAGAATAATTTTCTGGTTATTAAAGAAGAAAGATCAAATTCATAGTATGTTAATTAATATATTAATTACATTCTGAAATAAATCTTGTGCAAGAAGAAGTCACAATTCTGGTTTGATGATGCAAACGTACTTTAAAAATTATTTATGGTAAATACTTCCTTTTATATTGACATATTGTCTAACATGTGTGAATAAAGGTATATAACAAATGAGTTAGAAACAAAATTATATCTTTCAAGTCACCTAGCTTTAGTCATGTTCACAGATCAATTTTCCTTAGATCTAGGCAGATATATTTCATAGTAACTAGCATATATTCAAGGAAATAAAATCAACTTCAGAACAGTTTGATAAACAGAAAATGTTTTCATTACACAAGTAAATTTAGAACATTAATTGACCCACCTATTTAATAAATTCCTGTCATCACTGCAAGTTAAGGCTTCCAATAATATTTTCTTCTCAGAAACTGCCGTGGTGGAGTGGAATTTCATCCATATGAACTCCCAGACATCTTCATCTAGCAGTGAAACTCCTGTACAGTACACGATGTCTCTAACATTTAGTGGTATTCTAAAGAAGCAACCCATGGTGATGTTCTGTTAATTAAAAGCTCCATAGTATTTAAAATAAAGACAGACGTTTTACTACAGTCAGTTTTTAAAAGATGATTTTGTTAATTAGATTTTACCTGAAAGAGAATAATACTATATAGTAACAATACTCAAAAATATTGGTGACTGAATGAATAAAATAATGTATTCTATTTAAAACTAGTTTTGAATGCAGCATTTGTTTTCACTCTCAAAACTATGTATATATTTAAACAAACAAAAAAAGGAACATAAGAACTTAAGAAACCAATAAAAATAGGGTGCTTTATATTTTCACCAACATGAATATACTTATCAACCAAAGACTTTGCTCTCACAGTGATAAACCCAAGAATGACAAGAAAGCACTGGTTGAAAAGACTAATTCGGGTAAAACAGAAACATTTTCTCCTAAATTCTTGGAAATTTTTTTCTAAAATTATTTTCCTCAAATAGTTCTCTAAATTTTGGAGCCTAAAAAATTATTACACAGATAATAAACAAATAAAATATAAATAGCAAATTTTGAGAAAGCAAAAAGTTCTTTTTCCCTATGTTTATAAAGGTGACTATAAAAATAGACTAGATTTTGACTTTGATTCCAAAATAAATGTTACAGTAGGAAACTGTTAGTGGACTTAAACAGTCTTGGCTATTTATAAGATGTAAATTCTCATGTGTACTTTGCCATAGCAAATTTTTACTAAACATTGTTCTTTCAAGTTTCAGTCTATACCCATTTAAAAAACTTAATTTTCTAAAAGAACACTCCAATACTTAAAAAAAGTTAAAAATGTATTTCTGCTTTGTGCAATATTCAGTAATCTATTATTAAAATTTCTCATCTATAATTTGAATGTGGCTAATAATAAGAGACGCTTTCTCTGGATAACAAGATAAATCAATCCCTTGTGAAGATTTAGGACTCTGATGGTTAAAACATTGCTATCGTTAAAGGAGTATTTGGAAAACTGGAGAAACTGTCAAATAATTATCAGTAAGATGATCGTCATTTTGTTCTGTTAAGCAGCTAAGTAGGGCTGCAATCAGGATACAGAGGACTGTGCAGGGTACCGTTTGTGTAGAGTTGTTAGACGTTTCATACAAATTCATGGTTCCCAGAAATGGCTAAAACTGTGTTATTCTGTCTTTTCTTGCAAGAAATTAAAGTGTTTGGAGAAAAATTACTTTAACTTTGCTAACTGAAACCTTTTCTCTCTGTGGTATTAGAAGGCAAGCATTTTTGTTTGTTTGTTTCATTTGTTAAGGAAACAAAAGGAATACAGACATCAGAAGACACCAGCAAAGAGTTGCACGTCTTTCTGCTGTCTTCCCTCTTCACCCAGGAGCCCCATGAAAAAAGTACCAACAATAGTTTCCCTAGGTTGGTGAAACCTTCTCTCTGTTCTGTATATGACTGTTGGCCACACAGTACATTTGACATCACTAAGGAAAACATTGCCACCACATTTGAAAGAATGTGTGACTCCTGCTAGACACAACATAAGATTACAAAGATGCCTCCATGTGTACTAACTGCAATAAGAAAGCTAAACAATCTAGAAAAGAGGATGAGTCTTTGCTTCCAAAAATTACAGGCTACAGAGCACAACACTGTCTTATTGTCATGACTTTAGCCAAGAGATCAATATAAAAATACACAAGGTATAATAACAATATGTCTATTATAATCATCAACTCTTCGATCATTGCATATTTTCTTAATGTTAGACATAATAGTTACAGGTTACTTTCTAAGCGAAATTCATTAAGTTGTTAATATACCAAAGAGAGTACAGAATAGGGTCCACTGAATTAGGTTTGTTACTGTCTATAAAACCAGTCCCCATTAGCAATGGTTTCAAGTAGAAAAAACAGACAGAAATATAGAAGAGGGAAAAAAAATAAAAGGGTAAAGCAGGTATTAAACTATGTTCCGTAGAACTAACTTAAATGCCATATACTATAATCAGTAGCATCAGTCAATATTTTTGTTATTCAGTGATTGCTACTGGTAGATGCTGACCTGTGTAAGACGCATACACAAACAACTAAATGGATTGGCCTGGCGAAAGCCCTGGACACTGGCTAAAGGGGCATCACAGATAAAAAATAACAGTTTTATGCAATACTATGTTTCAGGGTACCCGTCTTATTTTATTTAGTCTATATAATAAGATCATGATGTGTCTATTTTAAACTTACTTTTGCAAGACAGGGACCTCTGTTCAAAGGGAGGGTACTATGCACAATAACTGCTACCCAGTAAGGTGAGAACTAGGATGAGCTGTACATGTAAGGCATTATTCTTATTAGCCTAGAGATGGCTAATGACAATGAAAATAAGGTATATTTATTTCTATTATTAGTAATACTCAAATAATTGTCACTGAATTCTGATTTTTGTTGTTCAATCAAATGCCATCTGATAAAAAGTAAAAACAAGAAAAAGTTTTTTAAAAAAATATACTCTGTCCTTTAAGAGGGTATTATCACCAAGCCCTGGACCTAACCAGTGGGCTGCAAAGTAATATCAATGCATCTAACCTATAATTCTCTTAGTGCTGAACTGGCCACAGATGTCACCTCTAACCTCTTTTTAAATTATATATATAATCCGCGGTATAATCAGTCATCTTTGAGACATATTCAATATTGGCAAGACTGTTTTTCCAACCATAAGTATTCATTCTGTTCGCTGAAGTGATCTTTGTTAAAATGCAGCCACTGGGTAACCGAAAGGACATAGGCTAGCAGAGTATTTAAGGAGCTGCTATGTGGCCAGCTGGTAATCCACAGAGGAAGCAGAAGAAATCTTGAATGGAGACCCAGCATGAAATGGCAGACAGACCACCCTGAAGGAAACTCACAAAAGTTCTCCTGGGCAAAGGAGACCTTTGAAAGTAAAGTTGCCCAGACCAGTGGCAGATTCCGTATCTGAAGCTGAAGCTACAAACCGAGAGAAAGACCGCATCATTTGGACGTGCTCTGCAAAAAACTGCAGGTCAGCATCCAGGCTTGTCAGCAGCTGTCCCTCTGTGCATAGCAGATGTGTCAAATGTGATTACTATGAAAATGGGACTCACATATGTCTATACATCTAAAGCCTGTTGATGGTCCACTGAAAAATAGCCCCCAGTCTTAGCTACAAATCCACAAAATCTCAGGAAAGAAATAACTCTATTAGCAGATGCTAGGAGGTACGCACTGCTTAAGGTTCCTAAGCCTCCTTAAAAGAGCATGAACAGAGCTGATTAGATGGAGAATACCGCTCTGATTTTTCCAGCATCTCTTCCCACCCATCAATTCCTCATCTTCCTCACCCACCTACCAGATAAAGAGTCAATGTATAGTTCACAAGATGATTTGTACTCATCACCGTAAATAAAACAAGACTGGAAAGCGCTGAATCTGCCAAGAACCTTTGGTCCCCAATAATTTCCATTGTTAATGAACTCCCCTCCCCCACCTTTGTGGCTACATTTGTCAAGATATTCTAATAACATTTTAGCAAAATAATTGCTCTGGGGAGAGTTTAAGATCTCAGTGTATAAACCGAAGTCATTAGGAACAAATGAAAAAGCTCATTTGTTTGTAAAGCATGAGTTGGTAAACCCACAGATCCCATAGTTATGAACAGTACAAATGAGTCCTGTGAGATTCTTGATGTCAGGATTACAGGGAGAGAGGGCCTCTTCTCATGAACATAGAAATTATTTATGAAAATGTGAATATCCCCACAGTCATTTCTCTTTAACTGCTCCTCAGAAGTAAATATTTTAATGGGATTTTATCATCTGGGAAAGAAAGCCGTGCTAGTTTTTCTCTAGGTGTGGTATACACCATAAACGTGAGCGGGAGCTAGTCTCTCCTAGCTGCCTTCATCTGAGATGAATGGGGTAATGTTTAGCCAAAAGGAAGTGCCTTAATTTTACTAGGGTACTAACATTGCAGAAATTATTACCTAATTAGTGTAACTTGTACTATACTATATATTTTTTAATTCTATTCTCCATTTAAATAAGATCATGACATGAGTTCATTTGTATGATACAAGTTTTAAAGCATAAAAGTTCAGTACATCATTGTGAAGTAATTTAATGTTGTATTTTGTTGGTGTTTACCTTTTTTTTCACCTTGCCTAAAGCAAATGCCTAAAAACTATAAGTTTGGGGAGGAGCCAAAAAATTAAGCAGGTAGAAAAATAAAGGCATGCATCTTTTAGGAATAATTTTTACTGAATTTGATAACAATGATGGTGAAATGGACCTAACACTTTAAATCATAGTAAATTGGTACTTTAGTTATTAAATGGAAAATTGTGAAGTCGATTGATAAATTACGAAAAATAATGAGGAAAATTTCCTAAGATTTTGCTGTGAAAGTTTTCATTGCTGCATTGTTTCTTAAGGTAAAAAAATCAGGATTCATCTAAAATAATAATAAGGGGTTGGTTTAAGATAAAAATAGCAACTAAGAATGATATCATAGATTAATATTTAATGATGTGGTAAATATATTATTTAACATGATGAGCTATATTAAGGACAGAGAATATGATGAGACATATAAGAACAGAGTATACTACATATATAATATAACTGTGTTATGTTTGAAAAACCATAATGTGTATGTTAGGAAGACATAAAGGGTAAACAAGAGAATATTAACATTTGCCTTTGGATTTGGCGACCATATAATAAATAATCAGTCTTTGTTTTTTTTAAGTCATATATTTCAAATTTTATAATTTAATAACTTTTATAATTACTTTGGAAATAGGATAAGTAAATGTATAATTATATTTATAAAGGTAAGATTCTGTAATTACTAGAATAAATTATATTCCAATATAGAAAAATGCTATTAAATAAGATATAGAAATAATTCTGATGATACAGTTAATGTGTCTCCCATAGGAAACTACTACTTGACAGAGAGAAAAAAAATCACCCAATTTTAAAATATAAATTTGAACCAGTAAGTGCCTCTAGGACTGGGCAAGTCAAGGTCATTGCTTTGGGCTTCATTTTTCATTCTAATTGGACGAGGCGATAGTACATGAGTTCTAAGGTCCCTTTCCATTCTGTTAGTACAAGATTCTTTTCATCAGTAATCGTATTAACACTGAAATGTGGTTTTAATTATTTTCAAAGACAATGAGAAAAGTTTCTCAAATCACTAGCCTCTCTAAGAGCACCTCTTTCTTTCAGGAACACTACACATGCTATTGATCTAGAGCATGGCCTACCATTTAATTAATTTTATTTAATTTGCAGTTAATTAATTCATTTAAAAGATCATTTGCCTAATCTAATTAGAAATTAAAAGAGTTTGGGTTGAGGCTTCCTCACCAACACTGCAAATCTTGTTCTGCCTTATAAGTACTAATGTTCTTACTTCTTCCAGGGCAAACAATCCATGACTTGAAAATGTCAGACTAAAAAAGAACCTGCATTTACAAAGTCTGACCATGGTCATAGTATCACCTACCCCGCCTCTCATTCTATCCCCAATTCCTTAGTCTCTTGGCTGCTGCTAAAAAAACCCATCTTGAGTAAAACTTAAAGCTGTTTAGAAGGACGATGTGATTTTGTTTGAACCTGTGTCAGTTTTCCTCATCTGGAAAATGGGGATAATAATTCCTTACAGAGTTATTACAATGATTAAATGAGATAATGTTTAGCCAGTGCTTAGTGCATATCAAGGGCTCAGTATGAGCGTTATCTAAATGCTGTGCATAGCCCAGGGCAAGGAACATAGACAATTGTCTCAATATGTGATAATGACATTCCTCCTCCTCATTATTTTTATTACTATTATTAGGATGAAGTGGCAACAAATACTTCTATCTTTCCCAAATGAGTACTAGACTAAGAATAAAGCAGAAGTGAAATGTTTAGACACTCGCTAAAAGTGAATGAGTAATGATAAAAATCATGACTGATCATACGTCTCAAGTTTAAATGCATTTTTATAATCCCACCTAAATATACTGGTACACTTGTCCATCAACTATGCCACTGATTCAATATTAAAACCCTGGCCAAAAAGAAAAAAAATAAATGTTCCTTAACTCTATCACTACATTGATTTCAAGTTTGTTTTCTTTTTCAAAATTTGTCAAAAACCTGCAAAAAATAAAAAGTTGATATTTTTACTATTTTATGCATCTAATAACATTTTGAGCTGCTTTGTACATAAATGATATTGTTTTTATTTTAAACCTTTGTTATATGATAATAAATTACCATTATATTGAATTTTAGCAAAAAATACTAAAACATACTAGGTGGCATCAATTAGATTTAAGTATAGATAAATTAGAATCTAATGGCATTGATGACATTAAAAAAGTGTATTAGAAAATGTCACACAATATGGCATACAAAACATCTAAGTTCTTGATAGTGCAAGCCACAGGAAAACATACCCAAACATTGCAGCAAAAGAGTTACTATGTCTACAAGGCCCCTAAGGGAGAACAGAATCTCATGTGTAGTGTGCAGCCAGCAGCCAGGGTTGCTCTGTTTCTAGGGAGTACTGTCACTGGTGCCCATACAGTGGTGGTTCACTTCCATCAAAACTTAAGCATAACAAAAACGGATACTAAAACCTATGAATGAAAGAAAAGACAGTTCAAAACCAGTCTGCGTGGCCCTTTGGACCTCAAAAAATAGAGCTGGAGAAACTTGGTGGAGAATAGACCAACTGTATTTAAAATCACTGTATTCTGAAAGGGCTAAGAATCTGGGCTATCAAACCACTTAATAAAATGTAATTGCTAAAGCTCAAAAAGATGGGAAACCAAGTGACCCAGACATCAAAAAGAAGAGGACAAAAAGAAGATATCAAAGAAAAGGTAGAAAGACAGAAGAACACAAGTGAGAAATATACAGAAAAGCCAAAAAATTCAAAGATGACAACAATGATATTCATGACAAGAACCTACAAGGAAGGAAAAAAAAAAAAAGCAAACAATTAGAGGAGAAATTGTGATTTGACTTGTCTAAATTTTTTCTTTGGCCTGTATTTTAAACACATTCAACTGAAAAGCCTATCACAGTATGATTTAACATTTCACATCTCAGAGCCCTTATGACATCCATAATTAATTATACCTCAAAGAGCTCAAAAAAATCAAACTGCTTTACAACAAAAGTAAAAAATTAAGATATCTATGATGATTCACTCTAAAACAGTGAGCAGCAGGCTGCTAGTATAAATAGCTCTAAGAGCATAACATAATTGAAAACATAAGAGGCCATAAGAAAAGATGAAATACTGCCATTTGTGACAACATGAATTTATCTGAGATTATCATGCTAAGAGAAATAAGTCACAGAAACAAATCGAGAACCATATGATTTCACTCATATGGGGGATACAAAACTGAAAGCAAGAAAGGAACAAGACAAACAAACAAAAACTTATAGACACAAACAGTTTAGAGTAAGGGAAGAAGGGGAGGTAGAAGAGGGTAAGGGGGTCAAATGTATGGTGATGAAAGGAGAACTGACTCTAGGTGGTGAATACACAATGCAATAGATGATATATTACAGATTTGTATACTTGAAAGCTACATAATTTTACTTACCAATGTCACCCCAATAAATTTAATAAAAATAAAAAAGAGACATACAGTTTTCATAGAAGTTGTGAAATAGCTGATAAATTGCCCTATTTATAGATGGTTATGTTAAAGATGGGATAAATTGTTTTCTGGTCATTGCTTGCTAATTATCCATGACATCTCAGCGAATCTGCTCTATACTGATCCATGAGTATGTAAGCTCAGTGAAGACTCAGCTCTGGTCAGAGCACTGTAAATTTAACTGCCTGCTCTGATACGAAGTCTAATATATACATACGAAGTCGGAAAATTGGGTTCACAAACTTATCCTAGAAAAACTGCTACATACCTCATTGTTGAATATCACTACGGTTACCTTCAAATTACTGCCCTTGGAAATATATGCATTGATGCCAGCACCTAGTTCACCCTTCAAAGCAATTTTGGAACTCTTTTTCTGGAATGGCCATCAGAGTTGTCATTGTATTACCCTTGAGTCCTGAATGTTATCAAAGTGTTTTCCTTTCAATACTTCCTTTATCTTTCGGTAAAGAAAGAAGTCATTGGGGGCCAGATCAGGTGAGCAGGGAGGGTGTTCCAATACAGTTATTTGTTTACTGGCTAAAACCTCCCTCACAGACAGTGCCATGTGAGCTGGTGCTTTGTTGTGATGCAAGAGCCATGAATTGTTGCTGTTCAGGTCCTCTAACTTTTTCATGCAGCCTTTCCAGAACTTCCAAATAGTAAACTTGGTTAACTCTTTGTCCAGTTGGTACAAATTCATAATGAATAATCCCCCTGATGTCAAAAAAAAAGTTAGCAATATTGTTGCAACAAGTTCACAAACTTGATTATCAGACCTCAGTATTATATATATAATCTAGTGTATACAGTAGACTTCACATATATAGTCTAAAATATATATAAGACAAGATACATATATGTGTGTCTAAATCACAGTGATTAGGAATCGGTACTTTAAGTTAACTGTTAAGATGAAAGAAAATAATGGGAATGACACATTTGTTACAATAGCAAATCCATGAGCACTGTTCTCATTCAAATCATAATGCAGGCCTGAATGTTCATGAAAACTCGACTGGATAACATTGTTGCCCAGGATGATTTATAGCAACAGTCATTGTCCTTTGTATTCTTCATACAAAGGTTGAAAGTTGCATATATTGTATCCATCAAAATACTACATCTAGAAATGTGAGTGCCTGTGCAAATGTGGTTTACCTTCATTGCTAATGCAAGGTCAAGGTTACTCATGTTAAAAAAGCTTTCTCCAGACTGAGAAGAACCTCTGTGACAATTTAGTTACTTTTTTAAATGTAACCACTGAGCTTTCATGAGTAGATCAGTAATATAATTCTAACTTAAAAGTCCCCCAACTAAAAATAGATTTTATTTTGGCCAAAGTAAATTTTACTCTTTACCTGTGTGTCTGTTTGTGTGTGCATGTGTATGTTTCTGTGCTTTAACCAACATGCAATTCTGCAGGATTTCATAGCTTTAATTGATAGGTTCACTACAAGAAAATGCTGTGCTTTTTAAAAATAGAGAAGTATTCTTATTCATATCAAATCCTACATGTTTCTGTGGCTTCACTGAAATGTACTTTGACCTACTGCATTGTGAAAAAGCAGTGAAATGCATGATTAACTCTCTCTCTCTCCATATATTTAATATATCACAGAAAAAAAGAATATATATATATATATATATATATATATATATATCACATATATATGTTTTAAAGAATAAGGATAGATATAATTTAATCTGGTAATTTAACTTGATAATTGAAAACAGTTTTGAAGACTCTAGCATATTATATAAGGTAACAAAAAATTATTAAGAAAGAGATAAAACAACAATCTGGGTTCTAGAGAAAAGGGGAATGGCAAGAGTGGATGAAAAATTTACAAAATGAGCAAAAAAGGCATATTTTGCATTGGAGATGATATAACTTGGGAAAACAAATGCTGTTATTTCAAGAAATTACAAATCATCAAAGTTCTTTCTCACTTTCAAATATTTTAAGATATATATATACATATCACAAAACAATATTTGGTGCTTATGGGACATTTTTCATCAATATTATCACAATGTTAAGTAAATAGTATCACACTATCATTAGAAAGAAGACTAATGAAATATTTTCAGTATCATTTTGAGATAGAAGAATTATATGTAAAGAATGAGTCCTAAATCTTAATAATAAGAAAGAAAAATAAACAGAAAGGAAATGTTGATCTTAGGGAACATATCTCAGTGCTGTTAGCAAGGCTTATATTATTATTTTGAGAAAATGTGGAGGAAATTTCTTCTTTAAAGTGGTTGGTGGTAGTTTTAAAAACCTTATACTCGATTAATCTAAATCCATCCAGTATAACCTACTTTCTGTAAGTAGAAATGTTTTAGAAGTTGCAAATATTTTTGTTGGTGCTTCAACTCTGGCTTAGTAAATAATAATGATTACTATTTAAGTTTAATCAGCATTGCTCCCTAAGTGAAATCTATATTCACTTAGCACTTGTATTGTGAAAAATAGGCAGTTAAAATAGAGCTATTCTATAACTAATCAATAGGCATATCTTTTGATAGATGACACAAAAGTTCAATTGTGTTATCCCTGAAATTGGTATAATATTAGGCAAAAAAAAATACTAGCATGGTAGGAAAATTACTATTGGCAGAAATGGGGGAAAAGCCAATTACATTGAAAAGAAAAAAATTTAAATTAAATCAAGTCACTTTCAAAAGCATACTTCTGTAAAAATGAAAATACCTTGAAAAATACTATTGACTATTTGCCTCTATGCACAGTTAGCAATATATTTTTTTTTAAGTAAAATATCAGGAAAAAAGCCAAAAGTGTTGGAACAAGGAAAATAAGTATATGATTATTTCTGCATTTAAATTAGAATATAAAATCATTAATGCATTTAAATTACAAACTAAATGTACTATACAGAAATGAATAGAACCATGCACTTACTGGAGTTATATTAGCTCTTGAGGCAATTAAAGTCTCTGCTACACCCAACAGTAAATTAAAAATACATTCAGGTTAGTTAGGACATTCAGTCAAATATTTATCCCATAGTGGGCTGAACTGAGCAAGCACATATTAAAGTCTCCAAATGGCAAGGAAAAGTGATATTTTCAGCATGATTTCTGAGAAGTTTAGGGAAAAGAGAAATAATAAAGTCCTTTTCTCTATGCCGCTACTTAAGTAGTCTTAATATATGACCTCTACTTATACAAATATTAAGTCAGGTAGTGATTGTTGGTTACAAAAAAGATATTCAGTTTGACAAAGGAATTCACAATGCGATTAATTCAGAGAGCAAGCATACTTGCTGCATTTCACGGTATTTTACTTCCACGTTGCTATTCCAAAACACTTCTTTTTGGTACCATGCTCTAATTTAGAGGAGAGATTCCTCTAAAACTTTGATGAAGGAGCATAATCAGTAAACAGGGATTGTTGCTCTTCTTAGCAAAGAAAAACAAAACAAACTGATTAACTGCAAAGAAAAGAAAAAATTTACAAATTTTCCAGAGAATGTTCATGGGTCAGTATAGATTCTGCACAATCAGCTAAAATTTGGAAAATACCAAGAATTTAATCTTGAGAAATGATGTGGAGGAGAAAGGCCATTTTTACACACTGTTTCTTCTGCTTAACATCTCCTTTCCCTCTGCCTAGTGAACATGTATCTTTCCTGTCAGTTGTTATTCTGCAAGAAGGTCAACCTCACTGGCAGGTCAAATTGTCCTTTTTGTATAAATCCCCAGTCTGTGTTCTCAATACAGTTAAAATCTTACAGTATTCTTATGACATCTGATTCTACTCAGACTGTAGTTTACGGAAGGCAGAAACTGTTCCTTTTGCTCTATTGGATGCCCTGGGATGTGGCAGAGATTCAAGGTATATTAGGTACCGGTATCAAACACTGTTAAGAGTCTGAAGGAACCCTACTTAACTAAATCAAGTAGATGTATGACTATGGCAAAAAATGATCAACAATATTTTGGAAATAAAGCTAAAGGTTAAAAACCAAGTTGACTACTAATCAGATATCTCATTTCCCACATGTGGACTGGGGAATCTGCAACACTGCCTGTCACAATGAGGGATGCGGCATAGTAAAGATTTTATTTTTTTAGGTTTAAAGAACTACAGGGATAAATTGATAATGAGATATTAATGATGATGACATCTTTGATGGTAATTGTGAATTATTCCAGAAATTCCCACACCACTTTCTGCTTTAAAGATTCTTGTGAGCAATTTCTAAGTCTCTATGCTAGGATTATGCAGGCAACAACTCATAACGAGGTGACCAGCCGTAATTACTGAAGTATAAAATTCCTAGGACAGAAAGGTAATGAAGGACGGTGATTATCCCTTAAGGTTTCTTTCCAAGCATATGATAAAAGTAAACAAAAATATGTGCCCTCAGATATTGTATTGGGGGAAACTAGCTGAAAGTATGTTTTCTAAATCTTCATCACCAACATTCAGGTAATTCACTATATTATTTTCCTCTCACCTCAATGGGTCTGTTATAAGAACGTTTACAATGGAATTCACACACAGGGTGCATGAAGTTCTCCATTAACAATGCCCCGACTGTGCACAGTGTGAAACAAGGAACTAGCCAAACAAATTGCAGTGTAAGATGCTGTATTACCTCACATGCAAGTAAAAATGTGAGCTACTAAAAATGCAGGTTAATTAGTTTTAAGCTACTTAACATAATCCACTGAGAATATAAATACCCTTTGAAGCATCCTTCCTGAACTCTTAGAAATTAATAATTAAATGTCTTCTGATATTCTGATGGAAAAAAAAGCAGTTTCTATGCCAGGTGTTGGCAGGAGGTAAAGGGATACATAACTTAATTTGTAAAGGCAGTATTACTGATATAGTAAAACAATGTTTTGAGTAAAATATTTAAACACATGTGAGAAAATCATAAGAATCATTTTGAAACTAACATATGAACTGCCTACTTTATAATGCAAAATAGAATGCAAGTGGTTGTATATTTTAATGGGAAATGAGTTAAGTACAATTAACAATTGTATAAGGTTTCTGGGGGCATTTATAAAAATAATTCCAGACATAAATTCTTAGACTACAAGGCGCGATCAACAAATATGGTGAGTGCTGCTTCTGAGTACCATCCAACAGAAAGGTGATGTTAATTGTGTTTTTTGACCTTGACAAAATTGTGCGAGCTGAGTTTGTACCCAAGAACACTACGGTGAACTCTGAATGTTATAAGGGCTATTAGAGCATTTAAGAAACAATGTGTGTAGAAAACAGTTTGAGAAATGGGCAAACGGTTTCATCCTCCATGATGACAAAGCTCCATGTCACATATCACTTCCGGTATACAGCAATTACTGTCAAATAAAACCATTACGGTGTATCCTCATCAACCTTATTCACCGGATCTGGCACCATGCAACTTTTGGCTCTTCCCAAATTCAAAATGATTCAGGACATCGAGGCAGCCATGACAGCGCAACTAGAGACACTCACGAAAGAGGACTTCCAGAACTGCTTCAGAAAGTGGCAAGAAAGATGGGATGTGTTTGAAGCGAGGGGGAGTAGTAGTTTGAGGGGGATTCATGGCAATGTGTCTTTTACTATAATACATTTTTTAAAAATTTAAACATTCACATTTTTTATCACACCTCGTATATACCATTTTTACACATCTATCTCTATAGATATATCTACTAATATATCTTTAGACAGATAAAATCTTTGGATTTATAGTGGAAAGTATTAATAAAAAATGACAAATATATGAAAATTGGTAAATAAACAAACAACTTTTGAAATACACTGTAAATGTTAAGCTTTAAGGGCCACAACTCATGTCTGGAGTATATCCAGCTGTTCAATGTTGTGATTTCTCAGATCTTAGCATTGAACTCTCTCTTTATGTTATATTCTCTCCCTAGACAATCTTATCTACCTCTCATTCCTTCCATTCCTAGTGCAGTGGTCTTCAAAATGGGGTGTTTGTTCTTCTGGGTTTAAGGGAAGACTTTTCATGAGTACATAAGGATATGGGTAGTGTTATTGCAATCAAGTTCCACATTGTAAACTTTCATATAGACACTTCTCTTTTTTTTATCAAAGCCCTTCTCCCACTTTCTCTCACTGTCCAGGAGAAGACATAGTTCTCATTCATTCATCTATCTTCCGAGGGTGCATTGCACAGCAGTACCAAATAATGAGAAAATTCTATATATTGGTGTTGATATCTAGGAAATGAGTTTTCAATTTTTAAAAATTCATCGCTCCCGTAAAATGTGAAGAAGAACCTAACTATCAGGTGATAATTAAACATTTTTGGTGAGAGATTACTGTGATTTTTGGCTTAAAACTTGGAAAGATTTTGAAGAATTGTGTTACATTGTTATAACCTAAAGCCTCCCATTCTATCAATTTATTTTTATGTATAAGGTTTCTCAGGACTTTAACATAAAAATATGAATAGAATTGATGGAGAAACTTTTCTCATTCCAGCAGCGAGTAATATTTATCAGTGAATATATAAGCTATTTAGAAAAAAAGGCAAATCTCAATTTTTACTTTTATATTTTTATATTTAACAATTTTATTTTATACTTGAAAATTATTTATCAAAGTTTGCAATGTGTGTAAGTTGATCAATTGTACACAAGTAACAATTGTATTAAAAATCCAGTTTAGAAAAAAAATTTAACACAAGATTTTATGCTGACATGAAAAAATTATGTTTGTATATAATGTGTTGTGTGTGTGTGTGTTTTTCTTTTACAGAGAAGTATGATACGGTGATCCAAAAAATATTTTCAAGAAAAAAATATATCATATTAGAATACAATTTGGGAAAAGAGAAAAGAAACGTGTAAAATGTGTGACTATTAAATAAGAAAATAATCATATTTTTAAATGACTAATGGTGGTTGTGAAATAGCTTTGGTGTTTTGATTCCATTGGATACAGTTAGAGGTCTTGAAAGAATTGTATTGAAAAACTGTCTACTTACAATATACTAGAAATTAAATCTTTGCACTTATTTAAACATGTTATGGAGAGTTTTAGAATTAGACTTTAAAACGTTATTTTAGGCAATTCATATGCATAAAAGTTTGCGCCCTTTTGAATTAGTCAACTAAAATGTCAGCGATGCCTTCCTTTCTCTTACCTTTTATAACCAAACAATCATTAACTCCTGTCATTCTTCCTTCCTCTATCATGCTCAAATTCTCTTCATTTCCACCTCCAGCTCTCAAGGCTGGAAGTCTTTCCTGATCTCCCTGATCTGGTCCAATCCCATATGACAGTCTCTCAGAACACCACAGATGTCTCTTTGGTTGTACTTCCCTGAGTTTCCTTTTTAGTTTTGTATGGTTATTAACACCTTTTGTTTTCCTCCTATCCCGGCCATTAATCTTTAGGGTGCGTAAGGGCACGGACCACATATTTTCAATGCCAAGCAAGTTACGAGGCTGGCGCTAAATGAAGGAATGCTGCCTTTTAAGTGTCTAGCTCAGTGCCTGACACACACAGCTGCTTGATATATACTTATTGAATACATGGATATAGGAACATATCTCCTTCAACTGTATAATCAAAAAGAACCAGGAGTGGATACATTGTAAGAAAACTGTATGATTTATATTCATGCACAATGAGTGTGAAACTTTGTACTCTTAGAGCTAATGTAAGCATTGGATAGTTGGGGGAAACGGCCTCGCTCGAGAAACAAGATCGAGATTTGGAGAAATTAAAAGCCACAGCTGTCTAGTGACTAACTTGGAGCAAACCTAATTCTTCACCCCAGCTCACTGGACATTTGGACAGACTCTCTCCTGTGTTCAATTGTCTGGATAATGCCTGTGCCGATAACTCAGTACTACAATGGCACGTCTGGCTGGTGTAACTTTAGCCTATTCTTTATACTATTTATTTATAGTAAGAAGAATACATAACACAGTGTAAAAAACAGAGGGAATAGGACCACAATAACTTGGAAACATGGACAATAAGTTAGGATCTATGGTTTAGGGGAAGAAAACATGAGGTTTCTGAACCAGACATATACACACCGTGATAGAGTCCTTTGTCCCTCCACCTTTAGATTCTCACGTAAGAAAAGCAAATATTAATGGACAGAAAGCAGACAAAAAGGAGAGGAGCTTAACTGGAACTCTTTACACTATGAGATAAAATGAGCTATGACTGATGGAGGTACATGTGCCATAAATAGTAGGTGACTAAAGGGAGGGAAGAAAAAGTGTATTTACTTTGGAGGTCAAGACAGGCAGTATTTCTTCAAGCAGGAGGAAAAGGGCAAATGTCTCCCTGCTCCTAATTGAGAATCTCTATGGTAATATTTTGTTTTATATTTTATGTTATAGGTCACATCCTTATATTCTCAAAGCTTACAGAGTAGGTTTAATGTTGCAGGCATTCTATAAATGTTCTTTCCTGTTCTATACTGTTCCTAATTTCCCTATTTAAAATATATACCACCCATTACACAGGAGTGGTCAAAACAACTAGAAGACAACTACAAAGACGATTAGCGTTTTATGATTACCTATAAGGGCCAGATATTATATAGGCATTCTTTTATATAACTCTTAAGACTTGTGTGGTTGGTAATACTATCGCCATTTTTCAAATGATGAAACCAAGTGATTTTCCTAAGGTCAGTTAGTGGCACCACTGTAATTTGATCACTGGTGTCTCTGACTCTGAAGACAATAACATTTCCCCACACTAGAGGTTCTCAAAGTGTGTTCCCTGGGCCAGCAGCACCAGCATGTCCTGGGAAGTTGTTATAAATACAAATTGTTAGGCCCTATTTCACCTACCATGGTTCCCCAAAAATAAGACCTAGCAGGATCAACAGCTCTAATGCATCTTTTGGAGCAAAAATTACTGTAAGACCCAGTCTTATTTTAATATTATATAAGACCAGGTATATACTATACTATACTATAATATATAATTAATATAATATAATAAATTAATATAATATAATAAATTAACATAATATAATACCGGGTTTTATATTAATTTTTGCTCTAAAAGACACATTAGAGCTCATGGTCTGCCTAGGTCTTATTTTCAGGGAAACACGGTACTGAATGAGAACTCTGGGGGAGGGCCTAGCAAACTGTTTAACAAATCACCCCAGTGATTTTTATGCACGTACAGATTTGAGAACCAAGGCTTAAGCCAGGTAGGACAACCTGCATACAACTATTGCTTAAACTCACTGCAGAGTACTTGAGTTCTGTTGAGTGTCTTTTTTTTTAAATTATTTTTTTTATCATCTTTGGATATGTATTACTGATATGTGGTAATTTGCTATTGCACCACAGAATCACCTGTGGCAGGGTCAGAAGGCAGGCAGGCTGAGGGTGGGAGCCCAGACCCACCACCTGTTGTTACATAAGGTCGGCAAGTTACACAACCTCTGTGACTTGGATTTGTCATCTGTAAAAATGAAAATAAAAATGATGAGACCATGCACAAAAAGCACTGTAGCCCAATGTCTGAAATGTGGTAACTACTCAATAAAGTAAATATAGTTTTCATTATGATGATCATTATTGAAGACAATACATTAATAACATTATAATTAATTGTATGAGTAGTGAAGCTTATATATTATGTGTGCTGCAAAGCTCCGTAGGTGTTCCTCTAGTTATAACTTTTATTATCAAATGGGTTTAATTTTTCCAGTTTTAAAATGAATTTCTAATCCATTTCAACTCAATAAACATTTTTTATTTCCCACAATGTACAAGGTACTCTTTTGTTTCAGGGTTTTGTTTACACAGAGTTATGATACCAGTTATTATTTTATATGTTAGGGAATGGATATCACTATCTATTGAATGACTTTTAAAACTAAATACTTTAAATCTTTACTCTGTATTGGCTTAAAGCTTTAAATTGTACCTTTTAGCATTATTTGAAAATGAATACATTATCACAAAATTATGAGGCTGTGTTGCTGTAGACACACATTTAATTGCAGGTTACATTCTCTTATTCAAAGAAAACTTCATATTGCCATATTGTGATCTCTGTATAGTTAACTGTACAATCTCAAAACTGTGTTTTAATATAGAGATTTTCCAACAATAATTCACCTGCAGTAATGATATATTCCCTATATTACACTCAGTGAAGCTTAGGCCAATTATTTCTTGTTCATTTGCACCAACCAGTAAAAGAAGCCAGTATCTGTCCCCTTTATTATGCTTTTTTATATATACAAGACTAGCATCTTTTGTACATATTTTTTTAAGACTAAAATTTTCAGGTCTCACAACCAGCTCGTGTAGCTCATATTTTCAAGATATTTTTATCATTTGTATTATTCTCTACCAAATGCTTAGTAATTTGTCTCTTTTCTGAAACGTTGTATCTGCTGAACTTAGTCCCCAAATCACAGCCTACCAAGACCTGAATGTAGCTCAATCTGTTTTTCTGCATGACATCACCATTATAATTCTACACACTGCAGCATTTGAATATTTTAACAGGGATCAGAATGTCCACTCCTTCAATTGATCATCCACTGTAATTCCTAAACTTTTCTCTCTGCTGCTATCACCTCTAGCTTTTCATCGCACTTTTTGGTTCCATTACCCTGCTCTGCATCAACTTGCACATCCATTCCATTTTTCTGAACCCAATGTCACTGGAGCTTTGATTACCTTTGGAGGTTTGATTAGATAATTTTAAGGTTCCAGTTAAACAAAAACAAACAAACAATGCTGACTGGTCTGTTGCTTCAGGCACATTTAAAAAGAAACCTTGCCCTTCCCTTCCTTGACTCAATTTAAGAAAGTTAAACTCAGTACCAAATACAGGATTGCATTATTGTTTTATTATTAAACTGTCATCCAAAAATTACAGATTAAGCCTCTGATCTTCGCACACATAGCTAGCTCATTGAGTCTCATGTACCCCCCACTGCAGGAGGTCACTTGTGTATGCTGTGCGTGTCACATGGTTGGTTGAACAAATCTTTGTAAACACAGAGTTAGTTGCACTTAGCATGTTTCCTTGCCCCGTTACAAAGAAAGCAAAGCAGAAGAATATAAAAATGATGAAAGAAAGAACCAAAGAAACTTCAAGTATCAGGCCTAAATTTCATTGTTTACCACGAACAAATGGCAGAATTATCAACAACAAAATGAACTGACACCTTATAAATGAGCTATCATTTATAAGGGAATTATGGAAGTGATGGATTGTTCAAAAACACAAGTGAAAAAATTATTACTCATTAAACTAAACATCAATCCATGTGCCTTCCTTCAGCCTGAAATCCCCACCCACCCACTTTACATATTCAGATACACCTGCCTTCAGTCAGGTCCTGTCTGTCTAATAGTCCCACTTATCCTTCTTGAGGCAGAATGCGATTCCTACCCATCATTCCCTTCGTTCTTGCTTCAAAGTACAACTATTTGTTTATAGCTCTGTATCTTCTATTAATTTGGAGCTCTGCCTCTACATTTTACTTCCTGGCTACAAACTGGTATTGAGAATTGCTCAACAAAATTTTGTTAAATAAGTGAATTATTGTAAAAATAGCATTTCCCAATAGCTATATTTTTAAACACAGGGAGTGATATGAGGCTTGAAGACTCTCTAGAGAAATTATGGCAATGAAATGGTATATAACTCAAATTTTAATAAATAGTAAAACGATACAATAACATGAGTAAATTCATTAAGGGGTTAAAAGAAACTATCAGGGAAGTAGAAACTACTACATATATATATGTAATATAATATATTTCACCTTTTTTCTTATATGTATATATGATTATGTATCTTAATAAAATTTTGGTTGTATTGATTTGGGATACATGTTTATGTTTTCACACCTTAAATATACGTGGTAGACTTAAAACAGATATTAAAAAATAGGAAAAAGTTTTTATAACATTTTTAAGTTCAAGTTTTCAGATGACTTAGCAAAAAGGATAACCACTAGCAAAAGTTTAAATAATGAGGATGCTTTAGTTCAAGAGAAGACGGATGACAGATTTAATCACTGTCTTCAAGTATATAATCGATCGACTGAAAGATGATAGTGATAAAATATTTTCCTTCGTAGCTCAGTATAAGACCAGAAATGATTAATTTAACTTAAAGGGCAAACAGGAAAATGCTAGAGAAGGTAATATATTATGACAAATTACTAAGTAATGCGGTGAAAGATTTCCCTCAAACGTTTTTAAAGCAGAATAGCTACCTTTTTCTGGAGTCAGATACATTTGAACCTAAATCATTCTCGACAAAACCAATACCAATTTGCTCCATAAGTAAGTTACACTCTCCGTGGTTCCCTATGTTCATCTAGAACAAATCCCTTTCACCACTGTCCATGGGATCATCCCAGCCAGCCATCAGTCATATCAGGGACAAGCCCATTGTGGCACGTAAAATAGAATCATCTGAGCAAATCGCCCCTAGCTCCTCACCCTTCTAATCAGACTCGCCTTAACACCGGAGCTGAAGATTGCAGAGGGGTGATTATAAATTGCCCAAAGTGCAAAAAGCAATGGAACATAATGGCCCTTGGAAATATAAAGACACCTTAGAAGGTTTAAAAAACTGCAGTAAAGATCTTATTGATGTTTGATGTATTTATGTTTAACATTCTCTTCATTAACATTAATAAGTGACATTTAGTATCATATTTTTTAATCAAAAGTAATTTCATTAAATAATTTAACCCTACATTATATCTGAAAATATTGTACTATGAAATTCCAAGAGGAAATACAAGTTTAAGGTCTCTGTCAAGGGTCACTGAAAAGGTAAAGATCTTTTTTATAACCTTTTTGGTTTTAGTTTTTAATATGAACACTTATCACGCTACTTCATTTATATCATATGCTTACAGTTGTTTTATGAATAAATACCATGACCTTTATGAAGAACCTTAGAGTTTGGTCTACATTTAATTATTTTGTTCTCACACAAAAGCAAAGCTACCAAAATTTGAAATAAATTGACACCTTATACATAAAGAATAAGGGCCTAGATGTACAAAGTTATTTTAAAATTCAATAAAACATTCCAGATACGTATATTGTAACTTTCATGCTATTGCCCAGTAAGCTATGAACCTAAAACAAAGTTTTGCAGTGTTTTTTTCCTTGTCTGGTTTTTCTCCAGGTGATAAACAGAAAGCATCCACTGGGAATCTGAAAGCAGTATTATATCACATCAGAAATCCAGGATTTGGTTCTATTTACCTGTTCCTGTTGCTGGAAATCCAATCTGAAATAAGTGTGGATGCCTGTTGGTGACAGTGCTTGTTGCCAAAACTGCATGCCAGCATTATAACTTCTCTACGTAGTTCTCTTATGTATCATCAAAAGGGGGAAAAATAAATAAATAAATAAAAATAAAAAGCAGTGTCAATATCTGGAGAGAAAGGGTAACTCATTACCTTACATTACAGTAGATAAATAAATAATTAGCACCAACATAGTTTTCAGATACAGAAGTCCTATTTCGCCCAGTAAGAAGAGACAATTAGCCAGAGTTAGAAATTATAATAATTATACTGAAAGTCTGCTCTAGAAACAGTACTACAGTGAGGGGCATGCATTCAGGTCTCAACTTTACCAATAAAGGCAGATCTTAAGTTAAAACATGACAAGGAAATGCCTTTGTTCCCAGAATCAGGTGGTGGAAACTATACTACCCATCAGCAGTTTTCCCAGGAAAAGGAAATGAAAGATGCAGAATGAAAGGTGGATCATCTCATGCTGCTAAAGTCACAATGGTATTTGTAGTATATTATTATACAGCTCTGGGGGGAAGGAAGCAAGTCAGAAAATAAAACAGTACTCATGTTGGTAGGATGCTTGAACAAGGGATCCATTAAAATTGTTTTTTGGCCATCCAAGCTTGATGTATGTTGTCGCAACTTGCTTTAAAATATATTCCTAAATAGGGGGTACAGCAAATAAAGATAATGTCAGTTGCAAATCTCTCCATGCTGACAATTAAAATTATATAATAAAATTAAAATATGTTTCTAAATGTACCTGCTTGAAAATATAGGCAAAATTATGAGCCTGGTGATGATCTATTATAATTTTATTCAACTTATTATTTCAAATATAGAAAATAGGATAAAACACAACTGCAATGGTGAAAATCTACTCTTGTTATTGAATGATGAAGTAATATACACTATAAAATATTTTAGATGACAATTTTTGTAGCAAAACAAGGAAACAGGAATATAGATAACACTCCTGTATACATATATACAAATGTATGTAGATATAGTTTATGAAATGAGCACCTAGTATTTATACATTTGTGTCAGTAGAGCATATTCAACATAAAACTATTATGTTGGCCCAGTCAATAGCCTAGCATTGTTGAACCTGACACTCACAGAACACTCTTCAGTCAAATGATACGTTATTTCAAAGTCAATAGTCCATTCAGCTAATGATACATTTAAATATCAGTGGCAAGGTAAAATATGCTCTCCTCACTTTAATCTGGTCCTGAATTTTGTCAAAGGAATGAAAGCACTGAAATTACAGTAAAAGCAATTCTTAACTTTTACTGAAATTGAGGTGTCTGACATGATCTACTAACGTTCAAATATACACAAAATGTATTTTACTTTTACAAAAGTTTAACATCGCAGCATTTCTCTGTTCAGAGAAGCGGGGTGTGTCATAAGTCTTTCTTCAGCATATGCAAATTATGCCATAACAGTAATGACACAGTTCTTTGCATGTCTGTTGTAAGGGCCTACACAAAACTAACAACAATAAACACTCAAGCCAGGATTATTCCCATTAAAAAAAAAGAACTGAAACAGAGGTGGTTTCATGTAAGCTCAGAATAAGATAAAATGAAGCAACTGTGATGTCCATCAGACAATTTAGATGGCCCGATTTTTATTAGATCTGGTCATGGTAATTCCAAATGTGTAGGCTAATTAGCAGAGCCAGCATGCCATAAGAAATAGGATAATTTTATAAGCCATAGGGCAAACTCTTAAAATAACTAAATGAAAGCAAATAGGGCTCAAAGGTGATAGAAGGCACAGAGATACATTCTGATGCAAAGCCTCACTGGTGATAAGAAATTGAGGAATCAAAATCTCATTAGCCATACTTAATTCTAATCTTACTCAAAATGATTATTACATTAGATTAGGTGGAGACAGCAGTGAAATTTTGGTTTACCAGGCTTTGAGTTTAGGAAATCTAGTCAGGTAATATTTTGGAATGTTTGTCATGTCTTCATGTCTATTTGGATTATCTGTTGTTTGCTTTTTTGTGTCCCCTCGGACCCAATTATGAATGGGCTTTTGCCTCAATGCTGATCTTATCCTTGTTAATTAAGGAAGTGAATTGAATTCACTATGCTCTTTTGGATAGAAATAATGACTAAGAATCTTTACTGAAACTGTCTATATTCTGTTAAGATCTTCGTGATCTTCCCACCCAGGTTAAGTCTTTTGTGCACATGGAGCCCTTTAACTCTTGGAAAGTAAGTTTGAACTTTAAGATTGTGCCATGTGTATTTGTTCTTAAATTCTGAGGCATTTAAGCTTAATTGACACTTTTAGGCCAGAACAAAAAGTAGCTTGTCTTAAATTTCTTCTTCAAGTTACTCTCATCAGTGTTACATAGAAAACCAGGACAAAAAAATGATAATATGAATTAGAAGAAACTAAAATAACTCAGAACCAGTTGAATATAACAGATAATGAGAAAATAATTTATCTTCTGAAAATAGGAAAGAAGAAAATACATCTTTTTACATTGAAGACATTGTATTTCTCCATGCGGTCCAGTAGTTTATCTAGAGGATAAAGAGCTCGGCTGGCAGCGTGCCAAGGAAGAAAATCCTTCTCCTCAGACAGGTATCTGATAATCTCCAGTGGAATGTTCTGAGGCAAATAGCCAGCTCTGCACAGTCAAAAAAGTTAATGTTAATTACATGCAGAAAAGATCCATGATGATGGAAAAATGAAGAGTTTTACTTACACAAATTTACTTCCACAAATAAAAGGCAGAAAGCAAGATTCATCACGATATAAAGAAATCATACTCAGTACTGTAAAAATAGTTATTCACTTTTTAAATGTATTAGTCCTACTTAGGATGCCAGTGTCCCTTAATATATTCAGAGTTGGAGAGTTAAAAATTTACATGAACACAAAAATCTTAGCATGCATGTTTTTGAAAAAGGAAAGAATGTGAAATTTGAATAAAACCAATTCTAAGTATTTACTTAACAGAGACTCTTCAGAGGTCACAAATAAGTGAAAATAATTTAATTACTTGAATAAAATTTCAGTTTTTCAAGGCATTCTCTTTACTTTTCATGTAGCTATGTGTAATAATATTCAATATATATTGCTTTTAAAATGACGATCAAAGTAGCAACTTTTATTTTTTACTGTATCTGTTACCTTAAAATATAAGCATTTTCAAACCTGTTTATTTTAAAAGTGCTTTCCACAATGCTTATGAAAACCAGAGTTATATTTTAATAGAGTCCAAATTACAAAAATGTCAAAAGAATAGACTCTTTCCATTTTCTATTTTCCTTTTAAAATAAATGTCGTGTTACCTTGGGGACCAATGTCTTTGGATTCTTTGGAAAATATGAAACTGTAGCTTTTTAAAATTATCTGAACACTTGTTGCCTGTTTTCAAAGAGCGTATATTCAAAAAAGCAGCCAAAAACAGATGTATATCTCTACTCTACAGAAGATTGCATATGAGATCCTTGCAAATCAAAGCAACATAAATGACAATTCACAGTACATTAAAAGATGGTCTTAGCCTTGATGTCCCAGATATATATATATATATATATATAGTATTATATATTTTGATGGATTTTTTTTTTAACATTAAGAATCAACTGAATGCAGACTTTTAACACAGGGAACAGGTAAATATGAAAGCAACCAATGCCCAGTTATCTCCTTTGTCTACATTTCACACTCTGTTCTATTGTAACATCACAAAATTAGTGGACCTTTTTATTTGTGCTTGGTAGAAGGTGGGCAGGAAAGGAGCAAGGACTTTTTCTCATCTTCATTAAAAATAAGTTTGCCAGATTCTTTAATCTTTATTCAATATGAGAGGCAAAAATTATTCTACAGATACATATTAACTTGCAACTGTATTTATCATGTTCATAATAAAAACCAATTCTGAAGACTGTCTGTCAGTTTTCCTTGAATTTATATATATGATTTTTGTTCACTCATGGTATAATACTGTATTTGCCCGAAAATCAGACCGCGTGTTATACTGTATTTCCCTGAAAATAAGACCGGGTCTTATATTAATTTTTGCTCCAAAAGATACATTAGAGCGTATTTTCAGGGAATGTCTTATTTTTTCATGTACAACAATCTACATTTATTCAAATACAGTCATGTCATCTTCTTCTAGAACATCGTCATAATGTACTAAATGCTCCGTCTGGATGATGATCTTAACTGGGGCTTATTTTCATGGTAGGTCTTATTTTTGGGGAAACACGATATTAACCACAGTTAATGTCTGATGTAGATAAGAATGGTGAGAATAACTCCAAATTTACCCATAATTTCAAATTTTCCTAAAGTTTGTGTGATTTGGAGCACATCTAGATTTTTGCCACTTTTCTTGCACACTTTCCATTTTATACATCCTTGAGAAAAAGACTATGGTAACAACAATTAAATCGGGAACTTTATCTTTTCCACTCGTGCAGCATCTCAATAATAGTTAAATTTCGCTTTTACGGGTTTCTCACCTACTGAAAAAGCAATATCATATTTTAAATAAAAATAATAATTTGGTTTTTTCCTTAAAAGAAACGTAGCTTCCAATATTTCAGATTTTGTTATTTGTTTTAACTAAACTTTTAATTCTAAATATTAATTAACATAGTGATGATGAACTTGCCTCCTCTAAAACTATATAACCCACATACCATGATTTATATAATTTTAGAGTTGAAGATTTGTCTAGAATTCATTGTTCTTTTGTTAAAGAAATCAGAAAAATACTGTATTAAAAAAATCTTTAATAAGTATCTAACTTATCACGGAGCTTCAAATAAGTTTGAAAAATCTGAAACATTGTCTGGGTCTATTTTCTCACAGATTTAAACATACTAGCCTTATGTCAGTTATAATTTTTGTGTTTTACTTCCTTTCTGTAAACTGATGGATATTATTCAATGACTTACGCTTTGTGGGTGATCCATCTACAAATAAAAAAGATGACAACTAATGTAATGGGAAAAGAGTTGGATTTGAGAAAGAGCCTGAAGTGGAGAAGAACCTGAAACCATTAATGTTCCCTATACAATTAGACAAATAAATTAATCTCTCCAAACCTCACATTCCTTATCTGTGGAAAAAGAGGCTTGAACTAAGAGACATTTTGTTGTAGCTCCAAAGTCCTTTTATTCTAACCTACTTATTTACAATTTGACCTGCTGAGAAAATATTACAAAACATGGGCATAATATAATTTGTTTAAAAAAAGAAAAAATACTTTGTAATTTTTTATACTCCCCACTCTTTAATTGTTTAGTATATACAAGTCTGAGAGTCAGGACTTGAATCTAGATTTTATAAGACATTGAACATAGTGTAAAGAAAATAAAAGTAAAGAAGTTCTAAGTCATGATAAGGCAAGTAAGTAGAAGTATTCATTTATAGAGGTATGGAATAAGTTTTGTTTTGAGTCCTTATGGCAAAAATTGCTAACTGCTCACTAAAATCCATGCTCTCCTTTACTTTCTAGTATAGACTATAATTTGCATTTCCTTGGTAGTTAGGTGTGGTCATGTGACTATCAACTAGCCAATAGAATATGAATATTCCTCATGACCAGGATTAGCCCACAGACATCTCTCACTAGCTCTTCTGTGTTCTTCTTCCCTGAAATAAATCTTCCAGAGTGATCTTGGAACTCTTACAGTGAATATGCGAGAAACCCACCTGGGTCCACATACCCAAATACCAGGTTTCAAACTCAGTTCCGTTATGTGACCTGGAAATACATTTCTATTGTGTTTGATCCTAATAAATGTTTGGGTCTATTTTCTCTGATGCAGTCCTCAGATAGAATAGGAAACAGAGTATACTCAAATTGCCCTTATTTTGTGTTGTTACAAACATATGTAAGTAATTACATACTACATAATTCAATATACTTGCGTTTAGTTAGCTTACTGGATCAAAATATGCAGCTACACTCAGTTGAACAGGAGGATGATCAGCTTTGTTACAAAATTAAGACTTGTAAGAGATAATCTCGGTGAATAAGTTACCTAGTTTAGATATGTTTTTGTGTAATTGGTCGATAATGACACCTGTGATTACTATGTAATACTGATAATGCAATCAATATAAGGGAAGTGTGTGGAGTCCGGTGAATGGAATACTATGTTAGCTCAAAGTAATCAGCCCAGTAGGGAGCACATGTAGGTTCCTGACACTGAAATGAAGTTTCCCTAATTTTGCATCATCACAAGAAATGATGCTAACAAAATGGAAGGAAATTAGCAAATTTAAAGAGTATTTCATGTATAACTAAATGGATTTTATTATTTTAGGAAAAGGTTACAGATAGTATCGATCTTCTCTACTGTTGGGGTGAGGGTTGACATGAGAAATGATTTAGGAATTAAAGGAAAGACAATGGGAACGAGAGACAAATGAGAAAAGTTGAAGAAATAAATAAAAGGTTGCCCATATGCAGCTATACAGCTCCTCTTCTCACCCCTACCACCCCCTAAACACACACAAACTGTCACCTCCTCCTTCTTTAATTCTTAGGAGCTTGCAGTGAAATATATCTATCTATAAGAGATTATTTTTTTATAAGAAGGAAATTAAAACCAGACTGTATTATAGTTGATGTTGCAATGCACTGATCTGAACTGGCTTTGTTTTCACATAAGATCAAAACTACTTTCTAAAACCTTTCTGAATCCCTTTGAATGTAAACTCATATCTATTGAGATGGGTGGCTCATACACAAATAACCTATTTTATTGTGAGTTTTCTTTAAAAGCTATTGGGTGCTTGAAACTTAGGGGGTAAAAATAGAAAGCACAGTCCTCAGACTCTTCGGAGCATCATACTCCAGTCTTCATTAATTGAATATTCATTTAAAACCAATAAATATCCTACTATATGTTTCACAATATAGTAGGAGACACTATAACTGTCCCTATGGCACAGATTTTTAAAGCAATTGCTGAAATACTTAATTAAAAAGTTTACTATTTTATCATTTTTCTTCATTACTCATTATTAAAAGACTTTAATGTGTTCTTCCTGGGAAGATCCTATGGCAGAGATTGGAAATTCCACTAGCCTTTGGAATGCCAGAGGGAAAAGGGAAATACATGGGGGATGTATCTCTATCAACCAACAGTCCATTTGGTCAATTCCTAGAGAAAATAAAGACATGATTCAAGCATTGGAGAACCCCCATCTGCAGAAATGAAAAGGAAGTTCCTTATTTGGAGCCTCATATAATTAGGAACATAAAAAGTTGTACAAAAAAAGAGTTCTCATAGCCCCGCCTTTCTCCAGCTCCTTCTCTCCCAGAAGCCATCTCCCAAAACTAACTTAGGCATCTATTTTCTGGGCCCACATAACACCTCTATTCATAATAATTATGATATTAATTATATAATAATTTCATTATATTATCTTTCTCACTTACTGGCCTTAGATCTTTAAGGAAATGAAGCATGCTTTGCCTGTGTTTTTATCCCCATAGCCTAATGCAGAATCAAGCACAAACTAGGTACTCAATAAATGTTCCTTTAACTAAATTAAATTATGGCAATAATGTAATCGTTCTTAAAACAGGAGCACTTTACAAGTATATGAAAACTTAAACATAACCATAATTCTCTAAAGTTACAAGGTCCCAACAGGAAGCAAAAATTCTATTAGAGTGATATTTACAGTATTTTTGCTTATCTCGTGTATTAACGATACACATGATAGAAGATAAGAAGGCCGCTGCTCTCTAGCCAATAGCTTTGAATAAGCTAATCGATACCAAAATAAAATAGCTTCATAGCCAGTGAGAAAACAGAGGCATTATGTAAACATCTCTGATTTTTTCTGTCTGATTAGCAAATTATTTTTCTACTCTCCTAAAAACCAACAGTATTATTTCATACCAGCATTTAAATAAATTGATGGAGGGCTTGGAAATCTCTTTTTCCTAGGCAGTAAATTGACGGGAGTGAACTGCATGATCTCTGGGGTGTCTTTTCCTGTAAACATTTAATAATTAACAGTAAAACGTTCAGATTTTTTGTTTTTCTACTTATATAGTCCTGCTACCACCACCACAACCACTCTTCCCTCCTCACGCATACTTGCTTCTTTATTTCTAAACACAATTTCCCAGAAAATCAGCCACCATTTAAATACAGAGGATCACTCAGTAATATTAAGAAGCAGATCAATGTTTGGCCACTAGTTGGAAGAGTTAATAGATGTTAGCTATTTGACCAAAAGGAAAAGTCATTAGTTTAATGGCCAAAGTTAACTAATTTTTTTTTTTTTTTTAGAAAACTATCAACTTCATTATTTTAAACTATTGTATATTGATGACTTACTGTATACTAGAAGCTACGGTGTTCTAGAAAGATGCTCTAAGTTTGTTTCAGTTTAGAAGCCTCAAAATCAGTACTATTATGCCCCCACCCCTATTTTTTTAGATACAGAAGCTAAAATTTACAGAAGATAAGTACGTTGCCAAGCCCAGTTGGCTGATAAGTGACAGAACTAGAATTCAAATCCAAGACTGACAAGAAAGCTCCCACTGGTTCTACCACATGCGGCTGCCTCCCCAAATACCACTTTGAACTAGGGTTAAATACTGTCGTTCTCCCTACTTTTTACATCTGTTTACATGTCACTGTCATAGCACTCATCACATTAAACCTAATACACAAATAAATATATAATGTAATCCCAGGTGCTATGAAGGGAAAGTAAGTAATATTGGGGAAAGGTGAATAGTGGGGGAAATATTTAAATAGGGTGCTTCGAAAGGGCCTCAGTGAACACGCCTGCATGAAGTGAGAGAATAGACTTAGTGACTCTTGGGGGAGGGGCATTCTGACTGACAGGAAACAAGAGTTCAAAGGTCCTGAGACAAGAACAAATTTGGGATGTTGGAAAAGACGCTTTTGTGGCTGGAATGGAGTGAGCCAAGAAAGAAGAGTAGGGTATGTAGCTGCAAAGGTTGGTGGTGCTAAATCATGAAAGACCTCAAATAATAAGGGCTTCAGATTTTATTTTTAAGAGTGATAGAAAGCCACCACAAGTTTTTGAGCTGGGAAATGACATGATCTGATTTATGCTCTAAAAGGGTAACTCTGGCTTCAGTAGAGAGCATACTTAAATATGGTCTTCCAAATTGAGAATGAAGTGAAATATGATTTCCTAGTTGGTGTCTCTCTCTGTCTCTCTGTCTCTCTGTCTCTGTCTCTCTCTCTCTCTCTCTCTCTCTCTCTCTCTCTCTCTCTCTCTCTCGAAAACTATATGCCTAGTGAATGAAACTGATGACATAAAAACAGACATCGTGATTTTTTTAAAGAGGCTATGAATGAGATTTGTTTCAAAAAGTTTCTTATGCAAGTATCAAAAAAAATTCCAAAAGCTCATCTATGCATTATCTAATGTTGTTCCATTGTTAATAAACAGCATCAGATAATATGGAGAACATCACTGAGAAATCATTTAAACAGTTAACACATTTTTATGTACTTCATGTACAGGAAGTTATATATTCCACTTAGGCTGAATTAGCAGGGCTATTCCAGCACTGAAACACAGAAAATAGCATGAAGAACTACCAGGAAAATTATCCACATAGCTTATGATTTCCATGGAAAATACAATGCTTGAAGTTGGTATGGAATTTTGCTTACTGGGCAGTGAAATTTTCCAGTGCTCTACAGAGTCACATGGGAGTAAAAAGAATAAAAAATTCCAGCAGGATTTTGCAGAGTTTGAGTTTACTGACATCAAGATATCAGATCATTAATCTAAAGGTCCATAGATCAGTGGCGCTTCTAGCACCCTATATAGCTGCTTTTGTAGAGAGATGTCTAAATAATAGGAAACCAGAAAAGAGAAAAACATCACACAAACCAAACCACTTACAAAGCACTGGGTGTATCTCCTCTTATCTAACGTTTATGTCAAAATTTTGCTTTTAACATAGATTTTATTACACTGTACATAAGTTTTTATATTTAACTTATAAAATTGCCCCATGTTATTAGGAATTCCTCATAATTACCTTTGAATTCATTCTAACAGTATTCTGTTGGGAAGAGAAGTGTAGTTCACTATTGTTGAGCATGCTGGGTATATACATATTTCACATAATAAGTAACAGAGCTAGGGACATTTTTGTGTACAATGCTTTTACATCTTCTGAATGATTTTCTTTGGATGGAATACCCAAACTGGAACTAGCATGCTAAAAGTCATAACATATTGTGGTCCTTGACAAATCTGAATTCATGTTTTCAGGCTTCATCTATCAGCACCTGGCCCCAGACAAAGGAAAACAGGAAGTTACCGTGGAGGCAGACACTGATTTGGCACTCCTTGTGTGCTGGTCCCTAGGACAAGTCCGACACATGCAGTATGCTATTAAATTCTTATGACAATCTTCTGAAGTTAGCAACATTACTGTCTCCATTTTACAGACCAAAACGGAGGCTCAAAACACTTCCCTAACTTCTCCAGGGTCACACTGCAAATTAGGGTGGTGCTGGGAATTGACCAGTCTTCCTGCACTGAGACCATGATATTCTTACCACTATTCCAAAACAGCCTGACAAGTAATGTTGCATTCTTTCTCCCATCTTCTAGTAAAAGAGAAAAAACTGAGGAGAGGAATAAGGCGATATCTAGTGGGAGGAATCTATGGAGACTTTATGAGGGAAACTTGATACAGTAATAGAACATATGGGGAAGATGAAGTATTTTGGTCCATGGCTGTCACTGTGAAATGAGGGGCTTAGTGTACTCATTGTAGACATAGTTTTTAGATTTTGGTCATTTGGGGCCATTTCTGCCAAAAAACCCTTTCTTCACCACTGCACCCTCATCCCCTGTATTTCTTCAGTACCTAGTCTAATCTTTAGAATTCAAGAAACATCCTCAGCCCAGACTCTGGCCTGGAGACACTGATTCCACTTAGCAGCCATATACCTACCACGAACATTAATTACAGCAACTTTTCTTTCAGAAATATTGTTAACATTGTGAGAACAATAGGTAGAGTACTAGGACACGGTCTTAAAAAGGAAGTCAGAGGTAATCATATTAAATTATGATCTTTAAATAAGAGGAAATGCTTCAAAGAAAATATATTTTCTATCTCAAGGTCTTATAGGAAAGGGAAGAATTAAGACTATAGAAAGTGATTTGGGGGTCCTATATAAAAAGGAAAGGATGAAGGACTCAAATAACAGTATATGGAGCATGAAGGAAATTGCTTCCAGGACATAACTGTAGAGCAGACTCTTGCGCCTAGATAGTCTACCTCAATTAAAAATCTCCACAAGAAATCTCAAAACTAAGCCAATCCCACCCCCAGTTTATCCACAGAGGTATCACCAAATATATGTGGCCATTATAATTCCCTATGGAATTTTCTAAATGCATAGCTAAGTTCTACATTTTAGACTAACATAAAAGTTAATAAATTAAAAGGGAGATACATATCAGCCAAAAAGTGGATGAATTTTTGAAAAAAGAAACACACACTTTTGAGAATGTAATGTAGCCATGCAGAAGAAAATGAAGACTCAGTTGAGAAGGTGTTAGAAGAGCTGCCAAAAGTGATAAAGGGTATCTAACAAGCGCAGAGTGAAAGCATCCCATTTAATCTGACCTCTGCAGTCAATTTGAAGAAGCTTCTGGCCAAAGTTAGAATATTTTGAATATCAATAAGAATAAAAACCGCAGTGTATTTAAACTAATCAAATACATTTAAATCCATAGGTTAAAATGATAAATAAAAACAGAATAAAAAAAATAATTGGTTACTATGGAACAGGCTAGAAAATTGGCTCATTATTTTTGAAACTGAAAAATCCAGGGGAACAATCAAGCATTTATCATGTTCATTTTATGTACTCGTTTAGAGTTGACTCTGAAATAAACTTGCTAAAAATTTAAACTTGTAATGGCTGAAGCCTCTAGTGTTGATTACCAATTTACAAATGACAGACAGAACAGAGGAACATATAAAAGTGCAGAGTAGGATGCAACCAGCAAAATCCAAACTGTGGGTAATCATGTAGGATAAACAACCTCATTCTTCACCAAATCATTTGGAAAGAAATTTTTTTAAAAGGTGAAGGGGAATATCAATAATTTGGAAGAGATTTAAAAAAATAATAATATTAATCAGTCACAGAGCAATAACATCATTTGGATTCTAAATCAAAAAACTTTTAAATGTTGGCATTTATGAGACAACTAGAAACTTGAACACTTCCTGGATATTTTATATTATTGAGGAAATGTTAATTTTAGGTCAAAATGTTTAATAATGTCATCGTTTTTAGAGATACATAGTGGAAATTATTTTGAGGACATAATTTGATGTCTGGAATTCACTTCCAAAAAGTACGAAAGGTTGGATGGGGACATGGAAGAAATAAGACCGACCATAACTTGTCCATAATTGTTGCTATAGAGCAATGGATGCAGGGGCTTCATTACACAGTTCTGCCAATTTTTGTATATATTTGAAATTCTTCTCAATAAATGGTTTAAAAGTCAAAGCAGAGACTAAGTCTTACTGACCTGTGCATCATAAAGCCTTCATATTGTACATGCTTAAAAATATTTGCTGAATAATGACATTTCCAGGCTCAGTTTCTTTCTTTACAAAATGGAAGAAGTGGTATTTACCTCCCAGGGTCATTGTAAGGGTTAAATGACATGAAATGGAAGCGTATTTTGTAAACTGTGAAGCATCACAGAAATGTGGAGTGTCTTAAACTGAAGAACCAGAGCAAGAATTCAGCAACCACGTGTTCGCATTTGTATTCTGACCTTGATTTGTTCCTTACACCGAGCTACTAAACTCATGGATAGATCCCAGCACATTCATTTTTCCCTTAGGGACAAAGTACCAAATGGTAGTGTAATTGCCAAGAGAAAATTATTACTCTGTTCTGAATTATTTCCATCATAAATCCAAAACAAGTCAAACAGGCTCTGTCACAAAAACGACAGGGTTGCTGTACAGTGATAAGAATCCCACATACAAGTGCCCCATAAATCTATGAGTATCACAACCCTCCAAAGTCATTCTGAATCATGTGTTTAAATCAGAAGGAGGAAGCCAGGCAGCATGTTGGTCAACATTGTGAAAACAACGAAAATGAGGTGATTTACTCAGCCATCGGTTAGAGAGATACCCCATCATCTGTTTTATGTAGATTGCAAAGCACGTGACAAGCATTTTGTTTGTTTGGCATTACACATTTTCTATTGCCTCAAAGGAAAAAAAGTCTTTTTCATTTAGTAATGATAACAATCATGCACATTGCTCTTTAATTCAATCAGAGCTGCTATTAGCACGTTAAGGAAACATTTCAAGCAACAACAGTGAATGACAGAAAAGGGATAGAGAGGACATACCTTCTGCAAGCCATGCATTTTCTCCTTCTCTAATCTGAGTAAAATATTCATCTTTACTGATGGAGAAATGAAATCTGTAATGTACTTCTTTGTGACTTAAAGTGATATTTTCCTGCCTCTCAGAATATGATACGCTATTCCAAATTAGAGTTAAAAGCCACTCAACACCATTGCAGATGAAATGTGCAAGGTAAAAATACTTTTTATTACCAGTGAGATAAAAAAATGACTTCAACTGTATAATTCATTGTACAGAAAAAGGATAGTATTTTGAAACTGATAGCTGTGCTCACTTGAAATTACATTTGGGGAAACAGTCCTGTTAGTTAGACTTTTGATACTTTGTTCTCCCTCATAAGGTGCTAAATGATGACCCAAAGAAATAAAGGACAAAGCTAAATAAATTTATTGAGCCTCAAAGAATATAAAGTAAATGGTGGCAACAAAATGATGCCATCAACTTATTTGAGAATTTGTAACTATTAATACAAGGAGTTTGGGATGTATTTGAGGAAAATTTCAAAATTTAATGGTTAGAATGATAATACATTGAAACCCTTTTGAAATCAGCTTAAGACTATGGATTAAAATAGCAGATAACTTCTGTCCTTTGAGACACTAACTTGTAGACAATTTATAAAACCTCCAGGGACAGAGGTTAGAAAAGGAAGTAGCTTCCTGTAATAGCTATTAGGTTGGTGCAAAATTGTGGTGGTTACTGTGG
This sequence comes from Rhinolophus sinicus, assembly GCF_036562045.2. NCBI lineage: Eukaryota > Metazoa > Chordata > Mammalia > Chiroptera > Rhinolophidae > Rhinolophus > Rhinolophus sinicus. The sequence continues at coordinate 132,934,849 of NC_133752.1, forward strand.
TTCATGCAATTGTTTTTAACCTTTTAAACCGCAATTACTTTTGCACCAATCTCATAATAGCTCTCATATCTCTCAATTTTAGCTTCAGCTTCCAGTGTCATAAAATACTGAGGATATTCCATTTGTACAGACACATTTAATTAATCCTAGATCCCCAGCTCAGAAATATAAGAGCTTACCCTTTCCTTGATTTTCTTTCAAGATGATGATGTTCAAATAAAACTTAGAAAAAGTAATGATAACAATGTTCTAACTTCTTAATGATGATTAACAATTAGAGGACATTAATGATATAGATTTACCATGTTCTAACAATGACACTCATTAATTTTAATAACAGTCTTATAGTTAAGTCCTTGATTAGTGTCTGAAAATTTACCCCTCATTAGCACTTATAGGAAGTAATTTTTTAAAGTTGAAGCATCAGTGAAAATACAAAATAATAACAAAAAATGTACTGGTTACTTCAGAACAAGGATATGTATTTATATTATCCCAAAACATAAGTGTAAAAATAAAATGTATCTTTTTCACAGGAATCATATTAGTTTATAATGTTTTATATTTTGCTAAGTTTACCACATGTAATTAAGCAATATTATTAAAATTGAAAGTGACGTAAAATTGTAAAAATTAAAAATTTCTCTCGAGCAAGAGAATCACTTTTACAAGATGAAAATTCAAGAAACTTAATTTAATAAAATTGTCATTATTATTTAATGTACAATATTAATATGACAATCTTCATAAGAATCACATGTTTAAAAGTAAAAAGCATAAACTTAGGAAAAAGATGACAAAAGGATAAAATCTTTCAAAATTAATAGAGTTGTAGAAAAATGACAGATTACTGAGACACTCCATGTGATTAAAACACTACTTTACTGATAAAAAACTTATACTGATACTCTTTTCTTTCAAAAGGAACTTCATCTCAATTAAACTATCTCAAAATATTTTCCTATGGGTTTATCCATAGTTAAATCTTTATCCACTGAGTCCTTGATAAGAAAGATGAGGAAAGCAGCAGATTTATACTTTCTCTTTTTTTCCCCTCTGGATTTTCATTTGTTCAATTATTTCTGATTTTTTGAGTTTTAAAGATTTGCTTTCTATTTCATAACGTTAATTTCCTTGTTTCTTAATCCTTGGTTCCATGTGCAAATGCAATCAGGACTCACCATCATTTCTTTCCAAAAAGCATAACATGATTACATAAAGATTTTGTATTCTATCTAATGGAATTTTTTTTGCTTATAGAAATCTGAGCCAGTCTCAATTTTTCATTTACAGGTAACTTTCTTTATTTAATCTTTAAAGTCCAGGGTATTCACCAAGATATCTCTCAATACCTCTGTGTATAAGATTTTTTCCCTAATGCACAGGGTGTCTTTTCAGTTTACATATTCATGTCATTATTGATTTTTTAAATTTTTCTTCGTTTCCATAAATACCAAGTAAACACACACGCACACACACACACAAGCACAATGAATCTCTTGTTTACATTATGATTTTCATTATTTTTTCCATTTCATTTATCTCAACTATCTCAAGCTTATTCTCCATGTCCCTGTCTGTTTTCCCTTTTGGCTATGGAATTTTTACCGCTTCTCATACTGTTTTTTTTGTTGTTGTTTTTTTTCTTGTACCATCAGATCACTTTTATTCTTTCTGTTGCCTTACCTCTATTATTCTTTTACATGTTTTCTTTAAACTCTAGTCCACAAAGAAACCACACTGCTTTGTTTTAATTCTTTGAAATCAAACAGATGGATGTATTTAAATTTTTTGCTTGATGTTATAGTTCTTCTGCTGTTATGATTCTTAATTATCTTTGTTGTGGTATATTTCCATAGTTCTACAGCTTTCAGGATGGTTCATGTTAAAATATCACTCATATTTCAAGGGGATAGTCCTATCTAGTAGAGGTAGCTGCTGATAGATTGTGGCTAAAGGGCAATCATGGTGAATAAGTTGAGTGGTAGCAGTTTACATTTAGACTTGTTATTTCAGACCAGGTTCTAAACAAATTGGTGCTTCCATCTGTTTAGGGGCATATTTTTGCTCCGCAGTCCCATTTCAGAATATGTTAGAGAGCTGTGTGATTTATAGTTCAACCTCATATATTGTAGGTTATTGTTGTGGTGATTTAGCATTTAATTGTTTCTCCCCAGCTGTCTGAGTTAATGGTTGCCAAACCAATGGTCATATATATTTATCTCCCACCCTACCATTTCTGCCCCTGCTTCCTGCAAAAACTGGGAGTTTGTGTGTCTCTTCTTTCAGGCCTGAATTTGTTTCCTGATCTTCCATGTGGAGAAAGATTTAGCAGTGGGGTTACATCATGCCTCCAGATTTCGTTACTCTAAATAAGGCAGTCCCTTCATGGATAGGCCTTCCATTTTTGTAGATTTCTGTGTTCCATAGAGGATCTGTAAATACTTTCATCTATTTTGGGAATCTTTCTGTATTTAGGTCCATAATTCAGTCATTTCTATTTTTCCTCTCTCTCTCTCTCTCTCTCTCTCTCTCTCTCTCTCTCTCTCTCTCTCTCTTAAATTGGCGGTTGGTGTTGAGAAAGTAGGGAAGTCAAAATATATACATTTCATTTCCTTCAACTGAGCATCCTTAAAAAAACAAAACAGAATACACAAAAATACCTTGATAATATGGGTCCTGAAAATATTGTGTTGAAACCGGCACTGTCATGTATTTCTGGTATTAGGTTCAATTCTTATCTGTGGAGTAATCAGCTTGCTCTTAACCAAATCCTTTCTTTTTACTTTCTGAAAACACAACCAGATTTCATTTACCTGATTCCTTCAAAATTATGCATTACCATGTAATTGATTTCTACCAAAGGAAAGTGGGCAGAAGGGACGCAAACCTTTTCCAGAGTGGCATATTAAAGCCCATTGTATGTTTCTCCATGTTCTGTGTCCTGTGTTGCTGGAATGGAGACAACCCCAAGTTGACCTCAGGGCTACTTATTAAAGACAACAACTCTAGGTCTTGGAGGAGGTCTACTATAGTAAATCTTTTCAAATAGCAATACAACTCAGGGAAAATGCCTACTGCTCTGGCTTTGCTATTGAAGGCTGACGAACTCAGATAATCCCCAATATGTCAATGAAATATAGAGGATCTAAGAACAAAGTTTCTAAAATAATTATGGCAATGGGTACTCACACATGGAATTGCCTGAAATAAAATAGGAAGGCTACCAAGTTTTTAAGAGTTTTGCTACCAAAGATGTTATAATCTTGAATTAGAAGAACACATAACTGTTTAAGATTTGAAACAACCCTTATCTACTCCACCTTCTATACGCAGGAGGTAGGATGATAATGCTGAATGCCATACAAGGAACATATATGCCCAACACTCATTTCATATGTGTCTATGGAGGATGCTGGAAAAGGAAAAGGAAGAGTCTCTCCAAGAGCAGATACAGAAAATACAAAAAAAAAACAAAAAAAAAACTGACCAGGAAGTTATGCTCCAAAAGCAAAATCAGAATTTAATCAAGAAACTTTGCTCATTCCCAGGAGTCCTTCACAGTGGCTTCTGTGTGTTCCATTTTTCCCTGTTTTGAATGACAGCTTTTATTCTATTCCTGATCCACCATTGATAATCAGTTGTGTGTGAGACAACCAACGTATTAATTAATAGATTTCCAAAATTGATGTAGAGATCTGTGTTTCAATTAGAGATACTGGACTTTGAGCTGGGACTTTGGTTTATATTCGAAAGATAACAATTCAGAAGGTATCATTTGAATTCCCAGTTTGCTGACCAAAAACATAAAATAAACATAAAGAAATCAGCATTTCATTTATTAAAAAGAAAAAAAAAAGATGACAATCCTATGTACTCCTTGTACTTTATCAGGTAAGATTTTTTTCTTAAGGATATTTTAAAATAAAAAAGCAGCATAGGAATTTAGCAGGAGCATTTGGAAATCAAAAGTGGATAAAGACAATGTTGATTTTAACTAAATATAGATATATGATCACTGTTATTAATGTCTGTTAATTTACTAAGTGTAAAACAATAGATTTTTTTTTCTGCCACACCCTAGGTATGTTACACAATCCATTGGTTGAAGAAAATGTTGCTTAGGTAAACTTAATTATGTTTGGACAATTAAAAAAATATTACTTGGTAATATTCTGAAGTAAATGTTACATTTAAGAATATTGTGTTACAAAAAGAAAAAAAAGAAGAAGAGATTACAATAGTTTTCTCTCCTTTTGCCTCCTCAGCTATGGCATGTAAATTAGGAGAAATAACACACTAATAGCTTTAAGGAAACCTGACATATAATTTCTTTTTTAGAATATACAAGGTATGACACTTAAGTTAGCAAACTATTCCTACAAAAAGTGCTACATACTTCATTGCTGAATATCACTACGGTCACTTTCCAAGTATTCCCCTTGGGAAGCTATGCACTGACGCCAATGCCTTGTCCACCCTTCAAAGCAATTCTGGAACTCTTTTTCTTGAATGGCCATCAGAGCTGTCATCATATTATTCTTGATGCCCTGAATGTCATCAAAATGTCTTCCTTTCAATATTTCCTTTATCTTCAGGTACAGAAAGAAGTCATTGGGGGCCATATCAGGTAAATACGGAGAGTGTTCCAATACAGTTATTTGTTTACTGGCTAAAAACTTCCTCACAGACAGTACCGTGTGAGCTGGTGCATTGTCGTGATGCAAGAGCCATGAAGAGTTGGTGAAAAGTTCAGGTGGTCTAACTTTTTCATGCAGACTTTTCAGCACTTCCAAATAGTAAACTTGGTTAACTGTTTGTCCAGTTGGTACAACTTCATAATGAATAATCCCTCTGATATCAAAAAAGTTAAGCAACATCGTTTTGACTCTTGATTTGGACTCATGGAACTACTTTGGTCATGGAGAATTGGCTGACTTCCATTGTGCATTTTGACGATTTGTTTCAGGGTTGGATTGGTACACCCATGTTTCATCACCAGTGATAACATCGCCCAAAACATCATCTTGCTTTGCCAAAAGGTCTTGGCAAACTTCGACTCTCCTTTGCTTTTGTTCATTGATGAGCTCCTTCGGGACCATTTTTGCACACACCTTTCTCATGCCAAAATTTTCAGTTAAGATTTTCTTAACTGTTTCTCTATTGATGTTTACTTGGTCTGCTATCCTTCTCACAATCAGCTGACGATGTTGGTGCACAATTTGATGAATTTTTGCAATGTTTCGTCAATTCTGCTGATTACTGGCTACCATGACCTCTCTTCACCAGTGACGCATTTCCCCTCAGAAAAATGTTTAATCCATTTGTACACTGCTGTTTTCTTCATGGCATTATCCCCATCAACTTGGACTAACATGTCCCTGATTTCACTTCCACTCTTGCCAAATTTCACAAGAAATTTAATGTTTGTTCATTGCTCTAATTCAAACTCAGACATTCTCACGACAGCACACAAAAACACACAACAATAATAAATGCCACTCAGCAAGACACCACCACACATTGACACAAACACAGCTGTGAGACCCTGATATACCAAGGTTATGAAACCTTACCAAGCTGCTTGTACAGTGCTGCCAATGTAAGCACACAGTGGAAAGTTCACAAACTTAATTGTCAGACCTCATATATTAAAGTCTCATATGATTTATATTTTAAATATACATGCACACACACACACCTCTCTTACTTTTCCTAATCAAAGTGCAAGTTGCTATGCTTCATAAATATAATATAAAAAGAACCACAAAAGTTGTCAATTGTTAAAAAGCAAATGAATGCACTGTAATATTCTAAGCAGGGATCCAACAAAAGAAACTCCAAAAAATCTCTAGTTCAATGAGGCTTAATGAAGAGAGAAATCTGTATTTCCACATCATCACTGAGTTCTCATGTAGTAGTATATAACTAGACATACTATATTCTCCAGAGTGACATTTTTTTACTTTCCTATAGTGCTATCTCACTAGTGATTTAATTCAGATAAACATGGTTTAAAACTGGATCACATAACAAGTGAAACTCGTTGATAATGGACAACTTTTAAAATGGACTTTCTATTTTGGCAGGTCACTTTAACTAGGCAAAGACAAAATTGGACATCCTCTGTGTATGCAGAGATTTGAAATCTGGACATGCTTCTTAATTTGAAATTGAGAGCAGCCTTTCATAATGGCAAGGCATTCTTTTTTGAAATTTAAATTTCACAAGGCTACTATCATTTTAACTTTCTCATTCTGAGTATTCATGTCTTCCTTCCTTCTCTACAAGCATTTGTTGCAGTCACTTTATTTTGAGATCTCTTTGAAGATTATCCTGAATTAGTATCCATTGCCAAAATGTTTGAGATCTATTACCAGATAATTCTGCATGCAGGTGTCACCATATTATTTGTGTGATATTATTTGCTTCCCTCTTCTAGATGTTTTACAAGGTCACTCTAAATTCTCAATTGCCACCTCTTCCATGAAGCATTAGGAGATTGAGCATACCATCCAGAGTGATCACTCTCTCCTTTAAAACATCATTTATGTTCTCTTAATCTACCTAACATTTATATTAAACATTAAATACTTTGGGCCAATGTATTATGTTAGATTAAATCTACATTAGATAATTGTGAGATTATACTCTAAATTCTCAGGCATTTGAAGATATTCTATTGAATTCTGTAGTTCATATGTGTAATATACAGTTATAGCGGGTTCCTCATAAACACTTAATAGACAAACAAAATACATGTATTTCTAATAACTATTGTTAGATGAAAAAATTAATTTGTTTGTAAATATTGTTTTTAAGAGGTTAGTTGCGCTCAACAACATGAAACTGCTATTATCCAGAGATATTTGTTACCTCCATTATCTATTTAATTATCAAAACTACTAAATTTAATGTTAAAATGCAACCTTCGTATTTAAAATTACATGTTGTATATTGGAAGGATTATTCTAGATTACAATATTTCTTATCAAAAGAAACAGTATATTATAAAGAAAGACTAGATAAAAAGTAATAGTCAACAACTTCATCAAAATAGACTCAGATTAAAATTTGGGAGCACATTTTATACTTTAGTACATTGGCATATATTTGAAATAAAATCAATCCTAAATAATTTGTTTTAAACTGAGGTGAAACTAAAGAAAAAAGGGCATACCTCAGATTAAGTCCTTTTCCAACTCTAAAGTCTCACCTCAATATCATATGTCTCTTGAATCCTGGTCTGCATTGGAATCTTGCATAATAAGAGAAAATAGTGATTTAGAATGTACCGGGCCTCGGGCCATACAGAATGTTCTAATTACATTGTCCCATTTAATATTTAAAATAAACCTCTAATGTAGATACTCTTTTATCCACATTTTATAATTAGGAAGCTAAGAATAGAATTAGTAATTTGCTCAAGATTACATTTTTGTTGGAGCTACGACTAATACTCATATTTAATTCTACAGTCAGTGATCTGAACCACTATAATTTCCAAAACTAGAAATTAGACAAGAGGGAGCAACTATTTAAAAATATATATAATTCTTAAAATTATTTTTGTTTAGGGAACAGAATAATGTAAAAAGAGAAATAACATGAATTTTAAAATTGGCCATGCTGGAAAACACTCTCATATTCTTCTTGAGAGAAATTTGTTGTCTTTAATGGCAACTTGACAATTTGTTTCAATGATTTTAACCACTATGCTTATGATCATGGACTCAACAAAGTTCCCAAAAATATATCTTAGCAAATAATTAATAAAAAATAAAAATTGCATGAACAAAAATATTCTTTAGAATTATTCATAAATGAAAGTTTGAAAACACCATAACTTTCTAATAATGTAAATATGTTTACATTAATTATGATATAATATGTATACCTATACAATAGAATATTAGAGAACACTTCAAAATTTTTCTATTAATATATGGAAATAAACACATCAAGGTTGGACAGGAAGTAAAACTATTGTTTCCAGATGACATTACAATGTTTGCAGAAAACCCTAAGAAAACCATTTTTAAAAAACTGTAAGAAATAATAAGCAAACTTAGCAAGGTTGCAGGGTATAAGGTCAATATAAAAAAATTCAAGTGTTTCTAGATATGAGGAGCTGGCACACTTTTTCTTAAAGGGCCCAATAGTAAATATTCCAATTGTAGGCCACACAGTCTCTTTTGCAAAAACTCAACTCTACCTGGGTAGCATTAAAACAGCCACAGACAATATATAAACAAATGAGCATGGCTGTGTTCCAATAAAACTTCGTTTACAAAAGCAGGTGGCTGGCTAGTGGACCATAATTTGTCTACCCCTGATTTGTGTGTGTGTGTCTACATATCCAGATATAGGCAACTAACTAGCCAAATGTAAAATTTTTAAAAACAACTTCATTTACAATAATATAAAATATGCAGGAATAAATGTATTACGAGGTGTATAAGATCGGTACACTGAACACTACAAAGTATTACAAAAGAAAACTCAAAAAGACCTAAAAAATGAAGAGATATTCCAGGCATGGGTATTATTAAAATGATAATTCTCCCCAAATTGATGTATATTTTCAAAGTAATCACAACCAAAATCCTGAAACACCTACTATATAGCTACAGTAATCAAGAGAATGTGGTATTGGCATGGTGATAGACAGTATATGGATCAATGGAACAGTCTGTAGAGTCCAAAAAAATAGATTCACAATCTACACAACGTTTTTGACAAAGAGGCCAGAGAAAGTCAATGGAAAAAGAAGCCTTGTAACCAAATGGTGCTGAAACAACTGGATATCTGTGAGGAAACAATTACCTTTAACCCTTACCTTACATTACACACAAAAGTTAACTAAACATGGCTCATAGACTTATATAAAAGACCTAGTATTATTAATCTTTTACCCAAAAACATAGAAGAAAAACTTTGTATTATTGAATGTAATATAGATATCTTAAACAGAACATATCAAGCACAAATTATAACAGAAAAATTAACAAAATGGACTTCATCAAGATTAAAAACTTTCAATACTGAAAGACAAGTTAAGAAAATAAAAAGACAAGCTACAGGCTGGCAGAAAATTTTGTGAAACATATCTGATTAACAGGCTTGTCTCTGAATATTTAACGAATTCTTATACCTCAATAATAAGACAACCAAATTTTAAAACTGGACAAAAGATTTGAACAAATATTTGAGGAAAAAATGATATAGAAATAGCAAACAAGTGCATGAAAAGATTCTCAACATTATGGATCATCAGAGAAGTGTAAATTAAATCAATCCCAGAAAGATACCCTCTACACACAATATAATGGCTGATGTTAATAAGACCAACAATTCTAAGTGGTTGGCGTGGATACAAACCAAATAGGACCGCCCTATCTTGCATGTTGGAATGCAAAGTGGTCCAGCCAGTTTATAAAACAGTATGGTAGTATCTAATAAAGTAATCTCACCATTCAACCCATCAAGTCCACTCCTAGGTATCTGCTAAGAGAAAGGAAAACATATATCCACACAAAAATGAATATGCAAATGTCCATAGCAGTATTACTCATCACAGACTAAAACTGAAAGCAACCCAAATGCTTAAAAGATATAAATGTATATTTTTTAATTTTTATTTTAATTATTTATTTATTTATTTTTGTTTATTTATTTATTTATTTATTTATTTTGCTATTACTGCATATTGAGTAACTATTTTCCAGGAAAACATCTGCATGAGTCTATAACTCTGGTCTGTAAACCTCTGCCACTCAGGAGGCTCCCTTACCAGGCAAATGGCCATATTGTATTAGAGTTCTGAACATCTCTTAATAGTTTGTCTTAATTGCCCTCCTAACTGGGCTCCCTGCTTCCACACTTGCTCCCTCATAGTATATTCTCAACAGAGCAGCTAGAGTCATCCTTCAAAATATGACTGATCACATCACTCTTCTGTCCAAAAACCTCTAATACATTCCCTCTCACTCTGAATAAAACTCCGAATTCTCACAATAGTCTATAGGGTCTTACATGATCAGTGATCTGTTACTTCCCTAAACTCATTTCATCCTGCTATGCCCCGTACTTACTCCATTAGCACCACATCCATCTGTTTGCTTTCCTTTGAACATGCCAAGCACATTCTACCTCAGGGTCTTTGCACTTGCTGTTCCTCTGTCTGTAATGCTCTGCTTCCAGATGGTTTCCTTATTTACTTCTTTTAAGTCATTACTCAAATATCAACTGATAAGTGAGAGCTTCCTTGACTATTTAAAAGAAACTCCTTCTCTGTGCTGCATCTCCAAACACTCCCATTTTACGCTTTATTATTTATTTACTCTAAAAGTATTGTCAGCTGACACAATTATTTGCATGATAATCTGACTTTAATCACTCCCCACTGTAACATAAACTCTCTAAAGCAGGGACATTTGCTTTTTTATTCACTGCTATTCACTCTAGTGTCCATAACAGTGCCTGGTGCACAGTAGTGTTTATTGAATATTTGTTTAATAAATGAAATGTCACACTGTGTATAGGCCATTTGGGAATTCCACTCCTATTATTATCTACATATATTCTGTACCCCCATGTAGTTCAAATATACAAAGCTGCTGCTATATAACTAGAAAATATTGCTGACTGACTTTGTATTACAGAATGCTCCATTTGTGAATTATTCTTACTAATGAGCATCGAAAATTAAAATAAAAAAGGTCAACTCACTAAAAGCATTTTGAAGTGCTTCTCATGCTTTTCATTATTTTCATTTTTCCTGTTTGTAAAAGATGTTATCATATTATTTATCTGTAGATGATAAGAACACAGTTCATTTTATTACCATGTACAGATACTTTAGGAACTGATTAACTTATTTGAAATGAAAAATAAATGTTGGATGATGACAGCACATAAAAACTAAGTAACTATTGAAAGATTTTCCAACTAGTTTCTATGCATTTTTATAAAGATGAAATATAGACTAACAAATAAAGAACATATTTTCCTACCTTTCTTTTAATTTGGCATATCATGAAATAAGTGAATATTGGAAAATATCTTCATCAAACAACTTGTAACCTTTTATTGTTACATGTGATAATTATTTAGTGTGTAATTCATATGGATAAAATATTTATCTCAGTAATATCTCCCTTTCACTAAGAAAATCACTTGAATTTATTTTAACTAAACCTCAGATTTTAAAATTCTATGTGACTTTTCTCATATGAAAGTAAGCATGAGAAAATAATCTTTCTGAGGCCAAATATAGTGATTCACTGTATTTGTATTATGGTTCTGTCTTTGTTATCAACCTACCTTTCAATCCATGTACCTATCACCGGTCTGTCAACAAACTCATCAACGTTCACATTGTATATATAATTTATTGAAATACCCTACATATTACTTTGCATTTACTGAAACACAAATTTTCATATGGATATCTCAACTCTTCACACCCTAAGAAATAACTGATAGTCTATCAATGTCAAAATTCAACAGAATGCAGTAACATTTTTAAAATGGAAATAGAAAACCTGAGAAACTCTACAAAGATGAAAATTAAAAAGTATAGTATGCTAGGAGGCCAGGGGCCTAATTGCTTTCAACAGTAACTATATTTCTGTAATAATAGTCTCACTACTGGCTGAAAAAGGAGAAGTAACATTTGCCTCCATGTGGTATGGATAGAATTCACGATCTTTCCCTCAGCTTTTGCAGTTAACATCCATTATATTTGCACACTGGGAATGCAAAACCAACTAATTTTCACCTGGAGTCCTTTGTATTTCGCCATGTGTGACAGCAGTCCCCCAAACCTTCCACTAATTTAGAGTGTGTTTAAGTTAGCATCACATAAAATTCTCTGATATTCAATATCATTCTCTTCAGGGCCTGTTAGTCTTACATGAATTTGTCACATCTAGACTTCTAGACTAACATGTTCTTTCTTATTACAAACTCCTCTTTTTCCCCTTCTGTTTAGCACTATCTCCTGGTGACCTGGAGGGTTGATATTGAACTTCTGTGTAATCTTGATCCTAATTAGGTGAAGCAGCTGAACAACTGGAAACCTCTGCCTACTTCCTTCAGAGGCCAGAATCCACTGCATTCCAAGCCATTCTCTGTTGAGGAAAAATCCAATCTGTGATTCAAATGTGGTCTGATCCTGCAGGGCTTAGCACTACTTCTTAGCTTCTGAGTGGGCCTGCACTCATATCTTTAAATAACATTAAATAGGTTTTGGCACAGTTGCAGGGAGTAAAGTTTTCCTAATCTGATGTTTTCTTACATTGAAAATAGTGAAGACCTCTTCACCGGTACTCCATTCCACATAAAGTCATTTGAAGCATTCAACACAGAATAGTTCAAATTGCATGCAATTAACGGCAACATCATGTATTTTACATCATCTTTCAGGGCTTTAAGATTTGCCTTGAAGACAGAAAAGGAAATTTAGTTTCCATATTTTGTGCAATGAAGGTGAGTGATTAATTCAAATTAACACACAGACTTTTTTTTTAAATTAGACTTTTACATTAACAAGACAAATGCCAGAAGGATTCATTTAATTTTTCCACAGACTGTCTACCACAAAACTCTCACTTTCTTCTTTCTTATCAATTATTCCTTGCTGATAGAACCAATTTACTCATCTTTTTCTTTCTTCCCTTCATCTTTCTAAGTTCTGATTTCCTCAAAGAACAATCACAGAATAGCCATATAAATCTAATAACCTTCTCTCACTTGACACTTGTAGGTAGCTCGACTGTTCTTGCCTACTTACATTGGCAATAGATTTGCAGAATATTCCAGGTTTAAATACCAGATTAACTTGCAAGAACATCCCACCATGCCTTTCACCAGGGAAAACTATTGAATACCTTAGAATTCCACATACATGGTTGATAGGTGCCATTTGAACATAATGGTGTCTCTTAATGTACATTTCCACGGTTGAGAAAATGTCTGAGACACCAGATTATGAGTTATGTTTACAAGTATCAAATGAAAGATCTAAAATGGTAACATATTTAATAAGAAGAATTTTAAAAAGCATTTTGGATACTTACAACGGATTCCCTGATATCCTAATTATTGAGTGATTAGCTCATGACTCCAGGATCCAAAAAAAGCCATGCTTACTGTTGTTCTGAGGCCTCTCAGCTTCAGAGGAGCACCTGCTTGTCTAAGCCGATGCCATAAATACCATCTGGGCCTCAAAAGCAGCAGTTTTCACATTATTGTGTGTGTCAGAATCTCGTGAAGTGCTGCATGGAATGCAGATTCCCAGGGAGAACGGGAATATGCAATGTCTAGTAAAACATCTCAGGTGATTGTGATGTAGAAGGTTTCTCAGATCATACTCAACAGAGCACTGCACCTGACTATGCAAAAGATTTCTGGCAAGCAGCGAAACAGATAACTCAAATTCATGAAAACAGAAACACCGAGATATTAATTCATGTCTTTAGGTTAAAAGTATATATTACAAAAATCTATTTAAGTAAAGTTGGTGTTCTGCTGTAAATGACCATATTGGAGGGACCTCTGCCTAAATAATGTATATTACTTGTGAACATGCAAGTATTTCAAATTGTTGGGAAGTTCAGAGATCGTAGAGCAAATTCTTACAAAATCTCAGGCTTAGTTTTCAAGACAACTAGAGAACCAAAAGAATCACAATTCTGTGTTAAAGATGACCAGATGGTACTAACTACAATGTGGATTATAAAATTATTTTTAAATTGTGAGATGCTAAAGATATACACTTACTCACTTATTCAAATATATACACTTATTCAAATAAATTTGTACTTGCATTTTGAAATTTAGACTACTTATTCTCACAAAAGAATAAATCCATGTAACCTACAAATATCACCCACACTTTTGTTAACTCAAGAGTGCAGGCTGTTCGCTGGGAAAATGGATCAAACCTACAGAATGATGTCAAAATATTTCTCTTCTACTTTCTACTCAGCATTCTCAGACATTAGACATTAATATTAAAACACTTTCACCTACAGAGTTGAAATACAGAGTTGGCACTGGAAGGTTACAAATTTGCTTTTGATTTAATGCAGTGCAATTTAAAAGTCACTAAGAAAGTTTGCGTCTTCAAGAGCCATAGGCCTGCCCTTAGTGCCCCAGGAGTTCTGTACCTCCCAGAAGTAACTGGGATGGTAGCTCCCCCTGAATCCTTATCTGAAGGACAATACCTGTGATTCCACCCTCAAAAGATTTCTAAATATTGCTCAAAGGCACGTTACTTCATTCTTTAACCTTGAGCAAACAAGTGTATGCCTTGCACGAACAGTATAGCTTGAAAATTCAGGCATATACTCTAAGGTTTTACTGGGTTATGATAGAAAGCAAGCCAAGGACTCCCAACTCAGTATAGCAAAATATCCCAAAAACGCTTCCAGACTATTTTTACCATTTATCTGTGGCAAAGTGTTGCGTAAACTAAGACTAATTCAGTGGCCTTTTGGATATGAACTGTTAAGTAATTGCATGCAGAAAGGTATCAAATGAAAGTGTTTCAAGGCGACTTTTTGTATATCTCAAGAGGAGAATTAGCTGATGGTGACAAACAGATAATTAGAATCCCAACCTCAGAGACATGAGAGATATTGTGATCTCTTGGGGATGGCCATGAAGCTTCTGAATGGAATCACAGTGAGACTGTTCACAGCATGGAAAGATCCGCCCTGGTTAGAAAAGCTGAGAGGGTAAATATGAGCTAATTTTAATAGCTCTTGGTCTTTAGCAAAAGATAGGAAGCTTATGGATAACAAATAAATCTTAGTTGCAATAAAAAATTTTATCTCTTTCAGGATTTCATAAATATTTAATTGCAATCCTTTTGCACACATATTCTGATAGCTTCAGAAAAAATAAGTAACATAATCCTCCTACATGGATACTTCTCCCAAATGAGTCTAACACACACAGCAAAAGAATCATCCTTCGCTCCCTGCCCACTAAGTACGATATAAAATATGTTTTAATCAGTATTCTGAGCAATCTATTATTATTACTTTCATGATTTCATTATAAAATCAGCTGAAAGAAAAATGTTTATGCTAAAATTATATAATGATTTAAAACAAGAAAAAAGGTAGGGATTAAAGGAAGCATTCTGAAACTTAATATCATTCATAAACTCAGAATTAATAAAGCAGTAGACAGTGTCAAAGGGATTCTTAACCAGAGTTTCCACTGCAATGTTCAGCTGAAGTGCAGTAGTCTTGTTATCTCCATAACAGAATGGGGGGATCAGGAAAAAAATTCCAGTCTGTCAAGGTATTTCTCCCAAAAGTTCTCTAAGTCCTTCCTTCTCAATTTAATCTACGAAAGGTCAGTGCACAGCACATTTAAAGAACTAGCTGTGAAAGTAGGAAAACCAGCTCCTCATCTAGCCCAGTGCAGTGGACTGTTGTTCTCAGGCACATCGCGCTATTATTTTCTGCAATGAGGGAAGAAATGATCAGTACATAATTCGCAAGAGAAACTTTAAGCAAGATACAGGAGAACCACACTGAAGAACCAGAAGAATTTCTAATAAAAGCCATGATGAAAGGAGTCCTAGAAGGAGCCAGATTTCTACCACTCAGTTGGCAAACACTGTGAAGGTGGTTTTATTAATGCTGTTACCAGTCCTGAAACAGGACTCAGAAACGAAAACAATGTGTAAAGGTAGGTTTTGGATGTTCTCATAATTTGCTTCTTCATGAGACATTATATTTTCACAGGCTCATGTATTGAATTCTCAGCTTTCCTAACATATCTCAGACTTATCTAAAACAAGTTATTAAACATTAATTTATTAATTTTAACATATTAGAATACTTCTAAGTGTGACATTCCCAATCTCCATGTATAGGTCCTTATGTTGGTTGTCAATAAAACACTAATATTTTAAAAAGAAATAACTGCTCTCTTATTCCTTAACAAAATTTGCAAACTAAGTTGTAATAACCTGCTCTTTTTAAGGCTTTACACGTAATTGTACTTTTAATGGAATAACCTAAAACAGAAACTTTAAAAATATACTACACAGACTAAAATGAATATGTTATGATATTAATAATTCTGCAAAATGTCATATGTTCTGCATAATAGAATTTTCCAAGAAAGTGGTGACTACATAAATAAATAAATACGTGCAGGAACGACCCAGGGTCAGGAGGGTGGTAATGATGATGATGGTCATGATCATGATGATAATGATTTATTTCTGGAATTTTTTTGGATATGAACAAATTCTCCAAATAATTTTCATGTATTTTAAATAAAACATAGGCCCACAAGCCAGTGATACACACTTCTACAGCTTTATAAAATTGTTCTCAGAGCATGTTAATAGCTTTAAATATCCAAATCCAGTGGCTATTATACTTCCTATTGCATATCTTCCAAATTTCTAGTTTCTTTCACGTATTAAGCTAATAACTTCAATAAGAGTTCTTACTTTACCTAGCTGCCAATTCCACTCTTTTTCAAATCACTGCTTTACCCCAGTTGTAGAATGAGTATTATTAGTATTGTAACAGGTCTCCTGCTGTAAGTTCATCCTCTAGTTTATACTTTGCCCCACTCTTATTTTCCTACTTTTAAACTGTCAATGGATTTTCATAGTAAAATAACATTCTTCTAATGTTGTTTCCTATGTAATATCCTCCATAGTCTTCCTAGGCCAAGGAAATTCTTTATTTTCCAATGTTTCCAAAATATTTTATTCATAGGACTTACATATTGAATATAGTTCATTGTTTACAGTGTATTTTCCCTGTTAGGCTGTGAATTCATTGAAAACAAAGAATGCCACTTATTCATTTTCAGATCTCCAAATTTAACAATGCTTTGTTAAAACAAAAACCAAAAACAAACACACCAAACAACAACAAAAACAACAACAACACAATCTAGGCATTTTAGTCACTAATTTCAGAGTTCAAGTCAAAACACAATGACATTTGCAAGGCAATCAATTAATTGATTTTGTATACAAAGGAATGATGAAAAAATATGGTGAATATTTAAATTCAGAAAAAATGTATTATAGTAAAAGGCACATTGCCATTAATTCCCCTCAAAATAGCTCCCTTGCTTTGAACACACATATCTGATCATTCTTGCCACTTTCTAAAGCTGTTCTGAAAGTCCTCTTTTGTGAGTCTTTAGCTGTGCTGTCATGGCTGCCTCAATTTCCTGAATCAATTCAGAACGCTTGCCTTTCATGGTCATTTTGACTTTGGTGAAGATCCCGAGGTCGTACTGTGCCAAATCGGTTGAATAAGGTGAAGAAGACACTTCATAGTGTTTTTATTTGACAGAAATTGCTGTACCAGAAGTGATGTGTGACATGGAGCCTTTCCAGTTGTGATCACAAAATATGGTGAATACTGCCAAGTGCCATACAACAGAAAGCCAGGGATCTTCAATATGGGAAGCGGCACGTTGAACTTTAGTAACAGTGTGTGACAAGTTTCAACTTGATCGATGCAGTCAGTTGGGTGTGAGCTACGGTTGAGAGACGGTGTGTTTTAAAGTGTGACATAAATCATCCTCCATCATGACAATGCTCTGTGTCACACATCGCTTCTGGTACAGCAATTTCTGTCAAATAAACATGACTGTGTGTCCTCATCCACCTTATTCACTAGATCTGACACCATGTGACTTCTGGCTCTTCCTCAAAATCAAAATGATTTAGGACATCGAGGCAGGGATGACAGCGCAACTAAAGACACTCACGAAAGAGGACTTCCAGAACTGTTTCAGGAAGTGGCAAGAATGATAGATAGGGTATGTTCAAAGCGAGGGGGAGTATTTTGAAGGGGATTAATGGCAATGCGTCTTTTATTGTAATATTTTATTTTTATTTTTATTTAAACATTCACCATATTGTTTGGTCATACCTCGTACAAGCAATGAAAATTAGAATATGTAAGTGCAGAAGCAGTGCCACTTGCTAGAGAACCATATACCATTTTTTAAAATGGAATAATATGACATTTCTACAACCCATGTACCCAAAATCAAAGAGCTTTCCTTAGGGACCTGGATAAATAGAGAGAAATAAGGTGTTTTGGTATTGGAATGCTAACATTTAAAAAGATGTTAATTCTTTAAAAAATAATTTATAAATTCAGTGCATATCCAGTCATAACTACAGCAGGATTTCTTTTTCCTATTTTTTTTTTTTTTTTTTTTTTTTTTAGTTTCAGGCACACCAAACAATGTAATAGTTAGACATTTATCATTTATATCCCTCACACTGTGTCAACCCTCCTTCCCCCATCCACTATCCCTCTGATATCACACACAGCCATTATATTTCCACTGTCTCTATTCCTAATTCTGTACTCCGCTTCTTGTAACTATATACATATATGTGTGTACATATACACACACATATATATACATATATATAAACTGTAGTTGACATTAATTATTCTTCAGCTTCAGCTTCAGATACACAGTGCAGTGATCAGGCATCTACATCTTCCCTCAGGTGGTCTCCCTGATGAGATAAGTGTCCATCGGATACCCTACAAAATCTTTACAACACTATTGATTATGTTCCCCAAATTAACTTTCGTAACCCCATGGCAATCTTGTGGTTATTGACTGTGCTTTCTAATCCTCTCACCTTCTCCCTTATCCCCATTCCCCCACTCATCTAGCAACCCTCAGTTTTTCCTCTATATCTCCAGCAGGATTTTTTTAACGGGCTTTGTCAAACTGATCCTAAAATTTATATTTAAGAGAAAGTATGTAAGATTTTGAACAAGAATGAGAGAAAATTTTGTCAACCACAGCATACTATAAAGCTAAACTGATTGGAACACTACGGTACTAGTGTGAAAAGAACAAAGAGGTCAATGAAACAGAATCAAATCAATTCCCTAAAATATGAGAATTTGCATTAAGATAAAGATAGCTTTTCAAACCTGTGAATAAGGAAGGATTTTTAAATAAGTAAGATTGAAATAATTGGTTATAAATGTATTAATGTTAAAGAAAATTAGACACCAATTCCATTCTATACCAAAAAAAAAAAAAAGAAAAAAAAAAAAGAATTAGAGACTGAAAGTTTGAGGAGATAAATTTAAAAACAAAATAGCTTCTAAAGAAAAAAATGCAATGTTTTCAAAATCTTCAGATAGAGAAAGTTTTCCATGTGAGACAGAACCAGAGAACCAGAAAGCTATAAAAGAAATGACTTGACATATAAATTAAAATCCTTTTGGTGATGAAAGACACCACAAAGTTAAAAAAAAAAAAAAAATCTGACATACTATTGAGACAAAATACTGTGAAGATGCTACAAAAAGGATTAATATCCCAAAACATCCAAAATACATAGGAAAATTGAGTAGGGAAAATACCTCACCCATTTTCTATTATCTTTTTTATCTTTCATTTCTTAAGAAGGCAACAATTCACAAATAAAAAAAATACAAATAACAAATGTATATATAAGAAATCTAGATATAGAAAAGATGCACAAGATAATTTAGTACTGTAACAACTTCAAAAAAATTATCTGTGCTGCCATACTGTCAAAAATGTAAAAGATGTGTACTCTTTGTTATCATAAAAAGTTTGAGGGAATTCAACCCTCTCATACATGGTTGATAAAAAAAACAAAACTGGAAAAGCCTTTGAAATACAGCTGGTTAAGACTGCTTTGGATATTTGGGCTCTTTTGTGGTTCCATACAAATCTGATGATTTTTTGTTCTATTGCTTTAAAAAATGTCATTGGGATTTTGATGGAGATTGCATTAAATCTGTATATTGCTTTGGATAATATGGCCATTTTAACTATGTTGATACTTCCATCCCAGGAACATGGAATGTCTTTCCATTTCTTTGCGTCTTCTTCATTTTTTTTTTTTTTTAATATCTTATAGTTTTCAGTATATAGGTCTTTCACATCCTTGGTTAAGTTTATTCCTAGGTATTTTATTCTTTTTGTTGTAATTGCAAAAGGAATTGTGTTTGGTATTTTTAATTTCTTTTTCTGACATTTTACTGTTAGTATATAGGAATGCAATGGACTTTTGTACATTGATTTTGTAGCCCACAACTTTACTGTATTCATTTTTTTCTAATAGCTTTTTTTGCTGGAGTCTTTAGGGTTTCTATATATAGCATCATGTCATCTTCAGAAAGTGACAATATAACTTCTTTATTCCCAATTTAGATGCCTTTTATTTCTTTCTCTTGCCTTATTGTTCTGGCTAGTACTTCCAATACTATATTGAAAAGCAGAGGTGATAAGGGACAATCCTGTCATGTTTCTGACATAGAGCAAAGGGCTTCAGTTTTTCATCATTAATTATGATAATAGCTGAGGGTTTGTCATATATGGCCTTTACTTTGTTAAGGCATTTTCCTTCTATATTTATTTTATTAAGTGTTTTAATCATAAATGGAAGTTGTATCTTGTCAAATGCCTTTTCTGCATCTATTGATATAATCATATGATTTTTGTCCTTTATTTTGTTTATGTGATGTATCACATTGATTGATTTGCATATGTTGAACCATCCTTGTGCCTCTGGGAGAAAAAAGAACAATGCTGGAGGTATCACATTCCCTGACTTTAGCTTGTACTACAGGGCAATAATAATCAAAACAGCATGGTATTGGCAGAAAAACAGACACACAGACCAATGGAATGGAACTGAGAACCCCAAAATAAACACACATAAATATGGACAAATAATTTTTGATAAAGAAGCTAAAAACATACAATGGAGAAAAGACAGCCTCTTCAATAAATGGTGCTGGGAGAATTGAAAAGCTACATGCAAAAGAATGAAACTGGACTGCTATCTGTCACCATATACCAAAATTAATTCAAAATGGATCAAAGACTTAAGCATAAGACCTGACACAATAAGCTGCATAGAAGAAAACATAGGTACTAAACTTATGGACCTTGGGTTCAAAGCGCGTTTTATGAATTTGACTCCAAAGGCAAGGGAAGTAAAAGCTAAAATAAATGAATGGGACTATATCAAACTTAAAAGCTTCTGCCCAGCAAAAGAAACCATCAACAAAATAAAGAGGCAACCAACCAAATGGGAGAATATTTTTGCAAACAACGCCTCTGATAAGGGGCTAATATCCAGAATATATAAGGAACTAATACAACTCAACATCAAAAAGGACAAAAAATCCAATTTAAAAATGGGCAGAGGACTTGAAGAGACATTTCTCCAAAGAGGACATATAAATGGCAAATAGACATATGAAAAAATGCTCAACAATCACTAATCATCAGAGAAATGCAAATAAAAACCACAATGAAATATCACCTCACACCAGTTAGAAAGGCTATCATCAACAAGACAAATAGTAACAAGAGTTGGAGAGTCTGTGGAGAAAAAGGAACCCTCATACACTGTTGGTGGGAATGCAGATTGGAGCTGTTGCTATGGAAGGCAATGTGGAAGTTCCTCAAAAAATTAAGAATAGAATTACCATATTATCCAGCAATCCCTCTCCTGGGTATCTCCCCAAAATATCTGAAAACATTTATCCATAAAGACATATGTGCACCAATGTTCATTGCAGCTTTGTTTATGGTGGCCAAGGTATGAAAACAACTTAAGTGTCCCTCAATAGATGAATGGATAAAGAAGTTGTGGCATATATAGACAATGAAATACTATTCAGCCATAAGAAAAGATGAAATAGTACCATTTGCGACAATATGGATAGATCTTAAGATTATAAATGCTAAGCAAAATAAGTCAGACAGAAAAAAATAGAGAATCATATGATTTCACTAATATGTGGTATATAAAACTGAAAACAACAAAAGAACAAGACAAACAAATGAAGAAACAAAAACTCATAGACATAGACAATAGTTTAGTGGTTACCAGAGAATAAAGGGGAGGAGGGCTATAGAAGAGGGTAAATGGGGTCAAATATATGGTGATGGAAGGAGAACTGACTCTGGGTGGTGAACACACAATGTGAGCTATAGATGATGTATTACAGAATTGTACACCTAAAACCTATGTAACTTTACTAACAATTGTCACCCCAATAAACTTTAATTAAAAATAAAGAAAGAAATACAGTTTGTAACATTTATTAAAAATTTTATGTTCTTTGAACCAAACATTCCACTAGCAGAATCAATCCAATAAAAAGAAATATTGCACAACAAAAACTGTTCAACGATACTCACTGCAGTCTTAATTATTATAGTGAAAAACTAGAAACAATGGGATAAAACTCCCCAGACTTATTTTCCTAAATGAGTCAGAGAACAGAATGCATTTCTATTCATGAAAAAAACGAAACAAAAGAAACCTGTGTAAATGTAAAGAAAAACTGCTTAATTGACACAGACCAAAGAATAATTTTACCTGTGAGGAGGGTAAAGTGTTGGCATGGCATGGGAGGGAGTGAAAGAAAATTTTCACATGGTATTTCTCTTTTGTTTTAACCTTGGACAACTAGAATGCATTCATGTGGCATTTATATTTAAACAACCATTAAAAGAATACCTAATTTTTCCAGTAAAGATGGCGGAATAGGTAAACTCTGTGCTTGCCTCCTCTCATGACTACATCGAAATTACAAATAAACTGAATTCTAGCTGAACCAAAGTCCTACCACTAAAGACATATAGAAGAAGCCACTCCAGACTTGCAGGAGTGGCAGAGATGCAGAATGGGCTGGTCCCACACCTGCGCATGTGACCATTAAAAATCAGGAGGGATATCTCCTCTGCAGAGGTTCCCCTGAGGATTGATGGGTCCCAGAACCACACCAAACTCACCATCCCAGGGTTCCAGTGCCAGGGAGAGAAGTCCCCATAATTTCTGGTTCTGAAAACCAGTAGAGATTGTGGCTAAGTGGGATGGAGGGCAGCTGGGGTTCCAGGCACTCCTTTTAAAGGGACAGTGCACAGACTTAATGAAGAAATCACTAGCTCTGGGCTCCAGCACTGAGGCAGTAGCTGGAGAGGTGACAGGGACATATAGAGGGAACTGAGTTGTTTGGCTTCAGGACGGGAGCTGAGGGGCAGTTTTCTCCTGGACAGAGAAGCTGGTGGAAGCAATTATTTCTTTGTTGAGCCCTCCTGCTTTCCAACATGCAGATGCAGGCAGACACAATATGTGAGTCTCCATCAACCCGTCATTTACTCCACCCTGATGATTCCCTGAAACCCCGGCCCACCCAACTTTCAGGCACACCCAAGCTTCTTCCAGTGACTTTTCTGTATAAACAGCCCATCTTGGCTCATGCTGCAGACTTGCATAAAATCTCCCAAAGGTTCACAAAACCCAAACAAGCAGCATCTGGCTTCGGCATGTCCTGTACCATTTGCTGAGTAGTCCTAAGCCTGGCACTATTGGCCGCCAGCCTTAAGTTGATGCTTGGCCTCTCGAGGCATCTCCAAGCCCAGTGTGGGTGGCAGCCATCTGTGGATTGTTTTGTGTCTCATGCCAGGTGGCTGTGAGCGGGGCACAGGCTGTGACTGAACTTGGCCAGTGGCATGGCCCTTCCCAAAAGGTCCCAGAGCTGGCAGGCCCAGTGGCCAGCTTGGGACTGAGCCAGAGCATCACCTGGCCACCCCCAAGAATGACACACCCACAGGATATACTGGGCAGGCATCAGAGCCCTGCTATAGTGAATCCTGCTCTGTATGGTCAACTTCTGCACAACAGCTCCTCCACTGACTTCACGGCCAGTCTTTACAACCAATCAGCCTGAACATCAATTCCTCCCATTGACATGGAAACAGCAACCAAGGCTGAGCTACAAGAGGAGGGCACACACAACCCACACAAGAGACACACGTAGAACACCCAGCTCAGGTTACCAGGGAGACTAGGCCCTTGGGCCCCACAGGACACCTACTACATAAGGCCACTCTACTAAGATACAGAGACATAGCATTTCTACCTAATACATAGACACAAACACAGAGAGGCAGCCAAAATGGGGAGAAAAAGAAACATGTCCCAAATAAAGAACCGAACAAAGCTCCAGAAAAAGAACTAAATAAAATGGAGACAAGCAATCTACCAGATGCAGAGTTCAAAACACTGGTTATAAGAATTCTCAATGATTTCAGTGAGAACTTCAACAAAGAGCTAGGAAACATAAAAATTGAGATAGAAAGCATAAAAAAGAACAAGCCAGAAATAAAGAATACAGTAAGTGAAATGAAGAATATTGAATGTCAATTGTAATTAAAAATTTTTAAAAGTGGGGTAAAGGGTGAAGGAGAATAAGAGGTTCAAATTTCCAGGTAGAAAACAAATAAATCCTGGGGATATAAATTATTGTATAGGGAATATAGTCAATAATATTGTGATAGCATGGTACAGTGTCAGATGGTTGCTGGACTTATCATGGTGATCACTTCTTTAGGTATATAAATGTTGAATAACTATGGTGTATTCCTGAAATTGGTTTAATGTTGTATGTTAGCTATATTTTTTAATAAAAATCTTAAAATATAAATAAATAAAAGAAATTGAAACTGTACTGGGATGAGGCATACAAAACATTAAAAAGTATTTAGTCTCAAAATTGAGTAAATAGCTTGGGTTTACAATCAACATTATTTCAAAAGAATAACTAATGACTATTCAAAGGAATAAATGATTTTGACATTATAAATCTAATTATTAAAATAACAGAAATATTACTATAACTAGTACAATTAAAGGTTTCTGCTACAAAATTGATATATGTTTTTTTCCAGAACAGTTTTAGGCTGTGGAATATTTATTTCTGTCTTGTAGCACAAGCTTCTCGTAATGAATCAGATTTTTAAAAATCTAAAAAAATACAAATAAAAAAGATATACTAGAATATGTCAGGGAAAAAATTGCTGAGGTTTGAAGGCATTTTCCATTAAACATCAAATATGACACAATGGTCATTTTGTAGAGTTCATTAATGAAACTGGGAAGAGAACATTAATCTCCGGTTAAATTGAATTTGTAGTGAAAATTGATCAAGCTTCTCCTGACTCAGAAATACCTTCTGGTTCTTGTTGACCAAGGGTTTGGGACACCATTGTAATTCATCTCCAAATACAAATAATGTGAGTAAAAAATTGTTTTTAAAAGATTTATTATTCAAAACATATGAACTAGTTAGCTTACTAGAGGAAATCTTATGGCATAAGTTTTATTGTGGAGATCCACAGGAAAACATACCTGGCTAGGCTGAAGGCATCGTCAATCAAACCCGCTCGATTACTGACAGAGAGAACCTATGAGATCAGCCAGAAAAACAATGGAATCACTTAGGATTAAAACGGCAAGTTCACATATCAAAACAGATCTTTGATGAGTAAATCCAGTTTACCTCGTGGTTCCTGATTAACTGATCAATTAATAATCTCCAATTTCTTAAATCATAGTTGACTCTAAAATAGCCAGTTTGATTGATGTTCCCAAGCAACCAGCTTCCTTTGTCCAAAGAAGTTATTCTGTGGTTCTCTGAAAAGCATTTTCATGGGTAGAATAGATTATAAATTTTAAGGGTTAAAATGGTGTGAAGTATGTTTTCTTAATACCAGATACCATAATACAAATAGTTAAAAGAGAACACCATCTTAAATGCCTAATTGAAATCTATTGTTTAATCAATTAATCGCTATATCTAGAATTTGCTAGAAAACTTCTAGTTGGTTACTCATTACCTCAATTAATTTTTCTTATAATTAACATTTTTGTTCTTGATAAAAAACCCCATATTCCTATACATAATTTTTTTCCCTGAAGATAAATGTAACCAAGAAATCTACTACTGTATTCATATGGCTTCTAGTTAGTTTGTATACGAATATGTGGCTAGAATAAAATAAAAGTTTTAGGTGCATTTTCTACGTATTTTATTCAGTGAAAAATGGATTACCAATAGGGTTCATTTGTTTGAAAGTCATTGCTGTGTCTTGCCTTTTTGCTTGTGCTTTCTTGGAAGTACTAATAACTAACAGACTTTCCAGAATCATCAATAATGTTGGAAAAAGGAACCTCATTAATATTTCTACATATAATTACAACAGGAGAATACATTTTGCTTATCGAAATGACTTTGTAAAATGGTAACTTTTGTTCACCAGCTAATTCAATTAAAGCAAACCAGTAAAAGTAATCACACAACTTACATATTTAACTCCATAAAATATGGTACAGAGAGAAAACTTCATTCACTTTTAATGTTAGCCTTTATTGACTTCACAGAACCATAGTTCACACTTCTGATCATTTTGTTGTTGATGTCCTCCAGACTCATGCTTCATTGCAGTTACATAATGTATGAAGTTTACTTAAAATTTATATTTCACACACACACACATAAACACACACCATGGTCTATCTAATTTACACAATGACTCAAAGCCAAAAACATGCATCCCAGCAACCATTTGCTTCAATTCTGAGTAAGAGGCACAGCCTCCAGTTTTCACTCTATTATCAAGGTTTTTACACAGCTGAGTACAGAACAGGTTTTATTTTTTTTAACAGTGAGTTTACACAGTACCCTCTCTCAAAAGAAGCCCACAAAAGGAGAAGTTATACATAGCACAAAAATTATTGAGTAAACATTAATGACCATTAATTGCTCAGGACAGGAATGGGGTGGGCTAATTAGTGTAATTCATATTGACAATTTTCAAAAATGTACAGTAAAACAAAAAAAAATTAAACATAACATATACTGAACATAAAAATCTAGTCTTTAATATTTCAAATAGCACTTCAACTTCTTGCCACCTTTGTAAATAGTATCTGCTGGAACAGATAAAGAAATGAGGCTCAGACAATTTAATTGAATTGTCCAAGAAAGATGGAAATGGTCCATATCAGGTGTCCTGATTTTGGTGTCCTTTTTACTATGTTGTATTCTATTGATACAAGATGGTATAATACTTTTATTGTAAAATGATATAAATTTCCCACATTCTTATATTGATTCAAAAAGGGAGGAAAGCATTTAAAACAAGAATTAGAACAGAAATAGGAAAGTTGAATTCTCGTTCCAGTTTTCCTATGCATGAGTGTTTGAACTTCAGCCACTGACTCTCTTCAGTTCACAATTTCGTTACCTATAGCCCAAGGGCCAAGTAATGGCATTGAAGGTCCCTTCCAATTCTATGATTTGAAGAAGGAGCTATTTCTCTTAGTTTGAGATTTTTACCCAGCTGAATTCATGGTTCTTAGGAAAATTAATCCATTAGATATTGCTCTAAAATATTAACAGCTTCTGATACTTTGTTTGTAATACTTTGTATATGCATATTTTTCAAAAGTTTAATGTATTTATGCACACAGTTTATGTGAAGCTTTAGAATGTCACCCATTTTACAGATGTAAAAATAAAAATAAATAATGAAATATAGCATTTAAAAAATCTAAAATAACCTCATAAAGAGAGATTTTAATTAATCATGTCTGAATTGAATGAAGAAAAATTAAGATTGAAATACTGAATATGCTAAATTGATAACTAAAACTTGCAGGTTATTACTGTTTGTGAATATCTTTATACCTTTGTTATTAATCAAATCTTTGGAGAAATGATTCCCAAAAAGATTTTGTAATACATTTTTAAATATCATTTTCATTCTAATTAATTATATCTCTAAAATGTTCTTCAAATTACCTAATGGCAAGCAATGAATTTCAAAGATATCTTTTCTAGTGACCTAATGAAAATGTAATGAGTACCATAATAAAAAGTATGGAAGTTATACTTCAAATGTTAGTACTAACAACTAAAAATGATATTTAGGGGGCCGGCCCGGTGGCTCAGGCGGTTAGAGCTCCATGCTCCTAACTCCGAAGGCTGCCGGTTCGATTCCCACATGGGCCAGTGGGCTCTCAACCACAAGGTTGCCGATTCAACTCCTTGAGTCCCGCAAGGGATGGTGGGCAGTGCCCCCTGCACCTAAGATTGAACATGGCACCTTGAGCTGAGCTGCCGCTGAGCTCCGGGATGGCTCAGCTGGTTGGAGTGTGTCCTCTCAACCACAAGGTTGCCGGCTCGAGTCCCACAAGGGATGGTGGGCTGTGCCCCCTGCACCTAGAAATGGGAACTGGACCTGGAGCTGATCTGCGCCCTCCACAATTAAGACTGAAAGGACAACTTGAAGCTGAACAGCACCCTCCACAACTAAGATTGAAAGGACAACTTGACTTGGAAAAAAGGCCTAGAAGTATACACTGTTCCCCAATAAAGTCCTGTTCCCCTCTCCCAATAAAATCTTTAAAAAAAAAGATTTTTAGAATGTATCCAAAATGGCACAACTAGACTATATCAAGGCACAGAGTAGTTGGTACTTTTTATAATATTTTGTTTTTATATTCTGTACTTTCTTTTAGAATAAAGTAAAAGGAGATTAGGGCATTTTACTTAACATTGGCTGGTTGCAGAAAAATCAGAATTTAAAACAAACATGAAGTCAACCAAAATAACAAGGTAACAGTGTGAAAAAAACTCATTTATAATAACACATATAAGTTTTCTCACTGGACTCTTGTTGGAATCAAATTAGATAGTGCTCTGTAGAACCTATAAAGAACCATGTACCTGTGTATCTAATGGCAATTTGTTGAGTAACTGATGCATCAGCAAAGCAAGCTCCTCAAGTATTAAAATCTTTCTCTCTCTGTCTCTCTCTCTGTCTCTCTGTCTCTCTCTCTCTCTCTCTCTCTCTCTCTCTCTCTCTCTCTCTCTCTCTCTCTCTCTCTCTCTCTCTCTCTCTCTCTCTCTTTGTGAGGGGTAAAGATAACAAATTTAGAAAATAAAACCAAGCTCCTAAGACACTTAATTTCCTCATTGGTAAAATGGGGATAAAAATAATATGCACTTTAAAGGCATGTGAGTCTCATCTGAATCAATGCTTATGGAAAGCAATAAAACATTATATTATTTTTAATGTTTACTTCTAATTTTCATCATTTTTTCCTTTATTTTGAATATTTTCTTTTCCAGTATTTATTCCCTTCCATTGAACACTAACCTATAGCCAGTCAACGTACAAGCTACAACATTTGTAAATGCCTGTATTCTCAGTATTTTCATAGTAAAAACAAAAGAGATGAATTCTTTTACCTGCTTTCAATAACTTACAAATTGGTTTTAAAACTATTATCAGGGTAAAGCGATCTATGCCTGATCTTGGAATTAATTAAATTTTCATCTAAAGGGTTTAAAAATTTAAATGTCATGGGTATATGACGATTCAAATCAAATTTATATTCTATACTATTCACCAATGACTTTGCCTTAATATCTTTGAGATAAAAATCTGTATTACTGATAATGAGAAATTATAAAAACATTGATTTGATTGTTATAATTAAAAGGTATTTTTTACATATGTCGATAAAAACTGACCAGAATATATTCTTGACATTCTTGTGGATGAACATATTTCATTGACATTAGTTGGCTATATTTTGAAAACAGGAAGCAACACATAAAAGGAGACAAGAGTTAACAACCTTTTTTTGTCCCCTAATCTCTGTCTGATGTCAGTCTTTTTCATCATCAGAATAAAAAACTTCAAGACAAAACTAAATACAATTAGAATGAGACTAAACAGGGAAAGTAGAAAGGCTGCCTTCCTTTTAGGTCCTTCTTAGAAATTTCTTCAAGATTCATGTGTTTATTAAGTTTCCAAGAAACATTTACTTGGTCTAGGCATTCCTTCACAAAAAATCCTCAACATTTTAACCAAGACAATGTTTTATCTACCAGAAGCCTGTGCTATAATTTAATGGAAAATGACACATTATATTTGTAGGTTGAATACTGCACAGCTTTGGGATGAGGGAGTGTGCCATTCATATCACGGTCTATGTAAATATCATCTCCCAGAGTTATGTACTGCTCAAATGGTGTAGCAATGTATAACAAGCACGTGTATTGAGATAGGGATATTTTAGGCAAACATGCTTTGAAGTATATGTTGTTATTCTTCCTGATTAATACTGAAAAACTAAGAATGAAAACCACCTCTTAAATACAACAACCTATGGCTACTAGTCAAGAAATGTTGTGACATTATTCTGGATATTTTGTGTGGAATAAAAGGATACCATGAATAACAACATGGAAGTAAGGAGGGAGTTAGAGGAAATGGTCCTGGGAAAGCTATCCAAGAAGAATCTGACTTTCTCTGAATCCCTGCTCTGTCTAAAAGTAAAGTTTGGGGCCGATTCTGATGTTTGATCAGTATTTTTGTGCTCTTCTCATTTTCCCATTTCTATTCTGCCTTCCAATGAGAAATGCTTTATTTTACTTCCAAATACTGTTCTATGCCATGTTCCTAGCAATCCATGAAAGACTTCATTCTAATAGTTGGATCATTACTATAACAACTCACTGTTTCACTTATCGTTTCATAATAAATTACATAGATAAATAAAACTATATGTAGGTAAAAGAGAAGTATAAAGACAAATAATACAGTAAATGTGAATTCAGAATCAAGGTACAAATACTAAGTCCAAGAAGGTGAAAAGAATAGATTATAAAAGCTATTTAAAGGAGAAACAACAATGTTTTCAAGTAAGCATTTCAATGTGTCACCATATTACATATGAATGTTTTATACACAACATATAAATGAAAGCACATATTTTCATAATATGTGATTATGTGTTAAAATACAATAAAATGAATATTTGAATAGAAATTCAGCTGGAAATATAACTGTTTATATGTTGGGTAAACAGGTTAAGTTCTGTTGTAAGAACATTTTCTTGTGTGCATACATTTTGAGTACCTACATTTCCCTTATAATAGCAAGACTGAAGGAAATAAACAATATTGATGTCAGTATTTATTTATTTATACCCACATTATTTCAAAAAAAGACATGTGGCTGTTTAAAATGATGCCTATGAAATATCAAGATAACATCAATTAGCAGAACATGAGAAAGGAGTAAAAAAAGAAAAATGTGGACATACTTAACCATCTAAATTAAATGTTACATAAAAGATGGTAATTAGCTTTTTCTTCAATTAATGTAAAACAGAAATAAAAGAGACCTGTTTCATACCCTAGCATAAAGGATTTAGATTAGATTCAAGAACTAGCTTTCTGACAGTGAACTGAAATAGGTCACTATCTTATTTGAAACTATTTAGAAACAGAATAGAATCTCCTCTTTCTCTGCTCTTTGAGAGTTGACACTACCTAGAGGATGGTTTGATAACCTATTAAGACCTCTCCCTTCTGGCCCTATAACTATCTAATTTTATGAAGACTATTGCTTCACCCATTCTTTAAAGAGCCAGTCTGGTAAAGAGAAGATAGTAGGAAAATGGAAACAAAAATGTGGCCTGTGTTTTAGTATACGGTGTTTAGTATAACTCCTATTGGGAATTATGACTATAATTTAAATATATTTGGGATTCTTAAAATGATACAATTTAAAACAGCTAAAATTCATACTACAAATGCTTAGTTTTTATATTTTCTTTTTACAATCAAAGACACAAATACATTTAATAATTATATAGGCTGACTGAAATCAGACTATGTCAAAATTACACTCTATTATACTTAATTTTGTAGAGGTGATTATCATTTCTGTATATTCTCTTCTAATTTGTGTTTATTCCCATTTGTATAGCAGCTGAAACCAAAGGTTAAGTTGTTAAACAATTATACGAAACCAAAGAGTTCCTTGGGATAGAATATATATTTTACCTGATTTGTTAGACACCCAAATAATTGCTTCTGAAGACACATGGCTTCTATTTCCTACCACAATAGTTAATGGAATCTGCCACAGGTAACTGCAAGATAAAAAAGAAGCTTTAAGAATAAAAATGGTTATAACAAATAAACAAACAACATGTATTATGCACCTTCTTTGTGATTTTTTAAATTATTCTCTTTAGGGAACCTAAGGAAACATCCCTAGTCATAAAACTAAGGAATAAGTCAAGAAGATGAATCCACTTTTTCAGTGCCACTAAGCAGACTTGGACTCTAAGAGTTTCAATTTCAGTTCAAAAGAGGGACTGCCAACAAAACAATTTACCTTGAAGAAAAACAAACAAAACAGATTTGCACTTTGTATTAGGAATAAAAAGTAGCTAAAATCTGTAAATCTGAGCCACACCATAGATTGATTAAAGTCTAAAAATAAGTGCTTTCTACTGTTTCTATATAGATTTATAGACATTGCAGTGCTTTCATGCATGTACATATCAGCACTCTCCTTATTTATTTGTCTAAATATTCTAAAAAATACTATTATCATATTTTTACAGAAAGTTTAACTTAGCATACCTAAAGTTACACAGCAAGGCAGAGTAACTGAAAAGCAAAACTAATCAGCTCTTCCTAAAATCCAGATCAACACAAAGAACACTGGGGGACACATTTTATGCTCTATTTTCTGGAATGGAATTTCCAAATTGATGTGTAAAATCATCCACCACCAGGCAGGGATCAGTCAAGAGTCTCAGCTATTAAAGAGAAAAGCATGTTCTAGAATTTGACTTTTCATAGGACAAAAATTGAGGCCTATACTTATACATGGAATAATACCAATTTAATTTCAGATGAGTAGCCTGAGATACGCTATGTGGTTTTAATTTATTCATTAAAATAAATTCAATGATCACATTTTGTTTCTTTCCCTAAAACACAGAAGGTGCCAAAAGAATTTATACACATTTTAAAAAGAAAAAAACGGTATTAAAGTGTAATACAATGCATGACGCTAACATTCATTTGACTAACGCCATATTTTGAGCAAATGTCATACTACACATTGCTACTGTACTTCAATTGAACTTCGAAAAGTAAAACATAGATAACATCTCTCAAAATGTGTACTTTTTTTAGCACATTTAAACCGGATTATTGTGACCTCTGTATAACGAGATTATTGAGACCTACCATTGCATCATCATCAACAGGGGTAGCTAACAATGTATGGGAAAACTATTTTTTATTTAAATATGTAAAAAGATATACTATGTGAGATCCATAAGTGTGAGAGTGAATGGAGAATTGAGGATTTTTCAGGCAACGTGTGTGGGGTTATTTAACTGAAAACATAATGAACATGTCTTTTGCGGGGTGAGAGGACAGGGCATCTTTTCTAAATCTGTAATGTGGAATGTATTATTTTATCATTTCATGTTTCCCATTCATAATAAACAGAACTCAGTAACAGTAAAAAAATCCAAATGGAAGATTAAAAGAAATTCCTGATTTTATACTAATTGCTATCTACAATATGGAAAATCTAAATAATATGTTTAAGATTCTAAATTTTAAAATTATATGCTGTACTTAATCAAATAAATATTTTTGAGTGCCAGCTATGTG
Organism: Rhinolophus sinicus; assembly: GCF_036562045.2. NCBI lineage: Eukaryota > Metazoa > Chordata > Mammalia > Chiroptera > Rhinolophidae > Rhinolophus > Rhinolophus sinicus. Next base: position 132,968,232 of record NC_133752.1, read on the forward strand.
GAGACACAATGCTATACTGAAATGGACTCCAAAAAATTGGTCAGGAAATAAACAATATACACTAGCCAAACAAGTATTGATTTTTTAGGTAGAAGTTAGTGAATTCAACTCATGTAAGCTCTTTAACAAAAACTTCTAAGCTCGGAACACATTGCTAAGAATTTGCCACAAATATTTACTGATGGATTTACTGTGAGGAAAACACAGAGAACTGATATATTTCTTTAACGGCCAATCTCTTTTTTTTTAAAGAAAAAATGACTTATTTGATTAATTGGAATAACTAGTTAAGAAACAACAATGTCTGACTTTGGATTTGATTCTCAATGTAAACTATGAGCACATTTTTGCACACCTGAGATCTTGCAAAAGCCTGGAAATGGAAAGCATTCCATAAATTGCTGTTCAATTAGATTGGAGCAAAATTAAGGGACTAAATCAGCTCTAGACAAGACAGAGATTAACTTTACAAACTTGACTTTTTAGTATATATTCCTCACATTCAGTTGGGTCAACGAAATTATGAATTCAAATATCAATTAAAGGGCAAGAAATATATAAAACTGAAGATGTTTTAAAATCCTCAAGGATAAATGTTTGTTTTTTGTAGCATGGTCATAAAATATTATTTGCCTCTAATATAAAGAAACATATAATTTGCATGTACTTAAACTATATTCTTCCAAATAATGAAACTAGAAATTATGATAAAAATTGGTACAGTTCAATGTTAGCAAAATTCTCTAAAGTACAGGAAAAACAGATTCATATCAATACCTTTATGTTGCTTACAGAAATTCCATATAACATACAAGAAACCTTCCTAAATGGCAATCATTGCATTGCATAGCTGTTCATATGCAAAAAACCTACCTATTAGGTATTGGGTTAAAAACACTGGACATTTCGAAAACTTTTAAAAGAGATATCTATATATTTCCTAAGAATGTTTTTGTACTCTATTCCACATGTCTGTATGTATATGTATGTATATACATATACAAGCACACAACCAAAATCTATACTTTGTCACAAAGACAAAATAAAAATTACAAATTACTAAGCATATCTGAAATTTGTATTCACTTCTGAATTGCTGTACTATCAATGCTATATGTTATTTTTCATAACTTTCCCAATAAGTATTTAGTGTTTTCACAAATTTCATTTGAAAATCAAAGAAACCATAGTAATTATGTAGTTTTATGATTACAACTTAAAAAGCTGGAAGACACTGAACACTGTTGAGCGAAGAACTCTGCATGGTATACTGTAAAGAAATCTAAGACTGCAATGGGTTATATTTAAAAAGAGACTAGAAAAAAGTACCTGCGAAATTAGATTGTAGCCCAACTGTATAAGTTTAACTTGACTTTTAGTCATCTCATTTTATACAGAAAAAAACAAAACCAAATTTTATTCCAAGAGACCCTCAAGGTTTTTTTTTATTTAATAATCCCTGGTACTATCCCTTATCATCATTCACATTTTTATAGTAAAGCAATGTTTAGTCTCATTATGTTAAGGTAGAAAAGAATATATACGTATTTAGCTTGAGTGAGAAATCTTTTTGTAAAAAAGTTGTACCAATATTCGTAAAGCATTAGTGTAGATGCCATGAAAAATTGTTCAGAGGTTACTCTCATCAGGTTAATAACAAAAGGAAAATATGACTGTAGAGACAAATATAATTCTCTGTAGCACAGGACTCAGAGAAGTGTCTGAGGAAACACTACTTAATATTGCAGTGTATTAACTTTATAAAGGAAAAAAGCTATAAAAATTCACAACTTCCCAAATTCTCAAATTCCAGCAAATATTGTACTCACTTTTATGTATCAACTAACTTTTTGCAATTATTAGTTATGTAAAGATTTTTTTTTCTTTCTGTGCTGTAATATAGTAGCTACTACACATAAACCATAATCACTGTACACATTAAAAATGTTCTAGGCATGTTGTAGTCATATTCCTTCACAAAATTCAAGACAAAGAATTAATTATATTGGCTCTGAAAATATCCACAATTCACAGGATTTTTGGCATAGATGAGCACTATGATTTACTACATCAAGAGTCTGTATTATATAATAAAGATCTAGGAAGGCTATATATAAAGGACAGATAGAATTGGTATTAAAGCTCTGACCACAATGTTACAGTGAATTAAATGATCAATAATATAAAATTGAATACTAAATTTTCTACTGGAAGCTCTATTATTTCAAAATAGACAGAAAATAATTTTTGAGATTAATGTGATGCCATGCATTATCTTACTCTTAATATTTTATACACCAAGTTCTCAGGGTTCAAATCATCTATATGATTTTATAACTCCAGCAGAAGCAAAGCTCTATAGATGTTACATATAGTTATACAGCCTAGGAGAAACTTTTCCTTTAAAGAATCAGCTCGTGGCTGATAGCATCTGATGCATGTTATAGGTTGACAGAGTATTTTTTGTTCAAAATTTGTTCTGTCATCTGCATGTCCTTTATGTTTTTCTGCATCAGTGATGCTTGTATCAAACTAATCATTCTCAAAGGCATGGCTGAATCTCTCTAACTTTGCCACAGTCAAGTAGTTTTTATGTACTTGCTGGCAAGGCCAGGGTTTATGCCTAAGCGGTTTAGCCTGGAGCCAGTTTAGCAGAAGCAGCATTTGGTAGCTGTGGGGAATCCTGGCTGTATGAAGAAGTGTTGACAGATGGATCACATGGATGGACCTTGAGAATATCATGCTAAACGAAATAAGACAGAGGGGAAAAAGTCAAAAACCATATGCTTTCACTCATATGTTCAATATAAAACTGAAAGCAACAAACGAACAAACAAGAGAAACACACAAACAAAAACTCATAGACACAGACAACATATGGTGGCTACAAGAGGGAAAGGGGGGTGGGAGGAGGATGAATAGAGTAAAGGGGGTCAAATGTATGGTGATAGAAAGAGACTTGACTTGGGTGGTGAATAGACAATGCAGTACACAGATGATGTATTATAGAATTGCATCCTTGAAACCTATATAATTTTATTAACTGATGTCACCCCAATACATTTAATAAACTTAAAAAAAAATAAAATGCTGACAGACCCAGACCCTGATAGTGTGGCAGGGTGGCAGGGTAATTAATACGTATTTCATGGGAGCAGATAGACCGCAAGGGCAGTTTGTTGAAGACCATATATATATATATATATATATATATATATATATATATATATATATATATATATATATATATACATATACATATATATATATATATATATATATATATATATGTATATGTATATGTATATATATATATATATATATATATCATATATCAGGAGATTTAAGACAACGCTTTCCAAAATGGGATTCCAAACTTAGTCACCAGTAAGCATTAATGAATTTCTCTTCTACTCATAATCCATCTGGGAGCAAGGCTACTACTTGGGAATGATTTCCATTTTTCTTAGTGATAACAAAGAAAACGTAATGCATGCCCTAGATGCTGATGAGTGAGAAAGTCAGACTCCTAATATTCCAAAGTCATAGGAGATAGCATGACCAACCTAATCCAAACACCTCATTTTATTTATTAATTTTAACCCTCCTTATCCCACCAATCTCTTATTAGGGCACCTAATAAAAATGAAATTGAGGGATAAAGGTCTACTATCTTTCCATGGCTCAGCCTTTAATAAGACACAAAACACTAAGAAAACATGAACTAGAAAAGAAACATATGGTGCTGAATTATCAGTAATAAAATAAGAATTTCAAAAGTAAGTTAAAGTATCAACAAATCAAAATTCTATGTATGTTGTCTTTTTAGTGGTTTTAAACACTAAAAATGAGGGAAGGGAACATAATTTATACTAAGTGGCACTGATTATTAGACTATTTTGAAATGAATCTAGTTTATGTTTCTTTGGCTCAGATACTATTTAGCCTAATTTTGTTTGTTTGTTTGTTGGTTGGTTGGTTGGTTTATTTGTTTGAATCCATCTTCCTGGATTGTTAATTTCTGTTTTCATCTATGTTATAAATCACAGTTTGCTCAATCCCATTTAATTCACTTCATTGCATCTTAACTTTCTTGAATTTAATTCAACAAACATTTACAGAGAAAAGTAAATAATTACATATTATTTTCTTAAATCATCATGATAATTTAAATGCTGTTTTCCTAAACAAAATAATTGTGGTGTGCTGTTATCTTGATGGTGAAAACATCTTGAAATGGGAGTAAAAGAGGAATCAAAATGAAAACACCATATGTAAATAAATCAAAAGATTTCACTTACAAAATTTCAGAATTATGTTACCAATGTTTTCCAAAATATGAAAAATGTGAAGTAAGACATAAGAATTAAAGCAATTCTTTCATGTAAAAAAAAAAAAAGTGTTGTACCTGTTATTTTGCAGTGCAAGTGCTTTCATTTTAGTACTGATGTCATAAATAAAATGTTGTTGGGTAATTATAATCCAATTTTCTGCTGTTGTATTTCCCAAGATGGTGATGACAGGATAACCCATCTGGAGCGTCCATTGATCCATTACTTCTTGTATGTTTACATATTTTCCATTCCTTTTTAATGCCTTTATAACCAAAATTATATAAATTAGTTTTATAAATTTAAATTATAAACATAATTAACATTGAACCATTTTCACTTTTACCTTTATGATTTACCTAAACATGAAAAACATTTAAATCAGTGAAGTTAATATGTTAGTAAAATTAGTCTTCTTGCCTTAAGTTAATCTTTATATATATATATATATATATACACACACACACACACATATATATATACATACATATATATATGAAAGCTTTATTAACATTAAAGTTTTTACTTAATGGAAGATAAGACATGTTTTTTTGTTGTTGTTAGAGCAAGTACTTGCAAGCATTATTAATTACCCCCAGTATGTCTAGTATCAAATTTAAATATTCGTTATTCATACATAGAAAAACAATTTATTTAAAATGTCAATATCTGACAACATATTAAAATTATATTTCAGAAGTATTGTCATGTTGAAAGTAGGCAAGAGATATTTTATTACCGTTTGTAGTTTAAGTAATTTTAAAACTCATTATCTTTATAATATATATGTAATATATCAAAAATAAAACAAGAAAGCAATATGAGCAAAAGAAAAGTATGAAAAGCAAAAGCAAGCTGTCAGTAGCAATAAAAGTTAAGACTGTTTTATAAACTCAAATCAAATATTCAAGAAGAGGTTTTGATATTGGAGCTTTCTATACTTTACCTCTGATAGTGTATTCCAGAGATCATTTCTGGCTGCATTGCCATACTTATGAATGGTTAAATAATCCTGCAAAGAGTGCAAAATTGTAATTACAATTCAAAGGCTAAGCACTTTCCAGTAAATGTATTTATTTCTCAATTCAATTAACCATTTTCATTTGTTGGAATTTCATTAACACTAAAAGAAAGACATGCAGAAAGATGAAGAATCGCATTTTAAAATATTCCAAAAAGATTTAACTACAGCACATTTCTTAATTAAGTCATCAAACAATCTTTTAGAAATTATTAATCTTTTAAAATTATTTCAGAGCCACAATCACTCCTTACTTATTTCCAGGGTCAAAGATCTTCCTCTAATTTAGCAAGTCAACTTTGGGCAGTTCTGAAGAAACTATCTCTGCAGTGAAACACATTAGGTAAAACTTTCCGTCAAGCTTTCATGTTGAAATGTTTTGTTTTGTTTTGTTTTGTTTTATGGAATAATAACAAAAAGAATACTGCCTGATTATGCGGATGTGAAGAGGGATTACTTTACCAAAAGAGCGGTGACTTTCTCCACAACCTGTCTAGTTCCCTAGTCTTTCTTCAAAGAACAGTCTGCCTAATACAAAAATGATACGTACTTATTTCCAGGAGTTTGAAACATATATTAATATGTAATAAGAAAAGTCTAAGTTTATTTAATATGTTTGGGCTTAGGACTTCCCATTTCCCATTTTCAATCATGAGTAGTTAGACCTACACACTTTCTATCTGATTCATTCTGTGAAGCGCGGTTTATGTCACTACAAATGTGCTATTTAGTTATGGCTACTTGACATTATCTTTTTCTGAATCCAAAGTAGAAAAATGAATAGAAAGCAGTGTTTTATATTATAAGACAGACAGTCCCTTCCTTCATTTGAAATGCCATCATCTCTATAACATGTAGGTAGTAGACAAAATCCTAATTTACATCACAGAACTAAAGCTAAAACAAAAACAAAAAATGCTGACTCCTTTCAGTACTTTATGTAGAGTGGAATACTCCGGGGATAATTAAAGTTGGGAAAGCAAATTTTCTGAAATACAAATTACAGCACCTGTGACAGATTCAGCTTTGTTGCCAACTCACAGCCCAGCAAATGGCAACGCCCATTCTATAGGACTCCTAGAAATGCAATGTCCAACAGTAGCTTAGCAACCACAAATTCGTCATCGTCATCAGGTGTTATGAATAACTTTCTTGAAAAAAACTACAACCCTGAATAACCAATCTGAATCCCAATTTTGGCTTTGAAAATGCCATCTGAGGCATTTTCATTTAGAATCCAGGGACCTGGGTTTACATAAATTATTTCAGATTTAATTGTCTGAATAATTTTTTATGCTTTTTTAAAAGCCCTTACACATGAATAAATTTGGGAACATTGGGAATTATGAAACATAAATTTGAATTGTATTTTAGTGAGGATATAATAAAAAAGGGTCAAAATTAGAACTATTTATTACTGATTTCTATTTATAGATAGTGCTTTTAGAATAATCCAAAAGAGGGAACAAAGGAATGCTATATGGACCTTGAAAGGCCCGGTACATAACTACATATTTCTCTTCATAGACAGGTCATAAAAATCCAACTGTTCATGATATGAGTTGACTTTGGCCCAATATTGATCATCAACTCGAATTCTTGGTGCCCTCCCCTATTCAGAATGAAATACAAGTTTACGTCAAGCAGGCTAAAATGGCAAATTTTGAGGCTAAGGAGGCAGCTCCAACTCGCCTTCCTATTATTCATGGCAACAGCGTATCTCCTTGGACTCCCAGCTGTCCCAGTTTTTGGGTGTTAATGGAATTGTACATATGTCAACTCTTTTTTCCAAAAAAAGCCCCAAATGTTTTCATTAGTTATTTCAGTTGTCTTCTTGCACAAAAATAGTCATATATTCAATTAGTGAAATTTTGCTTTATTTTTGTAGAATTACAAAGGTACTTGAAAAATAATAAATGTGTGTGTGTGTGTTTTTTATAATCAATCATTTATTTATTCACTCATTCCAGAAAATGTACAGTACACTTTGCATGTGCCAAGTAGCTTTCTAGGTGCTGGGGAAACAGTGTTGGAGAAAAGTTTACTGAGAACAACTGCAAATACTGAGATGTGATTTGTGGGGGAAGGTTTCTGTGACTGAAACTGCAGTAGTCTTAGTATAATCATCACTTGAGAAGATGAATTCTAACATCTGGTATATGATTAAACAAGTTCCTTTTTAACCTACAACGAATGTGGAAATGGCTGGAGTTATGAATTTGAAATGAAAATTTGTTTATATTTAAGTGTATGAAAGTCAACCAGCGATTTGACATTATGATATAAAGTAAAAGAATGTTTTAATATTAACTGTAAAAAGAATCATGGGTTCTCTACACAAACTATTTCAGAAATAGCAAAGCTGTTGAAAAGAATAAAACAAAGATGACCACTAGAATAATCTTAAGGGACATAACCAACAATATAAACTGATTAAAAGTTAAAAGCATGTTAAGCAAAAGTGTATTCTGATATATGGAGTGCAGGCTAGATGACTGTTGCAATCCCAAGCATCCCATTTCAGACATGATATGACACATAGGAAAGAGACAGAATGTCTTCCTGAGAATCTGTTTTTAAGTATCAGGAAAACTTCCCCTTGAATGCTGCATCAAATCCCATGTTTCCCATTTGTCAGAATTGCATCAAGTGCTTTAGCAGAAATCTGTTAATGAAGCTTTAGGGAGAACTGTGTTGGATGGACAAGGCAGGACTCCATCCTGTGAAGTACATGGTTGTATGGAAGAGTAAGAACCTGAACAAAATCAGAATTCAGTTAGTAAGAAAGAAGAGACTAGCTTATGGGTAGACCATAGTAGTGTTTCCTCCGATAAGACAGGAGATACAAATCTGGGCCTCAGTACCACTGGGAGGTAGGACCCCTTCCACGTGTAAGACTAGTCTAGGAAATGCCAGGTAAATTCAGGCACTGATTTTTCTGACTATGTGACAAGAAGGTTGAAGCAGGGATTTGAAATATTGTTCCTTTCTGTTAAGAATAACTGTACTTCAAAAAATCTGTAGTGGGCATTTGTCGTTCTTTTGACTTTTTCAGCATTTAAATCCTACATTTATATGGGGGCAATAACTCGCCGTGGAACCCTGGAAGAAAGTGAGGGCTCTGCCTCCCACTTGAAATGGAAGGAACAAACTTCTAAGAGTTCCCTCTCCACTCTCCCTGATTAAAGCACGGACATGTGCCCTGGCCTCAGAGAATGGGTAGGTACTTCATCCCAGGACTGTGAATCCTACAGGATCAGGGCCAAGAAGCAGGAACAGTTAAGAGATAGATTATTTGCTACGATGGCGACAATGAGGTTCCACAGGTAGCCACGCTACGGCAGCAACTGAACCAGCCACTCGTGTGGCACAAACATGGCTAGGTTTCTTAATTTCTGAGTCTCCCTTAGTTCCTATTATCTGTTTTCTAAGCCCGATTCTTCAGCCTTCCCAAAGATTCCAAAGGCTACCCTACTATATTGCCAATCAATTCCGTTTTGCTTAACTTAGAGTTTGTTTCTCTTGCTTACAACCCCAAACCCTGACTTACACGATAATGGGTGATATAAAAAACAAATAAAGACATTTTAAAAGTTATTGTTAACCTCAGAAAGGAAAATAGAAATGCTTTCTCACAACGTATACAAAAAAGAAGAAAAGAAAAGAAAGAAAAACAAAGAAAACCCAGTTCTATTTAGTAAATCTACTAGTCTTTCATTGTGTTATGAACTGTGGGTATGGAGGCTGGAAGGGTAGAGGTAGATACCCTTCACAGACAGGAGTGTACATGAGTAACAACAGAAAAATAAAACGATGCAAAATTTTTGTCTTCACTCTCCCACAGCAGGGGGTTGTAAACTGGAAACCATAAACTCTAAAATTAAATATTTTTAAATATGTGCATTATTAGAGTAAAGCTATCTGAAAGGGATTCATGGACAAAAACAAAAGCTGCCAGATCACAGCAATGTCACACAAGGATCAAATAAAACCCATATGAAGCGTGGCCCTTGCACTTCAGACGATGTTCCCACATTCCCTGACCATGAGAAAAAGAAACAAGGAGACTAAAACAATGACAGATTAACAACTAAAACACAAGAAAGCTAAACTACAGATCAAGATCTTATTTTGGTTAATACCTGAAGACTATTAGGAGATTATGAGATTAAAATGAGTAGCAAAACATTGAAAAAACATTATGCAAAATAAAAGAATGTTTACATTTTCATTCTATTCAATAAGAACCAAGGATGAAAAGATACAAGTAATTATTCAACCTTTATTATTAAATGATGACAAATTTTCAAGGAGGAAACCCAGTAAAACAGAAACAATTACCAAACTTTTTGAAGTATAAGTTTCTGGCCACCAGACACAATAAAAAAAGAAGTGAAATTTAGGAAAGTTATTTGAATACATAGAACAACACTAATTGAAAAGTCAGTTATATCATTGTTTTCATGCCATTTTGACTTTGATTTTTGAAATGTGTCTTTATCAGAACTTCACTTTTAGAAGTTGCTTGCTTAGAGATAAGAGTATTGGGTTATTTTTCTAGGAACAAAAAGACATTTTACATGCTTTAAGCATCCATTACTCCACCTAATGAGTGTAAATTTTATAAAATCAGTAGATTTCCTTAAGAGGTTGCTAAATATACCAGATAATTAGAAATTTTTAAATCAAAACAAACTGCTAGCACATGAAAGATTTTTTTTGTTTATTTGTCTCAAATTCTAGACAAATGGCATATTCTCACATCAGTGTTGTTTTCACATATCTCTTACTTAGTAATTACAGATCATGCCATCAATGCCACAACATGCAGGAGAGTCACCAAATGTACAATATTGCCGCTGCTGAATTTTTACTCCATTCTGGAACAACTTGACAGAGTCCTATACCTGTCAGTGAAATAGTGTAAATGTAAGTCTACAGGGGTGTTCTGGGGTATAAAATATCCCCACCTCTCACTTCTGCTGCTAGTTTGAAATCTCACTGAGACATAAAATGAATCTATTGGTGAGACTGAGGTTTGCGAATTGCTTTTTCCGAATGCCCTGGTAAAGGGCTTTGACCACGACAAGCTCACAAAATAGATAAATTATATTCCGGCTGGTAAAAAAAATATACTGCCTTTTGTAAATCAAGATGCCCACTGACTGTAAGCCATGTGCACGAAATTCCCCACTTCCCCTCCTTGTCTTCTCAGCCCCCGTTGATGGTGACCAGTTGAGAAGAAAATCCAACTCAGTTGAGAAAGAAGTGGTGTAGACGTGTATTCTGAAAAACTCAAGAATTCAGGCTGATCTATATCAGCCAGACAATCTTGGGTAAGGTATCTCTTTTTCCAAAACCTGAATTTCCTCAACTGGAAAACGTAGATAATACAGTACTTGAGAAGAATATGCACAGCAAATGACACAAAACAAGTAAAGCACTTAGAAAAATACCCGCCACACATAAAACCCAGAAAACATTCATTATTTTAAGGCCAAGCTCAAAAGAGGAAAAAAAGTCTAGAGTCCACATCTTCTTCTTCAAACTTACCTCTAAGAGAAGACAAAATGTTCTAGAAGTCCACGGAAGGGAAATTATATAAAATAACTTAGAGAAAAAATATACAACTTTTTTTAAAAAGTGAAAAACGCAAGAAAATAATTGAGACCAATGCTTATTCAAACTTGAGGAAAACTTTGAAACCTTCCCCCACCCAAGACTGGAAAACAAAAGAGAGTTGGAGGGTTCTGCAAGTTGTGGGGTCTCTGCAAGTTGTGGGGTCTAGCAGCCTGTTTTTTACAGCGCTCTACTGAGGGGAGAAGACCATTGATGGGTGGCTCATGGATTGGGGGCACTAATTAGGCTTGTGAGCACAAAATAGCCATACCTGATTTGGCACTAAAGCAACCAAGACAGGAATCTTCAGATGACCAGAAAGGCAAGGCTTGGAGAAGATATACACTAAACACTCAAGCGACATGCACTGTCTCATTTCTTTCCCATTCACTCATCAACCCACTCCGTGAAACCAACATGATTGCATATCAGTGTGGATGAGAACAGAGAGCTCTTACCATATGTTTTAGACTGAAAAAGTGCCCTGGAACATTCTCATATTAATGGGCATGCCATAAGGGGAATTCAATAAGGACAGAGTAAATTTCCCATACGCTCAGAAATATGCGATTTCTTTTACTCGTTGTTAAAATTATATACACTTGCTAATATATTATTTACTGTTAACCTTATTCATGGCAGGTATTTGTCTATCGGGCCCTCCCATCTTCACTTCCCTGATTATCCAGCTTATATTTCATAGTTTATTTTAATCAATTTCTAGCAAATAGCCTCATCTCCTTTGCAACTCTGTCCTTCAATTATACTAGCTGGCAAAAACCCCAATCCTGGATGATACCAAGTATTTGCCTTCACCAAATCTGCACTCATAGAGCTGAGTTTCACAGGAGAAAGTAATGCAATTGAGCAGTTTAGCTTTATTATAAACTCGTAATCACCCAACTCAAACTATGCCTTCCTACTCTACCTAATCCTCAAATCTCTCTAATGCCCAGCCTTCCCTCACTTTCTTCTACTGGCCTTGCCTCAAAAAACACTGAAAAAATAAAATTCATCAGAAAGAACTTCCTCATTGTCCAATTTGCAAAGCTCCAAATTTACTGGAAGTGTATCTCCTATCAAAAACCAGTCATTTTACCTTCTCCAGGACCAATGTCCCAATTATCTTTTACTTCTCTAGAGTTCTCAAACTCTTTCTCTCTGTTCTAGCCTAAAACTATTATAGTATAACTGTCTCCTATCTTTAAAAACTAAACAAAACGAAAGCCTTACTTAGCCTTTATCTCCCTCTAACTACCTACCCTGTTTTTTCTGCTCTTCCTTGGCCAATTTCTTTAAATTTTATCCTACATACACTGTATCCACCTACATATTTTCCATTCACTCTTCCACTGAAATCAATAATTTGCAAGCTTCCAATAGTACACTTTCTCTTTATCCTTCTCCACCTCTCAGATGCATTTAACCTCACTGATCACTTTCTTAGCGTGTAAAGAGCTTTTTCTTAACTTGAGTGACTCCACACCCTTGATATTCTGTGTGACACTCTAGCTGTTCTACTTCAGTCTCTTTTGCTGTCCCCTTCTCTTCTCTCAACCTCCACTGTTACAGCCCTTCAGGGCTTAGTCCCAGGACTTCTACCCAGAAACCTCAGAGTCATTCTTGGGTGCCTTTTCATCCTCTCCTCTCACACCTCACTCTTCATCCAATCTATCCTTAGGTCCAATTAATTCTACCTTCAAAAAACATTTCAAATCCACACATGTCTCTGTATATCTACTGCCTATTTAAGCTTCCATCATCTCTCATCTGAATATTAAAGTATCTTCTTAATCATATTACCTGATTCTTCTCTGAGTATTCTGAGTACTGCAATCCCAACGTATTATTACAAGTAGCCACATAACTGTTGTAAATATAAAGGAAATCACATCACATCCCAGTTTAAAACTGTTTAATCGCATCCCACTGCACTCAGAAGAAAACCCAACCTTCCAAACACAGTCTACTTTGGCACTGCATATTTAGCTCCTGCCTCATCCCTTATCCTTACTAACTCTACTCACTTGCATCAGTGTCTTTCTTTGCCTTGAAAATACTCAGTTCTTTGCCTCAGCCCTTTGCATAAGCCCTTCCATCTTCCTTGAATGATCCTCCTTCCCCAGCGCTTTCTCTTCCTTCAGACCCCAGTATACATGCTTCTCACCCAGGAGTTCCTAAACATCCAACTAAAGTTGCCCTACTCACCCACCCAAATGTCCTCCCAGAGCATCCTATTTTATTTCTTCCTGGAATGTAGCACATTTAGTAAATATGTATGTATTTGCTTTTTTCCTATTCAATGTCAATCTTATCTTATTATATGATTCATGAGCTCAGTGGCCATATTTGCTGTGTGCAGCATGCCTTGAATACTCAGAGCTTATCATGGTATCTGACATAGCGTAGGTATGCAATAATTATATGGAGAATAAATAAATATTGAACATATCTGTTGGATGAACAACAGGGACTGCAGACATAAAACTAAGCAGAGCTGGTGCAAGAGGGGGAAAAAAATCGCAATTTTGGTTTATTAGCACAAAGCATTGAGAAAAGATTCTAACAACTAAAATGAGTTATTGTTCTTAAGGAAAAGATGATCTGTAAAATAATCACAGGGAGAGACCTTGAGCAAAAGAGAAAAGGTGACTATAGGAGACAGATTGTAAAAAGAAAATGAGATGCAATATAACAAATGGATATCACATTTCTTTGTGTGTCATACTAACTCAGAGCTCTCTCTTCCATAGACAGAAATACAGAGGTAGATCACAATTGAATTGCAAATGCATTTGAACCTTTTGCAAGACAGGTTCCAAGTATATAACTTAAGCTAGGTCTTCAAAGCACGCCTCTTAAGACATTATTTTATAACATGTGGTTTTTTTCTTAACAATAATTTTGACATTTACATATCACAAGGAAAAGAGAATTTGTAGTAAATATGTCATTGTCCATCACTTTTATTTTAGGACCATTTTACAAATTATGAAAAAGAGAATAAAATGCCAATTTTTAAATGGATAAAAGACATGGATAAATATGTCATAAAAGACTAAATGAAAAGAGTGAAATGTGAGACTATATGAAAAATTTTTAACCTATTTGCAATAAAAAATGTACATTGAAATAATGGGCCAATTTTTTATTTACTAAATAGGTAAAAATCTAATTTTTAAACTTTATAGGACACAATGCTGTTTGCTTAGTGTACTATAAAAAGAGAACTTTCTACCAATATATATTGGCTTAACATTTTGGAAGAAAAATTCATAATGTTTCCAGAAATGTATGTGATGAAACAATGAAAATATTATGAGAAAAATCTATAACTTAAGGATTATTACAATATTGTTTATGTAATAAAAGTTGAAAAGCATTCTAGATGTTCACAGACAAGAAAAAAACTAAACAGTATGATACATCTATGCCCTGTTACTAGTATTAAATGATGTAATAAAATTATCAAGCAATTATGAAATTGTTTTAATGATTGTTTTTCCACAAGGGAAAAATATCTTCCCAACTAAGAAGACTTTTGTAGTGTCAAAACTTGCAACATTGCCAAATATGTAATTCTAGGCTATTACATGAACATTCCTAAAAGAGAACATAAAATAAGAGAAGAAATAAACTAAAAGAGGAAAAGAAGGAAAACTGCTGATGCAAGAGCTAAATAAGTTAGAGAAATACGTCTCTAAGTCAAGTTTATTGTACTTATGAACTAACAATCTAACCAAATGGTTGTCTTCAAGGAGTGAGAGACAGTTTGCAGGGGTACCCAAGTGTGTGCACATTTAAAGATCAGTATGCATTTTCATACATACCAACACACAACTAGGTCCACCCATCAGCCAACATGTCTAATAATTTCACAGATACATTTTAAATAAAGTTATCAAAAACATAATATTATAGTACCAACCCTATTAGCTAATAATAAATGTAAAATATATCATGAACCTTTAACAAACAGGTAAAAGAAAACCCGTAAACATAAACGTATAAGGTTTCTCACTGAGCTGGGTAAATGCCTGCAGGATGACAAAATGGAGATACGTGTCTTTAAGAATAAAAGCTTTTTAGTTAATGCTTTATAGTCAGAGTGGGCAGTTAACAACATCTAATTCAGGGGCAAATAATGAAGATTCAATATGTGGCTGTCTATAAACAAACTAATGGAAACTAATGAATAAAAGTAATTTCTGATTCACAAATATGAATAGCCATTGCTATTTAATATTTAAAAGTACTTGCTTAGGCATTGGAGATAGTATGCTTAATTCTGAAATCTATGGCGTCTTTTAAAATTAATATTTTTCCCTCTATAATATGCTCACTAATTTTAGCTCTATGGTTAGATCTTAAATAAAAGTAATGCTAATCAAGTTAAATACAATGATTAAGCACCAGAAATGATAACATTATTTTCATATGGCATTGAGTGATCACAACAAATTGTTACCAAATGTTAACCATTTCTACCTACAGCATATCTAAACTGCAAAAGCAATTTAAGTAAAACACAGAGAAGTTGAGCAAAAACTGTCTACGGTCATTCATTTAAGATTAAGCACAATTCAGCTACCGTCTGGATGAAAACACAATACTACCTCTTCAGAAAGGAAATTAACTTTGACACACTGTCTCTTTCCTTCTGTTATTTTCTGGATTTTCATTTATCTGAAAACCTACATGTAAGGGAGCAAACACTCATAAATGTAAGCCAGTAGTTATCAAATAAAAATCCTGTGTACACGTTAATATGTAATTTCTCATTGGAACACAAGTTATTGAGTATGTTGGTGCTACTAATAAGCCCTACGGCTTTGTGCTTGTCATTACCTTCAGGCAATCAGAATTTTATGAGCACAAACCAATAATAATGATATTTCCCTTTTGCTTTTATCCACACCTCATTGCCTTACATTGATTTGCATAAGCAATTTCCACCCTGATAATTGGAGCCAAACATCTTGTTGTAGGTTACCTTATGGAAAAGAGCAGTTAAATACTAATCAAGATAAATCTTTCTTTATTCAACCATATTTTAGATGATATTGAATTACCCTCATTGGTTGAGCAAGAAGGTGACTCATTTTCTGACACAGGTTTCAGAGTTTGAGTTTATATCAAGCTCAACAATGATCTTTCTTTGTAATTTCAATTCCCTGATGTTGAGTCATAACAACATGAAGAACAGTACTGCTAGGCTGAAATCACTAAAACAATATTGTTTTTGTCTGAAAAGAAAAAGCAATAGTACTAATTACTTTTAATAGCTGCTGAGCCAATCAATATTATCTGAGGATTTCATAATTATAGTCTTATCCTTTTATTTCCGAGAAAAAAATGTAACTAGGGAGATTAAAACAAGTAAAAATGAAATAAGGCAGGTCAAAGTCATGTAAAAATTTCTATCAGAAGAATTCAAGTAATTACTTGAATTACTTACTTTAAAAGTAAGCCTATAATACTTATGTAGAATTAGGATTTGAGCTATAGGAACTTAAATTATAAAAACAAGGTAAAAGAAGTAGATCCTAATTTATTGATCACATGCATAAGCATTGGTACATATGACTGACATTTAACGTATATGCGCTTAAACAATAAGAACCCCAGGAAATGAAAGATATAAGGATTGCTGAAAGATGCTTTGGAATGGAAATCAATACAGTGATGGAAGGATAAAGAATGCAAGAATCCAGACATTCTGTGGAGGATTACGTTCTCTCCATTAAGAGGTCTATAAAAAGGAGCAAACTGAGATCCTAAGGGGTATTTGCATTGAAGGAGGTGTTTAGAGGAAGCATTTGTTCATAGCAGCAAGGGAGATTTCAGGGGTATATATAAAATCATCAAGAACTTCTAGAGAGATAGGGCAAAATTGCAGTATATTTCTATATTTCTATTCCAGGTACCACAAAGGAAAGGAAAGTCAACAACATTTGACATTGAAGATTGTCCATGTGAAAAAGAAGACAGAAATGAGGTTTCACTGCATGTACTCCCTCCCAGTGTCCTGCCAGTAAGGACTCTGCTTATGCTTGTGATATTGTAATGAGGAAAACACATTCAGATAGCACATTATTAAACAGATGTGGAGCCCCCTTCACCCCCGGAAATCTTACCACCTTTTCCTTACAGGATGACCTAGGATGGAATTTGGAGGTATTTATGCCACAAATATAAGGTGATAATGGTAAGAATTACATTATGTATAAAAAGTATAACTTGAGCCTGTATACAAAAGGGAATTACTCATTACTTCTGACCTACCTATCCCATTTCCCACTTATGCTAGTCCCTACAGATAATGTATCATGCAGGTGTTTTCTTAGTCATCATTACTCACCGGAATTATTGCTAGGAGAAAACTCTGGACTGAGAAAACCCATAAGCTTAGTCTCCAGATTCCCTAGGTATAGTTGGTCTTAAAAGCAATTTAGGCAAACTGCTACTTAAGTTTTTCTCCCTGCATTTACCCTATCTTAGAAGAATTTGCCTATCTGGAGGTGAGAGAGGTAGAAAGAGGAGCCAGCAGTTGTGATTGTACAAACCAGAAGTTTGAAATTTTTAATTTAATAAAAAAGCAAAACAATTATTCACAACAGTAAATCTCCTTGTCTTTTCTGCTTTGGTTCTTTATTTTAGAAGAAGAATAAATTTAGATATGTGAAACTGTTAGACATATTACTGGTACTGATTCACCCTGACACAACTAAATCAACTCATTCAAAGAGGAAACTGGGGATTATAGACCACAGGCAAATGAATTGTAGTTAGGAAATAAGTGAATGACGGTCATTGATTGATTTTCCTAATTTGTCTCATTATATATCCTTATAAAATGATTGAAATCAGTTGAAAACATTCTCCTCAGCTACAATAGTATCACTAGGTCTTAACATAAATATCAAGGAAGAGATAACCATTTTTAAATCTGCATATGTTAATTCCACCTAAAAAATAATAAAATAATATTTAATCAATAGAACAAAGACATTTATAGATGCAATGTGTCAGATTGTCTGTAAGCAATTCATCACCACTCCTGCTACATTCTACATGTTTGTGCATCGTACGGGCTGGAAGCTTCAATTCCTAGAATTCTTTGCTAGTTAGGTACAAGTTTAAGTTCTGCATGAAAAGTACACATAAGAGGCATAAAAGAAGGAGGAGTCATATTGCTCAAGCAGCAATGAGCAGGCCTATGGGCTTTGGTAGAAGTTAAGGTACTACTAGTGGCTTCCAGGTGTACTGCAGGCCTCTGAGAATGGGTATTAGTTTGTTATGATGCTTAAATCTTTTTTTAATTGTTATTAAATTTATTGGGGTGACATTGATTAGTAAAATTATATGTTTTAAGTGTACAGTGCTATAATACCTCTATATATTGCGTTGTGTGTTAAATTTCTTGCTTTTCTGGAGTTTAGCAGTGGTTTTCCTACTTTCACTCCTCTAGCCCTCACAACAATTTTAGAAAATTCATACACTCTGTGTCAAAATAACTTTCTGCTTGAAGTACCTTGAGTGGTTTTGATTGGGCTATTATATTATATGCCCAATGTTTTAGGAAACAGACCCTCAAAGATGGAAAAATATAGTTGCTTCCCTGTCTTGATTAGATTTAAATGAGGTAATAGCATTGATAATGGGTGGTAATATCCTGGTAATCCATGGTTTTCAGGGACAAGGCAAATTCTTAAATTATCCTTTATAGTTGTCCAAACTGAAGAATAGGCTTTGGGAAAACAAATGACTATTTCAAAAAAAAAACGCATTACAGTAGAATAGAGAATTACAAAATCTGCAAGAAGAATGGGTATTTCTGACTAGACTGGAAAGAGTACAAAAAGAAAACTGTAACATTGGTGCTTTAAATTCTCTGCTATAGTATGGGCAGGGAATCAGTGGTCATCTGTGACTATGCTGAAAGATTCTTCTCTCCCCACCATTTAAAATGTAAAAAACAATTCTTACTTCTCAGGCCATGCAAAAGCAGGCAGTGGACCAGATTTGGCCCATAGGCTATAGGTTGTCAAGCCCAGTTTGAAATCTCCAATAATCTATAACTAATAATAAAAGTTTCAATTTAAAAAAATAAGTCTTATATCTCTTTTAGCCTTAGAATCAATATAACTGAAAAGCAGACTAAAGTTTGAAATTCTGAGTGGTAAAATTACACCTCAAGTAAATTTCATAGATTTCTTAGGTCTCTTATTAAAGATTAGGGTACTGATTGAGAAAGTGTGGGACACTGATAATTGGATCGGGGGCCTTTAATACCTAAATTCCACACTTGGGTTCAAAAGCAGCTCTCCTTGTCTCTGAAAAAGTAAGTTAACCATTGTTTGAATCCCCTGTAATGACACTCATCAAGGGGGTGCCAGTTCTCCTCAAAACCAACCTCCAATGCACCTCAATGGTGTTAGACCCATAAACAAATCAACATCAGCAGATTTCAGGAACACAAGCAGAAATCTGACCTTATGGAGGACAACATATACATTGAAAAATCTTCAAGAAACTTCAAAAAGTCCTCAGAAAATGTCATCTAAGATGATTATGGTTAAATTACAAAGATGTAAAGAATCCAGAGCAAAATATGAAATTATAACAAAATAAGAAAGGTAACTAAAAAGCAAAGGAAATATAAGTTGTTTCTTACTATCGGCAAAAAGTAACATAGGTATTACCAGCAGAAATTCTCAGTAACCTCAAACGCTGGTCTGGTTGGACCATAGTTACAATGCTACAGTTGACCCTTGAACAATGTAGAGGTCAGAGCAACCAACTCCCTTGCAGTAAAAATTCACCTACAACTTCTGACTCTCCAAAAACTTAGTTGTCCCTCAGTATCCATAGGGGATTGGTTCCAGGATGCCCATGGTACCAAAGTCAAGTCTCTTATATAAAATGGCATAGATCAAAGCACACTCCCATCCATGGATCAAAAATATGTCTTGAAATAAATCCACACAGAAGTGGACCTCTGCAGTTCAAACCCATGTTGTTCAAGGTCAACTGTATATACATTGAATGCCACATAGTCTTAATATTCAGATTACTAACTGAAGATTCAAACACAGTGAATCACTCACTTTTGCACATCTAGTTTATAAATTTTCCCATCAAATTAAATCAGCTGTCCCAAATTAAAGTATAAAACCCAAATTATATCACTAGTAAAAAGCATTAAATAAATCTTAGATTCAGAAAATCTGAAAAATAGAAAAAAAATCTTAAAGAGCATTTAGTCCAAGTCTTACATTTGATAACTATAAAGTCAAAGGCCAAGAAAGATTTAGTGACTTGTAGAAAACCTGCCATTAATTAGAAACAGAAATTAGAATTATTTCTGCCTACTTATTCCATGGCCTCATGCTTCCCAAAATATACTTGCCATTATTTTGGGAAATTGACTGTTTAGAACAGTAGATATATAGAGTTTGCAAAAATATAAACATTTCTGTATTTTAAAAATACATTATTTACAAGTGGCATACAGAATCAAACAGGGGTTCAAGTTTGGTTCACTCTACACTTTCAATATAAACATCAAAAAAGACTCTAACTTATTAACGGTAGCCAGGATAAATATTTTAATATATGTATTGTCTATTTTCAAAAAAAATGTTTTGAGGCAATTTTTTTAAAAAGATATGCAAGACTGACCCATTTAAGCATCAGACAAAATTCAAGAAGAGAATTACACAAAAATGTATCAAGTAGACTAGACTAATGAAAGTTGTGATTATTCAGTATAAAACTTTTCTAAACTTTCTAACAACTGACACAGTGGATTATATGGGTATTAGGAATAAAACTTTTCTCACAACAATCTCTGAGTCCCTTCTTATGAGGGATATATATGTAAGATGGAACTTAAAAAACTATATAACTATGTAACTTATATATATGTAACTCCAGCTTACATATATGTGTGTGTGTGTATATATATATATATGTAACATATATATGTACTTCAGCTTACATATATATGTATATATACATACATATATGAACTTATTATGCTACATATATGTAACATATATGTACTTCAGCTTACATATATATGTGTATATATATACATATACATACATATATGAACTTAAAACTATATATATATAAAATTTTTTAAGTTCCAGCTTACATATATATATGCAACTTATATATATGTAACTCCAGCTTACATATATATATATATATATATATATATATATGAGAATATTATAAAAGGTAAAAAAAAAGGTAGTGAAATCTACACTCGGACATTTTATAGGTAAAATATGAACATGTGAACTGACCCAGAAACTCCCCAGAAACCTACTATTTTTCTATATTAGTTTTATTATATTTAATATATAAACATTATATTTATAATTTACTTTATATATTTATATTTATTATATATTTATTATATTTTTCCTCCAGTTGTATTTGTAAAAAATGTTTGCTTTGTTCCCATAAGAGTCTAAGATGAGTTATAAGGATATCAAAATTGTAAGAGAACACAAATTTTAGAAGAAACCAACATTGTTATTGTTCCTCTGTGGAACATGAAGATTAAGTCAAGTCCAAGTACTAAGAAGGAGGAGGAATAAAGGAAAGGGAAGGAAAGAAAGAGGGAGAAAGGGAGGAAGGAAGAAAAGGAATAAAAGTATATGAAAAACATGCTGTTTGCAATTTGGGATTACCTATACCTGTACATCTAACCTTGGGTCTGTCTGCAAATATAAACTTGCATTTGACTACACAGAAACAGCCATGGTTAATGTAAAAACAATTAATAGATTTTCCAGCAGAGGTAAGCACTGACAGTCCAGGTTAGCTCTTTCAACAAGACTGTAAAACCAAAACTCTCTGGAGCCTTGTGGATGGGAAATACATTACTATCATCTCTGTGACCACTCAGCACCATGACATAAAGGGTTTGTTCAGGAGGTCATTTCCAAAATGTATCCCATACATCTTCATGCACAAGAGATGATAATTTATCACCTAGACGTAGGGATCTACTGTAAACTAATCCAAACTGCTGATGATACACTAAATCAGTTTGAGTGATGAGTATAAATAAAGCTGCAAGGAAGTACTGAAGGATGCATACCTATCTGATCAATGAGATGTCAGAAGGCAAATGAAATGCAATGTTGACAAACATAGTCCCTCAGTTGAAAATTAACCAAATCAGGTATCAGAGCATAAAGGCATACATTAACTCAAGCTTCAAATGAAAGTTTAATACATGGGAGTCAGAGGGTATATTCTAACTGTTTCGGACAAAACTGAACACATGGGGCCAGTAGAAAAGGGAATATTAAAAATTGATGTATTTTGCATACTATAGAAAGCACAACAGGACAAAGAAAAATATTGCAAAACAGTAATCCTCTCCAAATAATATAACTATAGTTATTC
Organism: Rhinolophus sinicus; assembly: GCF_036562045.2. Taxonomy (NCBI): domain Eukaryota; kingdom Metazoa; phylum Chordata; class Mammalia; order Chiroptera; family Rhinolophidae; genus Rhinolophus; species Rhinolophus sinicus. Next base: position 132,990,633 of record NC_133752.1, read on the forward strand.
AATCTGCTGAGCAAATCCATGCACACAGATGAGGAAAAAACAATAAAATTTATATACAGAAAATGATTTCACATCAACTTGCTACCAGAAAATCAAATTTGATTTGTGTTGCCCTTATGGAAGCTTAGATATTTTCTGGAACTGTCATGCTACAACTTCAATGGGGAAAAACAAAGGAGTGGTGATAAAGAAGGACATTCCTCCAGAAAGTTGATATTCATGGAAGGCATTCCTTGAGAAAAAAAGATTTTCCCAACTATGTGATCAGAATAAAGGCTTTAGCACCCGGCAAATAGGTTTAATGGAATTCAGGTATTCTGAAGGTGTCCGTAATGGAAAGAGCTGATTAAAGTAAATTCTAACCCCTGCTGGAAAAAATCTGTAAAAACATTTTCTAAGGGAAATTACTCCTCAAGAAATGTATTTGTTTGTCTTTGTTGTATTAAATATAATATAGCTTTTTCATAACATATTTAACTCTTGCTTTGTATTTTATCTTTTAGTTTATTTTGGGTAAAGATAGAATTATGTTACTAACATATGACCTGATCCCATATGTAGTTTATTTAAATTTCAAAATGAAAAGCTTACTAAGAACAGATAAGATTGATTGCTCTCTCTGTCTTAGCATAATTGTATTTCAGGTGAACATCAATTTACTTTAAAGGACACTTCTAAGTAGCAGAATGCATCATAAATAATTCATCAATCACAGATGCTAGGAACATGATTCACTTCAACAGATTCAATGGAATAAAAGTTCTATTTTTCTATATTTGTGCTTGCTTTAAGAGTTTAAGAATCCTCCCTTTCTAAGAATCCACTACTAGGTTTCATACTTCATATTCTAAATGCAATCTGATAAAACTATTTCTTTTTTTCCCCCATTTAAAATACTGTATTTTCTAATTTAAAAAAACATTTAGATAGCAATAGAACAAATAACAACCTGTGTACATCAACAGTGAAAAAACAAACAAACAAAAAACATAAAAGATACAGATCTGAAATAATGGCAAAAAGATTTTCTCAAATACATAATTTTAGTAAGGCTAACATAATTTGTTTACACTTTAAAATTTCATATAAAATTTTAAATGGAAGAAAAAGGAAGCAGACCTTCAGAAAATCTTACACAGATTATTTAGGATCTGATATGTTTGAAAATTACTTCAATTGAAAAATACATATTAAAGAGATTCTCAATGGTATAACAGTTTGAGGTTTTATTGGTTGATAACAGTGAGAATCTTAACCATTTTCATTTGTCATGGAAGACATCGCTTACCTTACTTATCCTAAAGTTTTCCATCAAATTCAGCAATTTTGTATTAGAAAGTTCCCAAGCTGTAAAAAATCTTTAAAGTAAATATATGGACAAGGAAAAATGTAAGAGAAAATAGGAAGCATTCTACTTACTTGCAAACCCCTCTGAAATACGGAATGGCCCATAAAATTAGCCAGCATTCTAATTAAAGCAGCACCCTGTAGGAAAGAGTATTGAGAAAAGAGAAAATAATTTCAACCAAGTAACATGATTCTAAAATTATCCTAAATCAATCAAAATAGTCTGTTTCATTCATGCTCTTTTATTCTTAAAAATTGTTAAGAAATAGTAGTACAAAAACATAAATACAATACTCCATTTACAGGTGAAAATTGCATCTTTTATTTTGTGACTCTAAAACCAATGACATCAAAATAGAAGTCTTCTAGACAGAATATCTCAGGGCAATAAAAAGCTCTAATTCAGGAGTAATAAAAATGTTATTTATCACTGCATATAACAAAGTTAATAAAACATGGCTCTTGTACTTACAAGTTCATAATCTAGTAAGGGAGAATACCCATGTTAATAAATAATCATATTAAAACATAGCTTTTGAGTAACATTGTTACTTACTCTAATTCTGGCTCAAACAGGAATAGTTTAGCTGCAGAAATGAAGAGTAGGGAGTACTAAGCAGTCAGACTGTTTAGGTTCAAATCCTGGCTCTGCCACTTACTTGCCATGTTTACTCAGGAAAATTATTTAACCTCACTGTTCCTCACTTTCCTCACTTGTAACATGTAGGTAATAATAATAGCCAAATTTAATATGGTTATTTTGAAGCTTAAATGAATTAAGGCAGTTCAAACTGGATCTGAAAAACAGTAACCGTGATATGAGTGTTACTTATCAGTATTGCAACGGAGTAATTATTTTTATTTCCTGTCTGTAGAGGCAGGCTGTAGCCATATATCCATATACAAGTGAAACATATGTGATCGATATAAATACTCAGAATAATAGAAGAAAAAAGTATGAGTCTACCTCACCTGAGAACAATTACTGTAATATTGTAGAACAGTATCAGTGTAAAAAGGCAGACATGTAATCAATACGAAACATTCCAAGTAATGATGGTTAAGCCTAGATGATCACAAATGTATATGTAAAGTATAAGCTTTCAAGAAGCTCTTTCATTCGGCGCTAAATTGTTTTTAACTATAGAGCAATGGATTATAAGCAACAAAAGTTTAAATAGAAAGAATAGCCTGGTTTTAGGGGGGAAAAAATCTTTTTATGACTTACATATAGAATTCATACTTCATTACAAATTCACACCCTCCCTTAATTCATTTCTTACCAGAAGTCTCTTTTTTAAGTGAGAGAATCATATGAACCACACAGACTCATCCTGCCTAGGACAGAACTGTGGCAGCCAGTCCAGAGACACATGAAAGAATTATCATTGTTTGTTAGTAGAATCATTTCCTAGAATACTGAAATTTAAATGCAATACAATACTCAAGCTGCATGAATCACCATTAAAGAAATGTCTCAAAAAATTTCAGTCATCACCAAACTTGCTCCCAAAATTGGTATTTTATTCACAACTCAACAAATTATCAACTGGACAAGCCAGAGAGTTTTGTGCCTCTTCTGATATATTAATATTTTTCCCCCACACCTTCTACTCTGCCCTTTCTTTTGCTTCTTCCTCTTTATCTTCTGCACACTTGTGTAAGTCCACAAGATATAAGCACTTATGATTCCACCTGGGGACCAGATTAGAATTCCTGTTAGAATTTATCAGCTCTGCTCCTTCAATTTCCTTGACAAACTCTCCTTCTATACATTTCCCCATCTAATCTACCTACCCCGAGGGTGGAAACTGTCAGTTCTGTAGCAAAAGTACCCCTTGCCACTTGGGGAATGAGACTTCGAATCTCAAGCAGTCAACTCAAACTTTCCTTCAGAATAGAATAGGCATCTTCAGATGATTTAAGTGTTTCCCTCCAGGTAATGATGATTTGGTCTCTTGTCAGGCTATAAAAACGATCAATTTAGCATGGTTTAACGGCAAAAGAGTCCTTTCTAATCATAAAGAATGTGCCCGTTTTCCTGTCTCAGTTGAGCGGGAGCAGAGTGCTAAAAGGAAATAAAACCTAGAAATATGATCAATATATAAATGTCATATATCACTGAACTCTCTATTATTATTATTATTATATTGTATAATTTAATTAACTTTTAAAAATATGTTTATGTTGCCCACTCGAACATTTTAAATTCTCCAGGGTAGCATGCACTCTTCTATATTTCACTAGCTTCTTCTTTCCAAAACTAAATTTTAAAAATACTTATTTTATAGAACTTCATAGACAGATGGGCTCTCCAACTGTCTAATATGTTCAGCCAACGTATACTGAGCACCTACTATGCATGGCTCATAACGAGGGTCACACCTCAATGCAGGCATAACTCATTACAAACCTTTTTTTAAAAAAAGAAAACACTGAATCCTCTTTCATCATGTCTTTAAAACATTTTTTTCACCAAACAAATATTATTTATAATATTATAACTTATTCTCACTCGTGATTCAAAATCCCAGCCCCAATCAAACAAACTGGCAGCCTAATTAGTTTTATGAGAAATAAATAACTATTTCTGCAAGATTTTCATAATTTTGAGACATGATTGAGAAAAACCATCATCATATTTACTATAGTAAGGTTCAGAGAGATATTAGGTTGGAAAGTACTACCTGTTTTTTTTTGTTGTGTTTTTTTTTAAGTTTTCATAAAGAATATTCCACGAAAGTATGGTTGTAAACCCATTTCTCATTTAGTAATTTTTATATTTGGAGTATCTTTTCCATACATGTTCTTATCTAAAAATTCTTTTAATTTACGTTGTAATGATTTGCATTCATGTCAGTCTCAAAAACAGTAAATATCCCCAGAGAAAGGGCAGTGCCCTCACAACTTGGTACCCCACCCCATTCCCTGTGCTTGCCTCAGAGGTGGTACTCCCTTAACATAATAACTGATGAGAGAGAAAGAGAAATTAGTTGCACACTTAGTAATTACTTTTTATTCTTGAAAACTACTCAGCCTGGATATACAGTTTGTTACTTTATTGGTATACCTTAGTGATAAGTAATCACATTTGAAAAGAAGGAGATCTTCTCAACTAATTTGTTCCTTTTACACATGCTTATTGAGTAAGGCAGTGTGCTCAGTATCTTGTAGAATATAAATAGGTATGCTACAAGTCTCTGTCCTCCAGCGCCTCAAAACCTCGTAAGTGAGAAGATACAATACAGTATAAGATGAATGACAAAAGAAATATTCTACTGTGTTTCAGAAGAGGGAGAGTTTATTATATCTGGAGGGATGAACGACAAAGAGGCTATAAAGAAGTGGCATTTGTGTTAGACCATGAAGGATGGATGGTATTCCATAAGCAAAGAAAACAGAAAGCACTTGCCTGGAATGGCCAGAATGGCCTTTGCATGGTCACGCAGGTGTGAAAGTGAAAAGCACAGTAAGGTGGGTGATACTGTAGGACAAAGGGCATAAGAAAATTGAGGCTTAAAAGGTTGTGTAACTTGACCAAAGTAACATAGGTAGTATGCAATGGGGCCAGGATTAGAATTCCACTCATCTCCAACTTCAAAATTAATAATCTTAACAAATTTGAATTACTTTTTTTGTAATCCCAAATCAAAATAGTTACATATTTTCCAGAACTTGGAAAACGAAAGGGAATTCTTAGAGTGGCTCAGAGCTTGGAATCAGCAGATGTTCCCAGAAGAGTGAAAGGAAACCTAACTCAATGACACAAAGCTGAAATAGCTGACCAATGCCCAGGATTGGTGATGGAATAGAAGACATAAATGGCTAGCATCATAGAACATGTTGATGTTCTAGAAGGCATAAGCTAGTTTAGAGCAGGTTCAGCAAAACAAAAGACCAGTCAAATTGAAAACAAGTGATATTTTTATCAAATGCTGAATGTGGATGTGGAAGCTGTGAAAATGCACTGTTCAGAGTTGTCCTTCTCCATTTGTCACCATGAAGGCCAACTTTCCATAGTGTACTCCCAGTCAATGACTGAGCACAACAGTGGAACTAAGGTAGATATTTTGCAGCAAGGAACTCCTCTAATAGAAAACTCTGGCTCCAGGATTCTCCATTGCCCCGATGGATGTTTCTTGCAATTGGACTGAAGTCTGAAACTCTTTCAACCCAATGCTTCTTTCTTCCCTCTCTCCTTGAACAGGCTGTGAACTGTCTTATGATCTCAAGGTGGCTCTCCTTACCTTAACCGCTCCTTCCTTAAATAAATATCTTGCACAGCACAGTGACTTCTTCTCAGAAGACCTGACCCAGTATGGCAACTTAAAATGCTGCAGTCCAAACACGTATAAATTATTGGTCTTTAGCTGGCACATTCCAATATTCCACATCACAGATGTGTTTGCTTTTATCCAGGATAGGAGCAGATAAGGAACAATGTATCATTATATTCAGTTTACATATGGGAGAGACAAAGGGATGAAGTAATTTGTCCAAAATTACAGAGATATGATAATTACTGGAACTTTTCTCCAGATTTGTTTCCATACATTTAGTTGTTATTTGTTAGCATAGAAACCTATGAGGTAAGACTTTCTTATTGCTTTCTAAGTTACTGAAAGGATTAGTCTATTGATTCTAAATCAAAGTACTTTTAAAGTGTAAATTTCTAAATGATGTGTCTGAATTAAATCTGGACAGGTGTCAAGATTATGCAATGTTCTAATATGATTAGTTACTGAACAATGGATTTTGGTCTAAAGTAAAAGCGTATCTTAAATCCATGTTTTCAAAAACATGTTTTTTTGTTTCTTTATTTTTTTACAATAGTATTATAGCTACATTTAGGACCTGAGGAAGAAGAAAAAAGGAAATATCTAAAGCTAAATATCACTCACTCACAAACTGATTACCAAAAAGGAAAGGCGGAGGGTGGAGGGGAAAGAGAGAGAGAGAGAGAGAGAGAGAGAGAGAGAGAGAGAGAGAGAGAGAGAGAGAGAGAAGGGATAGACAACAAAAAGGAGAAAAAGGGAAAGAAAGTTAATTTGAAAAAGGAAGCAGAATTAAAGCTCCTTTGCCCCAATCACCCACACTTGGAATCTTGGAGTCCTCTTTGAGTTATTACTTCCTAAGGCTAAGCCTCTATTACTGAACCTAAATTATTTCACAGCCTCCAGTGACAACCCCAGATGCATTCTCACTTTCATAAGTTCATTCTATGGACAACATCAGACTTATTTTAATAATTACTTCTGATTCTCCACTTTTTCTGTCTGACTTATTTCGTTTAGCATAATAATCTCAAGGTCCATCTACGTCACAAATGGCAGTACTTCATCTTTTCTTATGGCAGAGTAGTATTCTATTGTGTATATATACCGTATCTTCTTTATCCAATCATCTATCAAAGGACACTTTGCTTGTTTCCATGTCTTGGCCACTCTAAATAATGCTGCAATGAACATCAAAGTATATAACATGTTTCCCCCCAAAATAAGACCTAGCCAGACCATCAGGTCTAATGCATCTCTTGGCTCAAAAATTAATATAGGACCCGGCCTTTTTTTACTATAATATAAGACCCGGTCTTATGAGACCGGGTCTTATATTAATTTTTGCTCCAAAAGACACATTAGAGCTGATGGTCTGGCTAGGTCTTATTTTGGGGGAAACACAGGGTATATCTTTATGGATAAATGTTTTCAGGTTTCTTAGGTAGATACCCAGGAGAAGAACTGCTATATGACTTCACTTACATGTAGGATATAAAACTGAGAGCAATAAAGGAACAAGACAAACAAACAAACAAAAACTCATAGACGTAGATAGTAGTTTTATGGTTACCAGAGGGTAAGGGAAGGTGGGGGGATGGTAGAAGAGGGTAAAGGAGGTCAAATATATGGTGATGGAAGGAGAACTGACTCCAGGTGATGAGCACACAATGTGATATATCGATGATGTATTATGGAATTGTACCTTGAAACCTGTGTAATTTTACTAACCATTATCACCCAAATAAATTTAATTTAAAAAAAATTACTTCTGAAGAAGAATAATGTCTGCTAAAAGTCCTAGTTCTGTCATCTACTATATGTAAGAGCTTAGGCACATTAGATGGGCTGTCTAACTATCTACAATTAGAATATAACAAGAACAGTAACAATGACTACGAATCATGATGATAATGATGATACCTCAAGATTCTTCTGAGGATTCATTTAAATCACTTATATAAAGAACTTGGAACAGTGTTTGGCATTCGACTTCGGACAATTAAGTTCCTGAACTTGTTGCAATGATGTTGTTAAATTTTTTTGATATCTGAGGGATTATTCATTATGAATTTGTACCAACTGGACAGAGTTAACCAAGTTTACTATTTGGGAGTGCTGAAAAGGCTGCATGAAAAAGTTAGACGATCTGAACTTTTCACCAGCAACTCATGGCTCTTGCATCACAACAATGCACCAGCTCACACGGCACTGTCTGTGAGGAAGGTTTTTTAGCCAGTAAACACATAACTGTATTGGAACACCCTCCCTACTCACCTGATCTGGCCCCCAATGACTTCTTTCCTTACCTGAAGATAAAGGAAATACAGAAAGGAAGACATTTTGATGGCATTGAGGATATCAAGGGTAATATGACGACAGCTCAGAAAAAGAGTTCCAAAATTTCTTTGAAGAGTGAACTAGGCACTGGCATCGGTGCATAGCTTCCCAAGGGGAGTACTTCGAAGGTGACCATAGTGATACTCAGCAATGAGTTATGTAGCACTTTTTCTAGGATGAGTTCGCGAACTTAATTGTCCGACCTCGTATGATACACTTCAACAAAAGCATGTAGGTATTGTCATCATCTTCATCATTGCCATCCTTTTCATGTTAACTCCTTGCCCCCAAACTCTATTTTATTTTAATTCCTATGGTAGTAAATCAAGGCCATGCAATGAAACTCACCATGACCTACCAACACTGTCTCCCATGTGGCCCAATAATCAGCCTCTAGTTATGAAGATCTTCTCATTAGCCTATGAGCATATCTTATATTGTCATGTTTTAATCATACTGTTATTTTTATTGCAATGATATTCTTTTTCAATCTTATATTCTAAACCCTATACATTATTCAAAAGCACAGGATAGCCCATACTATAATATAAAACTTCCCAAAAATATGTTAGCCCTCAATGGTTTTCTCTCTCCTGTAGTCATAAAACTTTTAAGTCTAAACTACACAATATTAAATTATTTTTACATCACTCACCAATTGAGTCAAATGACTGTTTCTTCTTTCCACAATCACATGTGGGTCATATCCTTTAGACTTATTATTGGCACACTTGTTAGTTGTCAATGCCATAGCTTTTCCTTTGCCAGTGAAAGATGGTCCTAGCAGAGAGAGGTATTTACCAACTACTTGCTATTAATAGTTTCAAATCAGCAATCCAAGCTAAAACCTCATAGTCAACACACAGGTACTCAGTCTTCTCTATAATGAAATTCAGCATATTTGCTATACTGGGGCCTTTTGTTTTTTGGTATTCTCAAGCAATTCAAATAGGGTAATCTATATTTAAACCAATAGGAAACCTAAAAAGAAGACTACAGATCCTAGAACAAGAAAACAGTGAGCTTTCAATAGTGTCAAAAACTAGCACTTACATGAAAGTATTCAATGAAAAAAATATGAAAAAGAGCAATACTATAAACTGAAATGAATGTTGATGGAAGGATAAAGCATAAGAGCAAAAATTAACAAAATAGAAAATAAAATGGTAAAGATGAAAAATACAATGCATCAATACTGTGAGAAAAACATTTGCTATGACTTAGTATTTATTCAAAATAATGTATCTTAGTAAACTAAGAAGAGAAGACAATTCATTAACATGTTAAAGGCCATCATCCAAAAATATGCTGAATGATGAAATATGTGTTCTCCTTATGGGAATAGAACAAGAACGCCCTCTATTAGTAGTTATACTTGAAATACAATAAAATAAATAAAAAACAAGAGCATTATGAAGCAAAGATAGAAATGAAGCAATAAATTAGTATTACTCAGAGATGACGTTAAATTTCTTCCAGAAATCTAAGAGGATCTATAGAAGGAACCGATAAAATCAATAAAAGAATGCAGCGAGGTTACCTGGCACAGATCAATACATAAAACTCAAGACAGCTGATATAAATCAGTAAAAACAAATTTAAAGAATTAATTTATAAAGAGTCCTACTCTCAAGAGCAAAATACAAACAAATATAACAAAACCAAAATTATAGGAAGAAATAAAAAGTTGTTCAGAGCTTTCATGGAGAAAATTGTGTAGCTTAATCAAAGGCACAAGGACCGAAATACGAAAACTGTATTTGTTACAAAGCTATGGAAAAGCTGTTATTGTAAAAATGTCAAATATTTCTAAATTAATCTATAAAATCTTGAAAAGATTCTTTTCCCCCCAGAAACTGTCTTCATCTTAAAATTTATATGGATTGGCGAATAGCAATTTTGAAAGAGAACAAGGCAGGGAGAATCGTCACACCCAATGTCAAACTGAAAATGCTATAGTGTATAGACCTTAGTCAGAAATGCAGAAGCAAAAATATATGTGGAAACCAGGGCCCAGAATCAGGAGCTATAAACGCACTAACGCTGATATTGGCAATAGCTGACAGAGACAGTATTACAAAATATTAGGAATGGGGCAGGAAAGTCAATAAATAGCACTGAGAAGATAGACTATCTAAACAAAAATGAAATTACATTTACATATCAACATAAAAAGGAAACAACAAAAATATTTAAATGAATTACAGAAATTAATATAAATGCAAAAATTTTTAAATATTAAGAAAAATGTCAAAGCATATCTTTAAGAATTGGGGGTAAAGAAGAATACTTAAACAAAACAAAAAGCATGAAACATAAAAGAGAAAATGGATAAACAGACTACATCTAAGTTAAACCTCTTTGTGATAAAAAAAAATTAAAAGATTAATTACAGTCTTATTACCAACCAAAGATTTATATCCAGAATATGGAAAAACAACAACAGCAAAAAAAAGAAAAGAAAAAGAAAACAACAATAAAAAAAAACCTCTCATTAACCAATGATTAAATAAATGAGCAAACAAATTTAAAAACAAAGACCCCATTGGAAAATTAGTAAAGCACAGAAATTTTTTTAAAAAGCAAAAAACTTACTCTCACCAATAAACAAAGAAATGCAAATTAAAACAGTAAAATGGCATTTCGTAGCCACAGCCAGGCAAAAAATCTGGAAGTTTAATAATACCAAGCAGAGATTAGAATGTGAGGAAATAAGATCTCTCAAACATTCTAGTGGGAGCGGATATATAGGTACAAACACTTTGGGAGGGAAATGATACCCCAAGGTAAATTTAAGGATTGATTTATTTGTGAAATTAACAAACAATTATTCAGTACTTGCTGTGTTGGGCACCATCATAGGGATTGAAAATGATGCAAAGAACAAACCAAATAAGCTTCCATGGAGTTTACATTCTAGGCAGAAGAGGCAGTTAATAAACAAAGAAACAGCTTCATATAGTCATCCAAGTACTGATTATTACTATGAAGAAAAATAAAACAGGGTAAGGGGATAGAGAGTGCTGGGGAAAATGGACTGTCAAATTTATTAAGCTAATCAGAGATGATTTCTCTAATAAATTGACAATTGAATAGAGACATGAATCAAAGAAGCAAGTCATGTTGATAACTGGGGAAGAACATTCCAGGCAGAGAGAACAAACATTCTAAAGTTATGTCTGCTTAATGCTTATCACTGGGAAGAGAGGGAGAGATATAATGATATTAACAAAATGATAATATTTGTTAAATTTGGGTCTTGATGATAATGATAATAACAGAAATGATAACTTCTGTTAAATTTGGGTCTTGAATACAAGCATACCTGTTAGTATTCTCTGCATGTTTGAAAAATCACTTGAGATTTTTTTATTTAAAAATAGAGGTCTTTGCTAAACATGAGACCTAAAATGATAAACTGCACAGAAGAAAGCATAGGCACTAAACTTAAGGACCTTGGGTTCAAAGAGGAGTTTATTAATTTGACCCCAAAGGCAAAGGAAATAAAGGCTAAAATAAATGAATGGGAATATATCAAACTAAAAAACTTCTGTACAGCAAAAGAAACCATCAACAAAACAAACAGGAAACCAACCGAATGGTAGAAGATATTTGCAAACTATATGCCTCTGATAAAGGGCTAAAATCCAAAATATATAAAAAAAGTCATACAACTCAACAACAATAACAAACAAAACAATCCAATTAAAAATGGGCAAAGGACCTGAACAGATTACTTCTCCCAAGAAGACATACAAACGACCAACAGATATATGAAAAAATGTTCAACTTCACTAGCTATTCAAGAAATACAACTCAAAACCACAATGACATATTAACTCACACTGGTTAGAATGGCTATCATCAACAAGATGGCTGTGGAGAAAAAGGAACCCTCATACACTGTTGGTGGGAATGTAAGTTGATACAGCTGCTAAGGAAAACACTATGGAGGTCCCTCAAAAAATTAAGAATAGAATTACCATACAACCCAGGAATACCTCGCCTGCTATCTACCCCAAAAATCTGAAAACTTATCTGTAAAGATATATGTACTCCGATGTTCACTGCAGCATTATTTACGGAGGCCAAGATGTGGAAACAACCAAAGAGTCTTTCTCTACTCTACCATAGGAAAAGATGAAATACTGCCATTTGTGACAACATGGATGGATCTTGAGATTATTATGCTAAGCAAAATAAATCAGACAGAAAAAGTCAAGAACCATGACTTCACTCATACGTGGGATATAAAACTGAAAGCAAAGGAACAAGACAAACAAAGAAACAAAAACTCACAGGCACAGACAACAGTTTAGTAGTTACTAAAGGGTAAGCAGGGAGGGCGGATGATAGAAGAAAGCAAAAGGGGTCAAACATATGGTGATGAAAGAAAAAATAAATAAAAAAATAAGGGTCTTTGGGAAAATTGCTAACCTAAAACACCTTATAATTGATCTTATTTAATTCAGTCTCCCATGTTTAATATAAATTTTGTTTTTCTCTTATCATAATCTTCACGGTGGAAAATCCCTAATTCCATGATCTATCTGCACAATTTTTCAGGAGTATTTTGGTGCTACCATTTTTTAAAAATATAAAATGAACTTATCTAATAGAGAAAAAATGAAGTAAGTTGAATTGAATTAGCCAGACATTTGGAGTAATTCTTTAAACTATTAAGAGCTATGAATAATAATTTTCTTTTAAAATCAAAGTATTAATGAACATACTGTTTCCCATTAAATTTTTATGGTATTAATAAAGCAGTGGTTTAAGAATAATTGATGTTCTTAAATTATATATACTCATGTGTGTGTCCGTGTGTGTGTGTGTGTGTGTGTGTGTGTGTGGCTGAAATATCCCAAATGTCCCAAACCAATAACAGTATTGAATGAGTACAACTAATTTAAGAATTTACAAAACACCATTTGTTTGCGAAAATATTGAAATATTCTTTAGTCCCAAATTCATTTTAGAATTTGAGAACAATAGGCTATAAAATAATTGCACAAAGACGTCAATACCATTGGTGTTTTCTGAATATCAGCCAACAAATGGTGTCCTCATCACTTACTGTAGGACAATTGTTCCTTGTTGGATTTAAACTATCACAGCTGGAAACCCATATGAAATTTAGCTTATTAAGAAAAATGCAACATGAATTAACATTAGTGAACAAGGCATATCAAATGTGCTGCATAAATAAGACTGAAAAAACACATGTAATATTGTGCTAGCAAATGTCACAAAGTAAATACTTAACAGAATCATTACAAATTAGGTTTAGATATGCTCTGAATACAAAATATTTCCCCAATTTCTGTCTAATATAAAAGATGACCTGGTACTTCTTTTTGTTTTGCTTCTTTGTTTGTTTGTTTTTTGTTTTTAAGGAGGGCACAGCTCACAGTGGCCCATGTGGGGATTGAGCAGGTAGCCATGGTGTTATTAGCACCACACTCTAACCAGCTGAGCTAATCGGCCACCCTAACCTGGTACTTCTTAAAGAGACATTGCTGGATTTAGTTGAATGCTAACAACTTAAGTAAATATGCTTTATTATGCAAGCAAAAATTATGTTAGTGCAATAAAATTTTAGTGCTCGGTGGATATTTTGTTAGAAAATTAGAGTACAGACCTAACCCTAATAAATTATAAAGTTACATATTTTCTGAATAATCCAAACATTTGCTTTTCACTTAATAATGAAAATGCCAAATATTCAAATATTTGAAAGTTATCTATCAAGTAATGTATAAGCACAAAATTTAGTTACATGATTAAATTCACTCCTTTTTCCAATTTTTCTTTTCTAAATTTTATTTATATTCTATATATTGATGTATATAAATTGAGGTACATAAACTATATGCAGCATATGTCAGTTCATTCATATTTTTATTTGACTTATTGAAAGAGAGAAGAAACAATGAATGGGAATGTGACTCTTATAAGAATAGTATTTTCTTAACTCTGGCTCTTCTTTGTAATCCTTCTCCCAGATTGGGCCTATATTGTCTTTTGAGAGACTATGGAAAGAGCCACCTATCTGGTCTCCCTGTATTTCCCATTATCCTTGCCTCCATACAAGTTTTTCATGCCTGAAATCCCCCAGTTGTCCCAAATCAAGTCTTAACTCTAATATGACTTAAGTCCTAACTCTAGTATCACTTTTTTCTAAGAAACCTTTTTGTAATTCAAGCCAGAATTAAAATTGTCCTCACAGTTCTCCTATAGCTCTTGTTTTTATATCTATTTTATATCAGTTTTGACACAGTCTGTCTTATTTTGAAAATTTATATATAACAAATATTAGGAGGGGAGGTCTCAGGTGCTGCAAAACCCAGCATCTTACTACATGACTATATTCAGTACATGTCTGTTAAACTAGATGACTAAATGCATTACTATGTGAAATAGTAACAAAAATAATAGCAAAAAAGAAAATGATAAGTACATGTAACAACAGCATTATTTGGGATGAAGACTAACCCTTGGTAAATATTTCTCCTGTTTTCTAGAGACAAACCCAGGTGGGGATGTCAGAAAGAGAATAACTCCATAAAACAAGATACAGATTTTATTAGTCATCTACTTCTCTTTTGTGAGTCTCAAATTCACTATTCCCTTCTACAGGTTTGCCCTAACATTTTCAAAATTTCTTGTTTATTTTTTCTTAAATAATCTCGTACATTTAACCATTAAATTATAGCCTTTGGGTATTTACATTCAAGTCATAAAGAGACATGCCTCCAAAACTCAGACTCTGTGTACAGACACCTTGCTGACTCTGCCCAAGCTGGAACACTGTCAAGTGTATCTCTACTGAGAGTGGCACTTGGAAAGGCTGAACCCTGGGAGAGGACAGGCACTTTTGTGTCATCTGCATAGTGCCCAAGAAAAATCTGTTTGCAAGCTATGAAGAACTGATTTGCTAGTAACGGGAAAATGTCTCTGCATATTCATTTAAACAATAATTTTGAACTGTTACATGTCATAAACAGAACATTCCAAAAGCACAGTCATCCCAGCAAAATAAAATATCCTTTACAAACGTAATAACCAAACCAAAAGAAGCTGGAGTCTTGAGGTAATATTTCTAAATCTTCTACCAACAGCTGACAAAAAGTAAGCAATTGCTACTGTCTGAGTTGCTAAGAAAGAGGATTTTAGCAATAAGTTATCTTTTAAAAAGTGTAAAAAAATCAATCCAGCGAAAGCAGAACAATAGAACTCATGACCCTTTGCTCCTGAGTCTCTGAGTATCTGGAAGCCCTGTTCAAAATGGGCATGATACCAGGATGTAAAATATAACACAGGAAAAAAATCATTCTATTGAACATGATATGAAATAACTTTGTGCTGAACAAAAAAGTTATAGGTAAAATGTCCAAGAAACATCAGGGAAAATCCAGAGATAGGATAAAAAGCTTGAAAAACAAGATAGAAGATTTATTTTCCTAGAAAAAGGTAGGCCAGCCAAACACTTAATATTAAATTGTTCTTAATATTAAAATTTCAAATAAAGGAAAAAGTCATATAAACTTGATGTGGTCAGTTGATTTTCAACTCCACTGGGAGTTAAACAGCAACCACATGAAAAAAAAATGACTAATACAGAGATAACTGACAGAATTTCTTAACCATGAAAGGCTTAATATTTGGCATTAATTATCAATGGAACATGTAGATTGTCCTTCAAATGATAATTTGAATAAAGTATATTTTCTTTTTGTATTAAGGATTAAAGTATGAATCTGCCAGAAAGCAGAATATTTCTCTAGTAAGACCTACCATCACCAGTTGTGATTGGACTCTTATTTAGCCTGTCTCCAAACTGGCACATTCTTTGATTTATTAATTTATTCACCCATCTAACCCAGCCTCCCATTAACATACATGCTGCTCCCAAATCCTTCCCCCACCATAGCTCACTGATACTTCTTTTGGGAAGAAAACAAGGCCTAATAATTGCCAGCTACACACACACACACTCACACACACACACACATGCACATACGAAGCAGAAGCCTAGGGTACTCTATTCCATATGAGTACATATAGAATAAGTACATATAATAAAGGCAAACAAATCAAAGCCTAAATTTCAATAATCCCAAATTATACTGGACAGAATCTTTTTATTTTGTATTTCATTAGGCTAATTAATGATTAAATATTTCATTACAGTGTGCCATTATTTAGCTTTGAAAGAGTTGATATTTTTAGAAAGGACTAAACTTAGGAAGTAATAGAAATAACTGGGTTCCAACCTAAGGGAAGAATATTTTTCAATTTAAAAATGATACACATGTCTAAAGGGCTAAGTTATTTGATTTCAAAAGGGATACCAAATTTTCAAAACTTTCAGTTTTCTAAAATATGTATACAGTCAAGTGACTTTTTTCTAAATGACATTAAAAGGAAGTAAATTGGGGCACAATTGTATTTACAGTGTATTTTATATAAACATCCACAGCTTGATGGTCTAATTCAGAAACTCTAGATTCAAATATATCTTAGTACAAGTTTTATCGTGGGTGGTATAAATGCATCTTTGGGGACTGGTGTTAAAAGCTGCCTCCCTAGAAAATTAAGGAAATTCAAGTCAAGAAGATTTGAGACTCGGAGGTCAGTTCTCTGGACTTTTAGGCATATTTTCCACATGAACAAAATCACTAGACATGAGCATAAATAACTATGTCCTTCATGTGGGCTCAGGATTGTCTTTTTTTCTGTGAAACCCAGTATGCACTAGCTGCTTACTCATCCAGACAAAATGTTGCTGGGCCTCCTCTTACAGCAGAAGCTTTATTTAGCAGTTGTACCGAATATCTCATATGTTCTGACACCACTGACAAGGACAAAAGCATAGCACATTTTTTTCATTAAGCATCCATCTGAGGAACTCTTCAAGGATGGGCTCACACAAGAGGTTGATGAGATTATTTACACAGATGGGCCATCACGGAATTCAAGAACAATATTGAATAAAGCCACACTTCTCAAACTCCAATGGGCTATAAAACTGAATTTGCCATCCTACTAGATCCATAATAAATAAAATATGTATTATCAGTGAATACCAGCATACCTAATCGTTCATTGATTGCAATTAATCACATCAGAAATGTATCAATTGAAATTTCCATATCATTGTATCACTCAGATTTATGTAGTAGAAGCAAAAAGGAAAAACATCTTGCTATGGCATGGGCTTGATAACTGAATGACACTCTCTAATCTTCATGGTCAGATTCATTTATACATGATATGAATGAATTTCGTCTGCAAGCGAAGAAAATTATTTTACTGTTCCAATATTTGCAGGATAAGGAAAATACTTGCTTGAGTAAGGTTTTCCCGATCTCCCTTTCTGTTATCCTGACTTCAGGGTGAGTTTACAGAGACACTGAAATGCCCAGATTAAAGTTTCATCAAACCACCTTCAGCTCTTCTCAAGAAAATATATAATTAGCGTCTTCACATATTTCATTGAGAAATGGCTCATTTCTTTCCTTGCTTCTCCTCGAAAAAAGCAGAAGTTATCAATTCAGTTTGGATGCTTGTGGGTAGCAGAGCATGTTGGGGAGCAGGTTAGTATGGAGGACTCGATAACACGTAGACACGAGTCAATGAGGTACATGTTCATCTCCATCCCCTCTTGTGAAACATAAGGAGAGCTTTCCCCTCAGCTTTTGATTTTTGTTTTCAGTGTGGTAAACCACAGATATATTCCGTACTTAGAGTATTTTAAAATTCAAAAACATATCCTCCAAGGAACCAAAGCAGCCAGCCATTTATCATGAAGCAAACTCTTCTGAGGTGGTGGGCCATGAGCACAATTAGGCCGTGTTTATATAGAAACAAGCAAATACAGTCTTGCCAGAGTTTACTCAACAGGAGAAATTCACCGTTTCAATCTCTCACTTAAGGTATAGTTTTGTGCAATGCCATTAAGCCAGATCAATAAAATTTGAAGTTTCAATATCTGACTGAGGAGGAAGAAAATAATTTTAAGAGAGTACACTGTGGTATTCCACAGATCATACTTTGGAAAACATCACCTTTGTAGGTTAAAACTTCCCAAGACACGTACATAAAAATGCACAATGCCCTTTCTCCTAGGAACCTATGAGAAAGTATTTAACTCTCTGTAAGCAAATATCTACATCACAGGTTCTGTTATTACTTTTCTAAAATTTAGCTTCTTGTACGTGGCAGCAAATTTATACCTCTTGCTTTCTTCCTTTCTTTTTATAATCAATCAAAACCAAGCAAAACAAAGCAAACAAAAAAACATTCATTGTTGACACTACCAGAAGCCTAGAAGAAATAAACTATCCTAATATCTGGTGATCTAGCACCCTTTCATTTTAGAAACAATTCAAGGTTAAACCATAAACTCAACGTGAGTTTCTCATGGTTTACCATAGAGCAAGTGTGAAAGGGAAAAAGCAAATGACTCTTATTTTATTATTTCTGGGAGAAAAGCAAAAGGGTTCCGCTTGGCCCATAGCAAATTTCCCCAAAATTCTACCAGTAATATCATGGCTTCAGTTCACTGAAAGAGATATTAAAATGAGCTGATAAAAAAAACATTTGGCCACAAGTTCACTGAAAGAGACATTAAAATGAGCTGATAAAAAGAAACATTTAGTCCCAAAGCTATAAAAATGTTTTCTCAAGCAGAAGTGGAAAACAACAAAAGACTTAGCTCTTAAAGTGTATAAAAATGGAATTAGGAACCAAAAAAATGCCATAAAGAGGCAGATCAATGATCCATCAGACTGTGAGCTATCTCTGACAGAGGCATCGAGGCACACTAAGAGTCAGCTATGCTCCTTTTTTCCAGGACCTTCATCGCAGAGGTGAGGGGTGCTTTGAACCTTCCTAACTTATCCCTCGGGTTTGTCTAAGGAAGTATGGGATACCAGAACACAGAAGTACCACTTAACGCTTAAGAAAGCAAATTCAGGACAAGCAAAAGAAGATGTACTCTGCATTACTTTCCAGGAAAAGTATGAATAGTTCAAGTTCAAGAACTCTTTAAAAGGTAGTATCAGCATTTAATAAAACATGACTTTTCTTAATAGTATACAGGGCCATATTTTTATTTCTCTTTTACATGATAAGTGATTAAAATAAAAAGCAAAAACATCTCAAAATTACTGCTATGAGGAATCTGAAACAACTAGAAATTAAAATTTTACCTTAAAGTCTCTGAGGGTTTGGGTGGTAATATTAGTCACTGTTAAAATTCATTCAAACTACAAGTATTTATTGTGTGCTCACTATCTATAAGGCACTGAACTAGGTAATAATTAGTATATTGCTAAAGCTTTGATTTCAAGCGGACTATTAAACAAATAATTACAAAATATAAGATCTTTACTAGAAATAAATGAGGGTCTCTTTATGTTTTATAGGCAATGTGCTGTCTAAACATAAAAGGAAATCAAAGGATTACCAGTCTAGTGTAGTTGACTAAGAACAGAAATAAAATTGTCAATGTATAAATCCTGACTCCAACATTTACTAACTTTGTGATATTGCTTAAGTCACTTCCTAAATTCTGTCATCCATAAAATGATGATGGAAAGAGTATCTTGACCATGGGGTTGTTATAAGGATTAATGATAATATATAGAAAGAACTTATACAAAAGTAATTGGTCCACCATGGTGTTATAGAAGAGTTAATTGAGGTTATTATTTCAGACAACATGCCTTTAAATATACTAACTTTCCCTCAACACTACCACCACACTAATTTCAAACTGAAAAAGAAAAAAAAAATTGTTTTAGACATTAGCACTTAAAACTCTTGCTTTTACTCTTAACAAATGTGACTACTGAAATAGTTTGATTGCTCCAATTTATTCACGAAGTCCCTGCTGTGACTGATGCCCTTCTAGAAGGACAATAATGTGGCAACGAATTTCATCTCAAAATTGTGGGGCTAGAAAACCATTTGGGAAATATATAAGCAAAACATGGATATTGAACTGCTTTATCATTGCTTTGCTTAAATTGATAATAGTATTTAACAGAGGGATACATACCAAAAATTATCTACTTTAGGCCAGATATTTTTATGACACTGAGATAATTGCATCCTATTGTAAAAGTACAGATGTGAGGTAGTGCAAAAGTGAACTGCACCAGCTGGTTTGCTTCTCATGTGCTCACTCTATAGAAACCTAACCATGCTTCTCAGAGTCAACTTGACCCACACAGCCTACTCCAGCCTTGCACTTTACTACTTATGGACTCTCAGTTCCAAGACAGTCTTAGTATAACATTTTTCTGAGGATCCTTAGGCTGCTGGCTCAAAAAGTAGAAAGGAGTAAGCCAGGAAGAGCTAAGTAGAGTATTATAATGATGGATGAGAAGGGAGGACAAACAAAATAAAAATATCTGGTCAAGGTAGACTTTTCAGGAACATAAAGTTATGACACTGATTTTCTTGGACAGGCAAGGAATTGTATCTAAAGATCATTTCAAAAGAGAGGTGAAATAAATGGTCAGATAAAGGCAGAATCATCTGCATAAATGTATAATCTTCTCTACTGTGAAAGCCCACACATATTTGACTATGTGATAAGGTGATAAGAGAACAGACTTTGGAGTCAGGTAGGTTTGGTTGAAATCTTGGTTCTTCTACTCACGAGTTGTACATGTACACACTAAAAATGTAACTACTCTAGGCTTCACCTTGATGTCATACTTAAATGGAATGAGGTACAGTAAAACTCCACAATGAGTTATCACATCACACCTGTTAGCATGGCTATCATCAACAAGACAAATAATAACAAGTGTTGGAGAGGCTGTGGAGAAAAAGGAACCCTCATACACTGCTGGTGGGAATGCAGACTGGTGCAGCAGTTATGGAAGGCAGTGTGGAGGTTCCTCAAAAGATTAAGAATAGAATTACCATATGACCCTGCAATCCCTCTCCTGGATATCTACCCCCCAAATCTGAAAACATTTATCCATAAATATATATGTACTCTGATGTTCATTGTAGCATTATTCACGGTGGCCAAGACATGGAAACAACCAAAATGTCCTTTGATAGATGATTGGGTAAAGCAGATGTGGTATATATACACGATGGAATATTACTCTGCCATAAGAAAAGATGAAATACTGCCATTTGTGACAACATGGATGGATCTTGAAATTATTATGCTAAGTGAAATAAGTCAGACAGAAAAAGTCGAGAACCAGAAGATTTCACTCATATGTGGGATATAAAACTGAAAGCAACAAAGGAACAAAACAAACAAATAAAGAAACAGTAACTCAGACACAGACAACAGTTTAGTGGTTACCAGAGGCTAAGGGGGGAGGAGGGATAGTAGAAGAGGGTAAAGGGGGTCAAATATATGGTGATGGAAGGAGAACTGACTCTGGGTAGTGAGCACACAATGTGATATATAGATGATGTGTTACAGAATTGTACACTTGAAACCTATGTAATTTTACTAACTGTTGTCACCCAAATAAATTTAATTAAAAAAAAACTCCAGTAACATAGTGAGCACTTGATAGAAAATAACTATTAATATAAAAAGTACACTGTGTTCAACTTTTAAATTAATATCACTGTTTTATCTTGTTCAAACTTTTAAGATGGTAACAAAAGAAAAAAAAAGATGATAAAATAGTACTTTGTTGATGGGTAAAATTCATTACTTAAAGAGAATCTGAGATCCAACTCCAAACTCTGTTTCTAAGAATGATGCTATCGTTTAACGTAAAACTTCAGTGCCTGTAGCTAAGAAGTAGGAATTTGATGAAGAAACAAAGGATAGAAAAGTAAGTGAAGCTAGGTAGTGAGTTTATGTATTCCATTTGTTAGACCTTTTCTCTCCCTCTCCTATGTCTGTTAACCTCTCGTTCATATTTTCCATCTCTTTGTCTCTGCACGCTGCACTCTGGATAGTTTCTTCAATTCTATCTTCCTGTTTACAACTGCCTCTTCAGCTCTTTCTAATCTGTGATAAACCATCTACTAAATGTACTATATTTTTAAATGCAGTTGTTACATTTTCATTTCTAGGAATCCTCATTAGTTATTTTTAAAAATCTGGTTGCTTGTATTATTTTGTTTATATATTCAAGAGTCTTTTAATTTCCTCAAATGTATTAATATATTATTTTATACTCTATATCTAACATATCCAATACAGAGGGTGCCAAAAAAAGTATACGCATTCTAAGAAAGGAAAACTGTATTAAAATTGTAATACTTAATACATACCAATAACAAAAGATGAATACAAGTCACGTTTGACTTCTGCAGTTACAAGAGGTACTCAAAGTGGTTACCATCAGCATCCAGACCCTTCTGATTACGGTGAACTACTGCTTGAGCAACGTTGACCAAAGTGTCCACTTGCATACATTTTTTTGGCACCCCCAGTATTTTAATGATATGCATGAATAATTCTGTTTTCAATTATTTTAGCTGTCTCATGGTCATGGAACCTTGTTTCCTTGCATACTGGATGATTTTTTATTATATTATGCTCTTTTTTGGGGGGATATATCTGTGGAAATCTCTTGAGATGTGATATGAAAGCATGTATTTCTAAATAGAATTTGTTTTACTTTCTGTCTGTCATCAGGAGACACCTCTAGTTCAGGATTTTAAATTAAAATTAATTTTAAATGACTTTAAATTAAAATTCTGACTTGATGTTTATAGTGTACTGAGGTTGTTTTCATTTGAGCTAAAACGTCAAGCAAGGGTTGCTCGTGGTTGTCAATTTTCAGGGGAGATTTTCTTTCTGTCTCTACTTGCTGTCCAACTTTAAAACAGATCATTTCTTTGTAGTCTCCTGAGGAAGGAGATAGGTTTATTTCTAGTTCATCTGTGTGCTAAAGGTGTAGTTCTTTAAGGTCCTGGCTTTATGGGAAGCTTCCCATTAAACTTCTCACCTTTGGCTCTTGTCTTCTTTTCCTATCTCTGTGAAACCTTGAAAATTGTGCTCAAATTCTCCTGGTTGGTAAAATGCCCTCAGGAAAAGCTGACTTCAATATTTTTTTTTTTTAATCTCTCTGTTTTTTAAAGGTAAGAATATGTTGTACAAAATCACAGGTTAGCTTTCTAATACTGATATAGAGACAACTCAAAAAAAGCTGAAAGACATTCTATTTTTAAAAAGCAGAAAGACCAAAAACTTGATTAAATGCTACCAGGAAATATGCAATAGCATGAATGATGAAGTATGTAGCAAATATATAATCTCTAGATAATTTTTTCAGTTCATCATCAAATGACCTTTTGCATCCATGAAAATATCTGTGAAAGTGTGTCCAAATAAATATTTTCATTATTTCAAGGGAAATAGCATATTTACCTCCAAAAAGGCTACAGAGCCAAACAGGAAAGTTTTTCTTGTTTGACTAAGGTTGTATCTACCCTGAGTAGTAACTCAGTTTGGCACATTTGAAATAGAAACTCTGATTAAGACTTACATATGTCTTTGATTAATATAGAGGTGAATTGTCTAATACTTGGTAAGTATAATTATTTTAGTAATAAACATAGACAATCTTTGGCTTCACATAAAAGAGGAATAGTAATTATTATAAGAGTCCCTAATGATAAAACAATTGGGGGATAACTCTTTTGAACTTCATATGTAATATTAGTAACCATACAGGGCTTCTGAAGATTTTTATACTACATCAATACACCATGTGTTGTTGATTAAAAATTGGTGGTCATCATGTTGAGTAAAAAGATGAATCCATCAGACACTAAAGCACAATCTAGTCACCATTATTCTTCAGGAAAAAAATTTAATTCAGTTCAACCTCTCCCAACCTATTCCATTGTTATAAGTATACAAACTGCTTATATTGTGAACATTTTTATTCTTCATTTTCCACAACCATTCTTTTTTGTAAAAAGGTAGTTTTAATCCTGTTCTCCTTTTCCTTCTTCTATACTTCTCATTTGTCAAAATGTCAACCCTTAATTCCAGTAGCCTTACTTGTTTATCCTTTAAATCTTAATTTATTCCTAAATGTATTTGTCCTTTTTCTAAACACCATGGAATCCCATTATTCCAGAAAATCTATTCAAAACACTGCAATCCCCATATGTTCTAGGGGGATATACATTGGCTGATTCCCAATTCTTTTTAGTTTTTCTCTTCAATTGCTTTTTCTCTCTGACTATCCTATATAAAACAATTTCAGATTCACAGGTCTCCTAACTGAATTGACCTTGTTCTGTTAACAGAAGCTCCATTCCTTTCTGAGATGCATTATAGCTGCCTCCTAGCGTAATGGAATTAAAGTCACAGAGAGTTGCAGGGTGAGCAAGTTACAGGAATGGAACACTTGTTGTATATTACCATTTATACTAATTGAAATGGTACTTTTTATTTTTAATTATGGCTATTGATGAAGTCTGGCATGACAGAACCACTGCAGAAGTCATTAGAATTAGGTTTTTTGCATAAGCAAAACACTAAGAACAACTGTAATGGTGAACATATTTCAGAAAGCTGCAGAAGCAGAATCTCAATACTATCAACTTCTGCAAGCTAAGAGTAAACAAAGGCCTGGTCTTAAGCTTCTTATGATGTGTGATCACCACTCTAGCTTCAAAAACAGCAGAAGAATAAAGTCAAAACCTTCTTAAGCATTTCAGCAAAGTAAAAAGGACAAACTGTGTGCAGCAGAGGAATTCAAAACTAGCATACTAAACCATTAGCTAATAACAAAACAAAACACAAGAGGTGCCAGATAGGATAATAATCTTTTGGGATTCTTTATACTATTGAGTAATATGTTAGTCATTTTTATTAAATACATACTTTTTCTTTTAGTTTCATCAAGCAAATCTAAATCAGAGAGGAACAGCTAGGGGAGAGAAGTGTAAATTACTAGAAAGTAAAAAGCAAGCGGTTTTAAGTATTAGGAGTTGAGCAAGAAAAAAAGAAAGAAACCATTCAAATGGCGATGAATCAAACACATATGCAAAAGGAAACTTGCTTCCATCAGCAAAATGCACAAATTAATAATTTACCAGTAGTTGGTAAAGGCATTTATCACAGAAATGTCAATAAAATCATCTCCTCCCACCATGTACATTTTCTTTAAGAGGTGAAAAAGGCATTTCCTTTACATGAATGTCTTACAATCACTTCTGGCCTAGAATAATGATAATTCAAGGCCAAACACAAAGGCAAGACACACTGGTAACAAAGAGAAAGAGTCACTAAAGTATATACTATCCTGGACATTCTTTTGATATTTTGTTGGCGTTGTTTTTATAAATATCAACAGATGATTCAGAGAGGGATGGGAATTACCTCTAAATTTTCCCATCCCTAAGAAGCAAGTAGTTTGCTTCCTTTACAATTCACACTTCTACACATATAATCAAGGGGGAAAAATGAATGATACAGGGATAAATATATGCATGCAAAATTAATTTCTAACAAATTATAATTTTATCTTACATCATTTGACTATGATATGCCACGTTGTGAAGATCCAGGAGGAATTTTTTTAACAGTCTTCTAATTTAGTTTGCTAACCTGGGAGCAGATTTTTAATTTTATTTTTAAAGAATATCAAAGAATAAAGATATTATAATCCTCAGTAGTTCATATTAAAATGTTTGCCTTTTGTATCAAGAAGGTCTTTCTTAGATTAACTGAAATTTCTTCCTGTTTTAAGGCCAGTTAGCTTACTCTGACCTTGATGTTGACAGAGAGGTGGTGAGTAGCTGTCTTATAATGACCATTTATATATATTAGAGCCAATTATTAAGTCACCTCTTAGCCCTCTATCCTCCAGAGTGGACATATGTAAGTTATTTAGCTATTCTGATAAGATTATCTCCAATTGCTTCTAAATCATTCTCTCTCCCTCCATCCCTCTCTCTGTTCTTTGTTTAATTTTTCTCAGTCTCTTAAACTTGTTCACATTTTCTTTATAAGATTATCTTAACCAGCAATTACTTCCCAGATTTTATAACCCTTATTTTTAATTTGCATGCCAGTACATTACTTATTTTAAAATACTACTTTTATTCAGGAAAATCCCTTACTCTAGTATATGTCAAAAGACTGCAACCCAAATCATATTTCCTATTGAAACAGTGGCATAATAGGCAATTAGTTAAGGAAAGCATCTTAGCATGAGTTAGAAACAATGAGATGTGAATCCCAGCTCTGAGGCCTGGGAGCCTGAGAACATCATTAAACTCCCTGGACCTCTGTTTACTCTGATGTAAATTGGAGTTAATATCTACCTTACAGTGGTGGGAGATTAAGTAAGATTCTTAAATGGATGTCCAGTGGCAAAATAGGCTCAAAAAGAACAATTGATACTATTATTCCTACTGCTAGTATGATTGCCGTTATACACCTGACCAAAAGCCTGTGGTCCACTGTTTTATAGAAATGACCACAAGTGCTGTCGTTAACCTGTAAATATATACATATATATTATATATAGTACATCGGATACAGTATAGTAAAGTATGTACAAATGTGTCATAAAGGACAAAATAGTAAACTACATTCATTTGATAAAATGTATGTAGTTGATTGTGAACAGAGAAAGCAGAGACTAAGAAGTACCTGTTTAGAAGAATAAAAGCTGGAAAGATTTGCAGAACAGGAGACTGATTATGCCTGAAGCAGGAGAATACAGAGACAGCAGGAGAAGAGCTGAGCTGACATGATAGGGGTCCCGTGAGGTCCAGGGCTGAGGGGTCAGGCCACACGGGACAGAACCCATTAGTAAACAGAATGACTGGGCAACACAATCTTCCCTGCCCCTCTGGAATGCATGTGGAATTACATTTGAAACTCTTTAATCCTATTTCAAGTGCCAACTCTTTTTCCTAATTCCTATAAAGAGATGGATCGTCCCCTCTGAAACACCATAATGTTTGCTTCTATTGATTTTCTGACATTTACTTTAATTCAACTCAACAAATTTATTGAGCGCCTACTACATGCAGGCAGTATAATGAGTGCTGGAAAACAGTGAAAAACAGACATGGAGCCCTCCCTTTATGAAACTCATATTCAGTGGGGTAAGCAGGAAGTCAGATAATATGGTAAACATAATATTAAATAAATTGTGTAATATGCTAGAAGGTGATTTTGTACCATAGGACAAAACAGTAAGTGGATTAGAATAAGGGAAATGAGTGAAGAAAACAGTGAGGGTGTCAGCTGACATTTTAAATGGGTGTCCTCTTTGAGAAGGTGACATTTAAATAAAGGCTTCAAGGAGAATAAGTTAGAACTACAACGATCTCTGGAGTAACATCACTCCCTACAGAGGGAACAGCCAGCTCAAGGCTCTAGAGTGGTAGAGTTTTGTTGGATTTCGGGGAAAGCAAGTGAACCAGTGAAACAGGAGTACCCTGAGTGCAGGGACAGTGATAAGAGATGAAGTCAGAGAGGTAAGAGGTAGAATAAGGGTAAGGGGTCTATGGGGGATTGTGGATAAGGCGTGAGTGGAGATCAGATAGAGCCCTGTGGGTCATCATAAAGACTGTTTTTTTATTCTCACTTTGGCGGGGAGTCATTGTAGGGTTTCAAGCAATGTACACTATCTGACTTAGGTTTTTAAAAAGATCATTCTGAGGGCTTGGTTAAAAATAGACTGTAGGGAGCAGGATTAGAAACAGAGAGAGCTTTTAGGAAATTATGTGGCAATATGGTGGTGATTCAGACCACTATGGCAACAGTAATGATGGGGAGGAGAGGTCAGATTCTGGAAATATTTTGACAGAGACAGTAAGATTTCCTGACAAATAGGATGAAAGAAGACAGGATCAAAAGTGGCCTGAGAACTTGGAGTTGCCATCCACTGAGACGGTTCAGATCATAACTTGCCTTAAAATATATTTATTGATCTGTGAAAAGTTTCATAGGTAAGAGCCCAGAATTTGGAGTTAGACAGATCTGACCTCAAATCCTGGCTTGTTCAGTTGCTGGATGTCTGACACAGTGGAAATCACTTACTTTTTTTTAGTCAATTTCCTTATTAGTAAAATGGGTTAAAATGCCTACAGTCCAAGGTTTCTGTTAGGAGTAAAATGGGATCATACAAGCAAAGCATTTCGCAAAATGCCTTGTACATAGAAAGTGCTCATTAAATGATAGATGTACTTTACTGTTAGTCTTGGCATAATTATTGTTTTTATTTCATGTTTCATGTCTACTTCTAGAGGATATTCTTGATGGAAGGCACCACCTTACTTTTGTTTTTCCTACAGAAATAACCTGTCCTATAGAGAGAGTCGATATGTGTTCTTTCCATGTACTAATCATGGCCTGGCTGACATGATGCTGTAGATGGGGAATCTGGTATCAGAAGGGGACAGTAGTGAAAATGGCTGAATGGTCTTTTCATATTCACTTTTAAGGTATAGAAAATGTGTACATTTTCCTCTTTAGCCATACAAGGATTTTCACACTTTAAGTCTGGAATATATTGGTAGAGTACTGCAAGTTGAATTGCCACATCCCCTTTTTTAATTTGTGTTCACCATGACCCCTTGTGGATTTTTCTCTGCTTGCCAATTCTTTTCTTTTATTCTACATAATTTCATTTAGTCTCTAAAATCCTTGATATAAGGATTGCTAAAAGGTATTCTTGTTTTTAAAGCATCCTTTTTAAATTTGCTTGTTATGTTGACATCAGTTCCTTTCTCTCAAGCTTATAGCATCTTCTCCAATGTGGCATCATATGTAAATTTAATGAGCATTCGCTTACTTTCATCATCCAGGTCACTGGGTCATAGATTCATATTTCTCCTTGTGCTTTTAGAGAAAAGAGACTATCTCAATCTATCTTTTCCAGTTGACCTATCTATTGGCAGTATTTTCCTGTTTCCATTATACTTTTAGGATAAAAGCATTTTCAATCCACTATTAAAATTGAAATTGAAATTTTGTTATTTTACTGAATATAACTCATTTAACTTTTTTTCCTCACAGACTAGTTCTTACTTTTTTCTCTTCCCATTCTAAAAATATATATGTGATTCTAGGAGTTTTTGTTTTGTTTTGTTTTGTTTTGTTTTCATTTAATACTGGTCTTGAGACTATCCATATTGAATATCACTTGGTATTTCTCCAAAAACATTTAAATCTTTAATTTAAATCCACAAAGTAATTAGCATTTGATCTGTTGGTTCCTAACCTTTATTTCTCTATAATCTTCAGAAAACAGAAGAGGGAATAATTAGAATAATTATTAAAAGAATAATTACAAGAGATGATAAGCCAGAGAAGCACTGATGCAAAGAGAGGCTACCTTTTGGCAAAGGTTAATGTTGTCTAGTAACAGGGATCTTCTGGGAGAAGGGCACAGAAAAGCAGTGGCAAGAAGGTTTTATTAAGTGCTATATACTACAATACCAAAAAAAAAAAAAAACCCAAAAAATTCTCTACGTGCTACAGCTCTAGTCACTACAAGCTTTTCTGAAATTTCTAGACCTATATATTACTTCTATCTCTACCACACCTACAGGACTATTCTTTCTAGGATAAAATTTTGATTATGTTATACCTTGGTTGAAACTCTCCCTTAGTTCCTGCTGACCTGCTGAATAAACTTCAAACTTCTTAGTATCATATAAGAGGTCCCCCAAGTTCTAACCAGCTATCTCCCCAGCCTGTCTACTACCCCATAACTTCGCTGTTCTGTGACCATGTTAAACTCCTTGATATTCCACTCAATCACCATTGTCTTCCTTTTCTGAGCCTTCTCTAGAGAATGGTTCTTTCTTGCCTTTTTGTCACTTCCCTTCCCCTTACCCCATGACTATATCTTGTTCTTATTTCTATTGTAAGTCCTAATATTTTAAGGTTGGCATCCAGTACTTTTTTCTAGCCATCGTTTTCTTCTGAAACCTTACTTCAAGTGATTCCAGTAGGCCTGCCAATAATGTGGCCTGTCTCTCCCACAAGAGCATGAGCTCATGAGCCATTTTAGCCAGTCAGAATGTCCATGGGGACTCTCCAGTCCATGACATAGGGATTGGCTGGTGGTGATCTATTACCTAATCAGAACAAACCACAACCCTCGGGGCAATAGAAATAGATTCTGTTGTGAGAGAGGAAATGTACTCTTACTCTGAGCTCAAAAGGATCAGAAAGTTGAGAACTCTATCAACCTAAACTTGTTTGGGACCATCTTTATAAGAATTACTTAGAAATTATGTCATATAGAGGCAAAGAGCCTTGAAACTGATGAAAGGTAGATTTCTGACAATACTGTTAAAAATACCTGGATTCAACCATTCCTAAAGCTAATACTAAATCTCAAGTTTATCAGTGATTCAGTCCACAAATTCCTTTTTATTGCTTAAGATGGTTTAAATTAGGTTTCTACATTTAAAATGGAAATATTACTGTTAATCGTTATGTGTTATTGCACTGACTTATTTATAAGCTGTCTCTCCTTTCTGTCTTATTGATTGGTATACCCTAGCACTCAGCATACAGTGCATGGAACATAAGTAGAAACTTACAAATTAGTGCTCCAACCAAGCTTGTTGATCAAATATGGTAGTGGCAATCATTTTGGCTCTGGAGCCTGATTTTCTGGAGAACATATCCTTGGATTAACCATGACTCAATATCCTCATCTTTAAAATGATGATTATGAAACTAACAATCCCAAAAGGAGGTTATTAGAATTAAATGAGTTAATACATGTAAAGAGTTTGGTACAGTGACTAGCACAGAGTAAGCATTCAATAACTATTAGCAGTTGATGTTATTTAGGGTTGTACAGTTATCCACATTACCTGTCATACAACCTAGAATGACATAGTACCTTTCATACATCCAGAAAGGTTTTTTCCATTCCACCTACAAAGTTAAACTGGTTATTGCATATTACTCACATATGCCTTACTGATACAAAGATCTTGAGAGAAGTCAAGTCAGAGGACTAGGTGAAGACACTAAATATACAGTAAGTACTGATACGGAGATTGTCAAAATGAAGTTCCCGAGGTTATAGTCAAATTGTTCTTATCTTTATTTATTGTAGAGTCACATTAGAAGATTATTTTCCAGATATACCAGCAAGAAGGAGGGAAGGGGGAGGGAAGCACTACTGTCTACTACATTTTTAGATATCTGATTTGACACCATGTGGGTGAATCCAAATGATGAGGGCCATCAACAAAGCATGATGAACAAGCAGACAGAAAATCAATAAGGGTATAAAAGACCTGAACAACTCTATTAACCAATGTGACCTAATTGGCATTTATAAGACTCTCCAGCCAACAATAGTGAAATACACATTCTTTTGAAGTGCATAAAGTACAGTTAGCAACAGATACCAAATTCTGGGCCATAAGACAAGCCTCAAGAATTCTAAGGAGACATACTATATATTTCACTTACCACAACAGAATTAAATAAGAAATAAATAAAAGAAAGTTTTCTGGAAAAATCTTCAAATACTTGTAAACTAAATAGCACACTTTGAATACCTCATGGGGCAACTAATAAATCAAACAGGAAATTAGAAATTATTTTAAAGTGAATGAAAATGAAACCTCAATATATCAAAATTTGTATCATGCCCTAGGCAGTGCACTTAGGAAGAAATTTGTAGAATAAACACCTGAATTAGAATAGAAGTCAACTAATGACCTCATCTTGCACCTTAATAAACTAGAATAAGAAAAACACAAGTTAAACCTGAAGTATATAGGGGAAATAATAATAATTAGAGAGGAAATCTATAGAAAGAACAAGAATCAATTAAATCAAAGGCTTTTTTTAAATAAAATGTATAAACTTCTATCTAGACTAATAGAAAAAATGATAAAACAAAACATCTGGAATAAAAATGACATCACTAGAGATTCATTAAAAGGGTAAGAAAGGGGCGGCCAGATGGCTCAATTGGTTAGAGAGCAAGTTCTGAAAAACAGGGTTGCCGGTTCGATTCCAATATGGGCCAGTGAGCTGTGCCCTCCACAAATAGATTGAAGACAACAAGCAGCCGCTGAGCTTCCAGAGGGGCCACCGGATGGTTCAGTTTGTTAGAGCCTGAGCTCTCAACAACAAGGTTGCCAGTTCAATTCCCGCATGGGATGGTGGGCTCCACCCCCTGCAACTAAGATTGAAGACAGGCTACTGAACTTAGAGCTGAGCTGCGCCCTCCACAACTAGATTGAAGGACAACGACTTGGAGCTGATGGGCCCTGGAGAAACACACTGTTCCCCAATATTCCCCAATAATTTTTTAAAGGTTTTTTTTAAAAAAGGATAAGAGAATATATCATATATAACTTTATGCTAATAAGTGAAACATTTTAGATGAAATGAGTCAAATCCTTTAAAAGATACAAACTACCAAAGGTCACTCAAGAAGACATGAATAACATGAACAACCCACTATATTTTGATGAAATTATTAGTTAAAAATCTTACCATGAAGAAAATTCCAGTCCGAGATTCTACCAAACATTTAACAAAGAAAGAAAGAAATTCTCCCAGAAAATTGAAAAGGAAATAATTGTTTCCAACCTATGAAGCTAGTATTATAATGATAACAAAACCAAAGAGTTTACAAATAAACTACAGACCAATGTCCCTTATAAACATAGATGTAAAATTTCTAAACAAATTTTTAGCAAATTGAACCCAACTACACATATATTAAAAAAAAAAATTGTGACCAAATGTATTTGTTGCAGGAATAAAAGGATAGTCTAACATCCAAAAATCAATCAATATACTTCATCATACTACAAACTAAACAAACAAATATCTGACCATCTTAATAAATGAGTACAAAATATTTGATGAAATCAGCATCCATTTTGGATTAAAATTCTTGGTAACATAGGGATAGAATGCAACTCTTTCAACCTAATAAATATTTATATATTTATAAAATATTTGAGACAACATCATGCCTAATGGTAAAAGACAACATATTGCTAAAATCAGGAATAATACAAAGATGTTTGCTTTTACTATTTCTA
Source organism: Rhinolophus sinicus (assembly GCF_036562045.2). Taxonomy (NCBI): domain Eukaryota; kingdom Metazoa; phylum Chordata; class Mammalia; order Chiroptera; family Rhinolophidae; genus Rhinolophus; species Rhinolophus sinicus. Next base: position 133,023,617 of record NC_133752.1, read on the forward strand.
TTTAACATTGTACAAAATAAATATACAAAAATCAATTGGATTTTTACAATAGAATAAAAAAATAGAAATGGGAATTAAAACCAATACCATTTACAGTAACCTAAAAGAGTAAAATATTTAGGAATAAATATGAAAATAGATATGAAACATCTATTCACTGAAAACTACATTATTGAGAGAAAATAAAGAGTAACTAAATTAATGGATATTAACGGGTATACAAGTTTCACTACTATCCAAATCCAGGGTGGTCCTATGAAACCTTTCATAAGCCAAAATGGTGTAAAGCCTAAGAAGAAATAACCTTAGGACACATCTTGCTAATGAATGCACAAAGTAGGCTGAGATAAAGCACAGATGCTCACAGACACAGTTCAAAGCTATGGTGACTTAATGCTGGATATCAAGTATAGTTCTCGGGGGAAGGAGTTTGGTGGGGCTACTCTCACTGTTCAGGGTGTGTGCTGTCTCTGTAACAGGTGACGACAGAATAAATGCTGAACACTATTTCTGTTTTTTGGCCTTTTTTTGTTGTTGTTAAAAGTGAAAATCCTCTTCAGATTTCTTTGGGTTAGCAAAACAGGTACTAATGTAGGTCTTTGATAAAAGCAAAGTGATTTAAAGAGAACTTTGGAAAAGCAGGGGATACTTATACTGCATTCATGGGTCACTTAATATTGCTAAGATGTCAATTCTCCCAAATTGTCTTATAAGTGCAAGGCAATTCCTGCAATTCAACAGAATTGCTGTAGAAATTGAAAAATTCATTCTAAAATTTATATACGAATTCAAAGGACTAAGAATAACGAAAAGAACTTAAAACAAAACATGAAGAACAAAATTGGAGAACTAGCAACCTTATTTCACAGATTATTATAAAGCTACAGCAATCAAGACTGGTGGTATTGGTGCACAGAAAGACAAATATATCAATAGAAAGTATTTCATTGAAAATACTTAGGAATAAATTTGAGAAAAATAAAATTTGGAAAATAGTATGAAGTTTCCTCAAAATATTAAAATATTATAAATAGAATTACCATAGGACTAGCAATCCCTCTTCTGGATATCTGCCCCTAAAAATCTGAAAACATTTATCTGTAAAGATATATGTACCCCTATGCTCATTGCAGCATTATTCACAGTGGCCAAGACATGAGAACAGCCAAAGTGTCCTTCGACTGATGATTGGATAAATAAGATGTGTACATATATACAACAGAATAGTAATAATCCATAAGAAATGATGAAATACTATCATTTGCATCCACATGAATGGATCTTGAGATTATCATGCTAAGCAAAATAAGTCAGAAAGAAAAAGTCGAAAAACATATGATTTCACTCATACGTAGGATATAAAAATGAAAGCAACAAAGGAACAAGACAAGCAAACAAACAAACAAAAACTCATAGACACAGATAACAGTTTAGTAGTTACCAGAGAGTAAGGGGGGAGAGGAACAGAAGAGGGTAAAGGGGGTTAAATATATGGTGATGGAAGGAGAATTGACTTTGGGTGGTGAACACACATTTCGATATGTAAATGATGCATTACAGAAATGTACACTTGAAACCTATATAATTTTATAACCAATGTCACCCTAATAAATTTAACAAAGATTTAAAAAAATAAGTATGTTTCTACACTTCCACTTATTTTTATGAAACATCGAAAACACCTTTTGTGTTACTTATCAGGGTGATCACTTTATAAGTTATACAAACGTCTAATCATTATGCTATACACCTGAAACTAATATAATGCTATCTGTCAAGTGTAATTGAAAAAAATTTTAATTAAAAAATACTCTTTTTGAGCCAGTGCAATAAGTTATTTGAAAAGATATTTTATAACACAATTCGCATCTTTATATATTATGGCATACAATATTAACTAATAATCATTGAGATAGTCATTTCTTGAATGTAAAACCATTTATCTAAATCACTCTCCCAAAGAATTCTGATGAATTATTATTTGATCTCTAGTTATAAACAGTAGTATCTTCCTTTTTAGAAAAAAAAATTAGCAACTTTTTTTAAAAACTTAAAATATTAAATCAATAAAGCACGTAGAAATCGCATAAATGCAATTCAATCTACACCGAAGATGAAATAGACTTTAACAGTATTTTAACAGTTATTAAGTGGCTACTAAGTGTTAAATACTGAGATGCACATGCTCATATTAAAATTAGAACTAAAAGATACAGATATTAGGAAAATCCTAACCTAAGTAACAATGGGAAAAATTTCATAATGTATCTTATTCCCAGGTCTGGTCCTTGGCCAAAAATCTCCCCATTCGAAATCTAGTCTTTAAATTTTCATTTATTACGGTTATTATCCAGAAAGAAGCTTTATCCCCCAAATCTCCCTTAAACGGGGTTTATAAAATACATGTCATGTCACTGCCTACACCTGTTTCAAAGTTAAGTATTTAACAGGCATTGGTGAAAAATAATCTGTCACAATATAGGTCAGTTCTCTTATTAATGATATTAAAACTGGCATTTACATTACACCATTTATACAGACAGCAACTTCATATCAAGTTTCCAAATATTTATTCATTAACACTCCCAATATTTCTATGCATTATTTCGCAAACATTCATCTTCATTTTACTGATTTATAAAGCAGAGTCCTAAGTCATAAAATGACATGAACCTGGTGACTCTGTTTTCTAACCACAGTCCCTTTCTATCTGCCAGGAAGAAGAGAAGAATACAATATATGTAGCATGAAAGAGTTTGGCTACCCCAGGATACTGAAATATCCAGTTGGCACTTGGGTCTTATCTATTCCCACCTTTTTATATGCGATCCAGTCAAACACCCTGTCAATATCTGTTGCCTGTAGCACTTCCTGTGATACTGGATGGGAACTGGCCAAGCCGTCCAGCAGCATCACTTCATGCAGAACGTCTGTCAGAAACCTCTGCTTTTCCTGCAATACAGTAGACAGGGCAATATCATAGGTGATTCATGGCTGTGACAGAATGCCTGTGACAACAGGAACAGAATGTGTGTTACTTCATTGACGATGGTCCTCAGCCTCCACGGCGAGACTTAACTCTAAAGAGAACCCAGCACATAAAACGCCCCTTAACTTACTCTAAAATTAAAGTGGTTGATTTGAGTACATGAAACAAAATTAATGAACTACAAACAGATAAAAACAGTGGATTCTGTTTGCTTTAACAGTGGTAACAGCCAATTTGGACAGCGGGCACATAGTGATACTGACTAAGCTCATTTGTGCATTCTGCAGGGTCAAGACTACAATTCCAGTCCCAAATAAACTTTTCAGTTGAATTCAATGTAAGAATAATAACTAAAATTCCAGTGTTATTTTGCTACTTACACCATTTATTTCTAGTACCATTTGAATAGCTCAGTCTTCCTCTCCCTATCCCTCTCTTTCTTCTCTTTTTGTGCTCTCTCTCTCTATTCTTTCACACACACACACACACACACACACACACACACACACACACTTTCTGAAAGAATTTCAGGAGACCACAACAAACAATAAAAGGCATATTGACAATAAGCTATAATATCTGTGGACATATAGTGTACATGGGAATTCAGAATAACGGATGTAAAGTGGAGGTAATTGACATTAATAATCTATTACCATAAAGTTGTGAAAACAGACAAAATCGTGAGACTTCTGTGCATTGTTGAGACATTAGTATTTCCTCTAATAAAAGCTGATTTACTATATTAGGAATCAACTGTAAAGAAAAAGTACCCCTCTGTTTTGTTTTGTTTTGTCATAAGAAGCCTGCTTTAAAGAAACAGCTTGAGTTTTGTTAACAAAATTGCTGGCAGCTATTAGTCCTCCCAGCCTCTTGCCTACATTGAGGGAGGAGGGAAAGAAAAAAGAAGTTCCCAGAGATAACAAGAGCTAAATAGCCCCTAGGTAGTTGGGACCTGAGGAATATCATTACAGAGATTAAAGACTGCCACACTTAAATTGCTCTAACTAATTCTGAACTCATTCCTGGAACCTCCTAGTTTTGAGCCAGCAGATAAACAGCATGTCATTTCCGAATGAATTGTAATTTCAAGCTCAGCGTACACCAATCCTGGATTTAAAAAAATGAAAACAGAGAATAAATATGGTGATAAAACAACAGTTAATTCGGTATATATGTGTGTGCTACTTTAAATCTGGCTTTAAAGAAACATTTTTGCTCATCATTTGCTCAGTGATTTAGTATATTTACTCAATAATTTAATTAATTAGCCATCTAATGATATACGGCAAGGTTTATTTTCCAATAGTTTATTTTTTATAGTCTGTGGACTATATTTATTAATTTCGTCAGTCCTTTTTATTTGGCCTAAGAGTTTCAAATCAATGGTCTATGTTCCATCAAAGAAGACAATATAACAAAGACAGAACCAAAAGTCACTCTGAGTTCCAGACAGCTATACCAGACGCTGAGAAGCCACAATGAAAAGGTCAAATTTACAATGAATTAACAAATATGACAAATTAATATACTATATTTCTCCTCAAATTAAGCTCTTAATTCAAAACGAATTAAGGAGAATGGAATTGGATCTTGTGATGTAAAATTTGAATAAAAAGATTGATATTTACATCTCTCATTTTAAACCCACTAAAAAGCAAAGAAAAGATCTCAAATAGCCTAGATATACGGAATAAGAGAAAATCATGCATTTCCAAAATAAAAATGTTAGTGTTACTTTTAAGCAGGTATGTAATCTTGTTACTCATTCAATTTTAAAATGCACTTTAAAATTATTTGATATTGGAATTTATTGGAGGAATCATGAAGTGTATAATTATACTTCAACGTGACCAATGAACACTTTTATTTATAAGAAGTACCAGTTGAAAAGGTGATTTTCATTCTGAAGATAAAATAATATTCAATTTTTCAAATAGTGATTGCGCGTTTCTTTATGTCACTCAAACATCTAATAAAAAATTACAGTGTAAAATGAACTTAAAATGGTGCTTTATTTGAATCCTAATTATTAATATTTAGCAACTATAAATATATATTGATCAATATTAAAATTCAGCAAACATACCTTGATTTCCTAGATGTAATTTTTTTAAATGGTATAAAGTAAATGGCTATGTAATTATAAAAATAAAATCTAAGGTAAATTTCAAAAATGAAACTTTCTTTTTTAAGGAAGTTTATGTACAATATAAATTGTACATAATATTTTGCTTCATGCTTCTGGAGAAAAACAAAAACAAACTTTTGTCTAGTCAGTAAATTTCAAGAAGCAGTGTTTAAATTTAGTTGTGTTAAGTCATTAACAAAAACTTCATCTTTTACATTGTTGGGGAGATGATATTGTATAATTGAGAAAAAAGGCATTAGAAGAGACTAAGAGAGAAAGAGAAGAAAAAAAAAAAAAGAAAAGAAAAGAAAAGCCTGCCAGAAGAGCACTCGAAAAGCTCAGGAGAGAGACTACCTAAATTAAGGAGGAAAAAAGGAAATTCTAGCCAGAGGCAAACCCAATTTAACATAACTACAAAGAGTTTCCAGGAGAAAAGGTGCTAATTTTTTATAAGGACCTGTGTCACGACAAAATAAGAAATGAATTTAGCTTGTCAGTCCCCGGCTGGGGCCCTCATTCTCCTTCTTATCAACAACAATAACACCAAAATTACTAAGTATTGATTAATTGCCTACTGTTGACCTGAGACTACAAAGTTTAAAAATAAAGTTAAATAAATTTTAGCTGTAATGTGAGATAAGAGATAAAACAAAATAGTTAACCACAGTGAACAAAATAGTTTTATCTTACAAATTAGATATGCTAAAGAATTATGAGAAAAATAATGGAAATATTATTTTATAAATAATAGGACAACACAACTATTTATGGACAGTTTAATGGAAGAGGTAGAATTTGATATGACCCTTGAAGGAACTTTTAAAGTTGGTGTGTGTGTGTGTGTGTGTGTGTGTGTGTGTGTGTAGGGAATAATATATGTATTCATGGGAACATTCAACAGTTAGTTTTTATTTTACTTTATATTTTAAGGACACCGAGATAAGCCATTCTGCCACTTTCAAAGAGCAGCACAATAAGGTAAAATGGAGAAATTTAAAATCTATTTACAAGAAGTTTAATGTTAACAGTAACAATAAATCTTACCACTTTAATATATATATTCCTTGGAGTTGTTGCATACATGTCTACATTTAAATAGTCCAATAGTATTGAATATATCATATCATATTGAATTATTTTCAACAATATATTGCATTTGAATTTTGGGGGAATAATGCAAAGGCTATCAGAAAAGTAAACAAAGTGTGACTAAATGCACTGAGTTGAGAATAATACATGGAAAAGAAGAAAGCCACTATTATTTTATTCATTCATTCAACAAACATGTATTAAATTCCTATTCCATGTCAGATATTGTACTGTGTTTTGGGAATAAATACAGAGGGTGCCAAAAAAATGTATACACATTTTAAGAAAGGAAAAAACTGTACTAAAATTGTAATACTTAATATAAACCAATAACAAAAGATGAATACAAGTCACATTTGACTTCTGCAATTACAAGAGGTGTTCAAAGTGGTTACAATCAGCATAATTTTAATAGTTTTTTCCATCCTTAAAATGTGTATACATTTTTTTGGCACCCTCTGTATATACGTAAAACCTAGTCCTAACCTGGAAGACAAAGTACAAGAGAATAACAGATAAAAAGCTAATTGTATTATAATATGATGGATGTTATAAAACACAAAAGGTGAAATGATTAATTAGTTCAGAAAAGGCTTCACAGAGGTAGTGACATTAAAGTGGGTTATTGAAGGATGAAGGATTACTCAGATGAATGAGGGAAATAGCTAAAAAAAGAAAATAAGAAAAATCCAGTCAGAAGAAACATGAGAAGAAGCTACTCTGTGAATCCTCAGTTATCAGGCTGAAGAGTTTGTTTGTAATAAATAGGCAGTAGCACACATAATAACATAAAAATAGTGTCTTGGGAAAATTAATCTGTGGTATACAAGATGGCTTGATGTATGTAGAGACGGAAGACAGAAAGTGGCTCTTCTATTAAGTGGGGATGTGGTAATGTAGTAGAACATGCTGTTGCTGAAGGACTATTTGGTCTGTATATTTTGAATGAAAAATCGACTCGTATTGATGTCTTGATGCCTGGGTCCCTTAGTAGATGATGGACAGGAAATACTAAGAGATAACTACATGGCTTTTAGATTTGATGCAATTTTTTTAAAGGTTGGGGAGGGAGCATCTATAGACAGAAATGGAGAAGTGAAAAGTTTGGTTTGGAGGGCAAGCTAAAAACATCAATTTTAGATGTTACAAGGAATGTGACAGTGCACTTCCAAAAAGCAATATGCTGCAAGCAACTGGAAGTAAAAGCCTGGGTCTCAGATAAGAAGTCAAACGTAAACAACTTCTGGCAATACATTGTAGTTTGTATAAAAATATAAATGAAATCTCAGAAGGAATCCACTCTGTTTTTAAATTATTTCTTATAATATTACCGTGTCTTATGTTGGTTTTTAGTACTATATGTAAAGAATGTTATTAAGAATTCTTATCATGATATTAGATATACCGAAGAAATTATATTCCTTGATGTCTCAAAATGGCTCCTACCTGAACATGTCAGGGTCTACAGGGTTAAAAGTGAATATGCCTGGTTTAGCCACAGTCATGGTGATGAGTGGGAAAAGAGGAAGTTCTATTGAAAAGTAGGTCTGTCCTCAAGTTCCTATAATAAGGCTGGCAATTTCTGGTGAAAAGCAATACCAGGAAGAGACTTTAACTCTGCACCAAAAAAAAAAAGAAAAAAAAAATTTGAGAATAATCTGAATAGAGATAAAAGAAAGTCAGATACATCAAACTAGACAAGGAAGATGAGAGCCAAGCCTGAGCCAACTCATGTAGTGGCGAGGTGTTCACAGGCAGAAAAAAATTCCCAGGGCAAATGTGGGTTACATTAGAGCAGTAACTAGGACTTAATTTTCTGGGAAGATGGATCTGAACACAAATGGCTCATTTGGTATTCCTAGAAGACGAGACTGCAGCAAACTTGATGACAGAGTCCTAGGCTGGAAAAAGAATATCTGCCATTCACTAGCTGTATGACCTTGAGCACGTTACTCATTCTTTTTAGACCTCAGCACTCTCATTTTTAAACATATGTGGTTGTGAAGATTAAATAAGGGAATGTGTTCCACAAATATTTATTGAGCACCTGCTATATCCAAAATGGTATGTCTGGTTCTGGGGATAGAGATACAAAGACAGGGATGCAACCTTCAAAGATTTTATAGTATTAAAGAAAGAGGCAACGATAAACACAAGTATTAAAACATCACCTGCTATGTGTAAAAATGGAGGTAGGTTCAGGATATAGTTGACTACACAGGGAAGGCTGTGATTTATTCTGCCTAAGGGAAAGCAGGAAAAAGCTTCTGAACTGATAGTTTGACGCGAATCTTTAAGGTTGAGTTGAGTTTTCTGGGTGGATACAGAAGAAAACGGCATTTTAGATGGAAAGGAATATCTGGGGAAACTCATGGAGGCCTGAAACAGCATGATCTGTTGGGGAGACCAGAGTGTTGTGTGGCAGAAGGTAGAGAGTATAATAAGGTAAATGACTAATGATTAGCACAGAGAGATAGACAAGAACAAAATCATCGAGGATCTTCCATGCCACATTGGGGAAGCTAAAAGTGACATCATCAGACCAACATTTAGAGAGATAACTATGAATAAAGAGTGGAAAGTGAGCCAGACTGAGAAGCAACTAGAAACAAAAGTAGGAAAACATTGCATAATTATGCTCAAATAACACATGATGTGGGCTTCTTCTTTGTGACCAAAAGATATTGTACCAATTACTTCTCTAAAATTTAGTTCAATTTTGGGATGACCAATAGTGATCAAATGGGGCATTTAGTTTGGAATTCCAAAATGTATGACTAAATTATAGCCATAGACATAAATATCGACATAGATATAGATATGAATGTAGATACACATATAGATATCCAAATAGATACAAATATTTCCTTTTTCAGTATTTCACTCATTTATGTAAAGTCTTATTCAAGTTTTTAATATCACGGTATACTCTTAAACCTAGATAAAGACACTTTCATAATTCTTGGAGTCAAACCAATAAGAATGTCTGATAAAAATATTTGCACAATGTAATTTAATTCCATACATGTTTATTGACTGCTTCATATATATGTCTTGTGTTAGAGGCTAGAGAAATAAACACAATTGGGGCACAATTCCTGCCTCCAAGCAACACCAACTATGCTAGGGAAGACAGATAAACATACAGCTCGTTAAGGCTATGTGATGGGTGAAGTACCAGTAGCACAAAGTACAATGGGAGTAGAGAGCAGAGGGAAAGATATAGGTAAATATCTGTTTTCAGTGTCTGTGACTATGTTGATTCAACTTCAACCGATCTATGATAAAGAGAAAAAAATAAGATATCTAATTAATGGTTTACCTTTCTGGAAATCTATACTACCATGAGACAAAGACATTTAAGATTTCATAGGTTACACAAAATGCCACATGAATCATTACTAATCCGAAGCCTTTGCTTATGCAAGGCTAGAACAAGGAATACGTGTATATCTAGCAATGCACAGTTTGGCTTTTTTACTCTTGTTCTTTCATGACTTACTCAAATCATGACAAAGGTTAAGCAGAGGAATAAAATAAAGAATGCAAACAAGAAAAGCAAATGTATTGGAGAGAAATATTCATTGGGTTTTATTTATGTGCTATCTCTATAACTTTGCAATTATCATCTTTTTTTTTTTATTAAAGCTTATTGGGGTGGCACTTGTTAGTAAAGTTACATAGATTTCAGGTGTACAGTTCTGTAATACATCACCTTGTGTGTGCACCACCCAGAGTCATTTCTCCTTCCATCACCATATATTTGACCCTGTTTACCCTCTTCTACCACCTCCCTCCGCCCTTACCCTCTGGTAACTACTAAACTATTGTCTATGTCTATGAGTTTTTGTTTCTTCATTTGTTGTTTGTCTTGTTCTTTTGTTGTTTTCAGTTTTATATACCACATATCAGCGAAATCATATGGTTCTCTACTTTTTCTGTCTGACTTATTTTGCTTAGCATTATAATCTCAAGATCCACCCATGTTGTTGCAAATGGTACTATTTCATCTTTCCCTATAGCCAAATAGTATTCCATTGTGTATATACACCACAACTTCTTTATCCATTCATCTATAGAAGGACATTTGGGTTGTTTCCATGTCTTGGCCACCGTAATAATAGAATTACCATATGACCCAGCAATCCCTCTCCTGGGTACCTACCCAAAAAATCTGAAAACATTTATCCATAATGACATATGTGCTCCAATGTTCACTGCAGCTTTATTTACAGTGGCCAAGACATAGAAACAACCAAAGTTATCATCTTTTTAAAACACATTAACACGTGCCATATTTATAAAAATTAGGAATTATTTGAACACCTCATTTCCTAAAATTTTAAAAGAATTTTATTCTGTAATTTTATATTGTCAGCCTACCTTTATAAATTTCTAAAATGCCCAAAGATATTTTAAGCTTTACTCAGTTGAAGGTTAGCTAGATGTATTGTGAAAGAGTATATCATTATTTAGCTGATTAACATTTTACAGACACTGATCACATTGATAGATGAAATAAAACTAAAGAGCTAATGAAAATAAATGTTGCTTCCATAAAATAATGTACTTTAAAAATAACATTTCAAAATCTCATGTTTAAAATGCACATATACAAGATGTTAATCATTGTCATGCACAGCTTGTTAAAGCAGTCCACTTATAGTAAAATCAAACTTGTGTAAACACATATATACAGTAGGCATTGAATAATAAATTTTAAAAATAATCACCATTAATGCCTACAATGAAATAAGTACTATACTGAAAATTGTATCTCTGTATTTGTTTACATAATTTTTTACAGAAAGTGGTATATGAATACAATAATCCACACAGATCTCTATTGATATAACATTATTCTGTGATTTCACACAAGCTTTATACTTAAGTAACTGAAATGCATTCTGTAAGTTATTTCTTTTAACTATCAACCATATTTCATCCACTGCCAAGCTACCAATGTTCTAAGATGACTTAATCAATCCATAAACAAAAAAGCAATTATATTTCTGTGAACATCTTGGATGATTTTTATAAGCTTCTCATAACCCCAAATAACTCCCTGCATAGGTTTTTATGAACTGCCGTACTCTCAAACATGGCTAACACAGAGAGTGAGTTAAATCGTGAGTCTCTTCAATGACTACATCCTTCAGCTGCTTTATATTTTGTTTGTAATATCCAAGCTAAATGTGTCATGTCTCATATTATCCAAGATGTGACACAGCTGAGGGAAAATTCTAAGATGGAACACAAAATGTACTGCATTATATACAACCAAATTCTAAACGTTCTGCACACTTACCTACTCAAGATGCTTAAAGATGTAACAATATTTATATGGCAGAAGTTACCACCAATTTAGTCACTCACATTTTTATTAATTATGATAATCCTGGGCCTTAAGAAACAATCATGAAAGTACTTCAAATAATGCCAATCACAGTAACAATTACAGTTTGTCTAATTACATAGCTCTTTCTGATTCCAGCAGCCCCCAAAACAAACAAACAAACAAAAAAAATCTATGAACAGTCACCATATGCCATGTGCATTCATATAATCCCCTTACAATGTTCATATCATTTCACTTCCCTTTATTTTGTTTAGGATTCCTTGACTCCTTTCCCTCTATTTTCCTTCAAACATTTCTCCAATGTAGTTTCATATAATTTTAAAGTCAATATTCTTTTTAATTCAACAAATGAGTTCCTAATATAGAGAAACTGTTATAATCTTTCACAAATGATTTATTGACCTTCCTTTCATAATTTTTTTGTTAACTTTTATCCAGATTTTTATTATTAAGACCCTCATAGATGCTATACTTTGAATTAAATGCTGAGAAATAATGGAGAAATAAACAGTCCCTAACTAGAGGAAGCATATTATTTAGTGGGGGAGATTTACCTCCTATCCTTGGCTAGATAACATGAACTCATTCCCACTCTTCTATATGTCACTTCAGGATCCTCTTCGTAGACTTTAAGCTTTTGAGAGATAATAGTCTCTTCGTCTTTTCAAAAATCCTACCTCTACTTTGGCAATATGAATCTTTTCCTCTATTTCTATGCTTAATTTTTTGACAAGTTGATAAGACATTTCAATAAAATCAAATTTGCCAATCTCTTTTGATACACATTTGTTTCTCACATTCATCACAATGAATCTCTATTTTGCAGGTACATTAATAATAACCAGTCGAAGGCACTATAATATTTAATTGATAAAATTCAGAATATTTTTAAATGCATACTGATTAATCGTCTTAAATTAAATTTCTGTTTAAATGCTAACGGAAACTTTCTTATACCATTCAAATCTGGAAGAATTCAAGGATAAGCTAATCACCACCCAGAAGTTATTAACACGTTTACCAAGTGGTTAATTCATTTAAGTTATTTTAATTTGCGAAATAAATAATAATTCAAATGACCTAACTCTGTAGCAAAAATATTAACTTGATGAATGAAATTTATTAAATACCACATTTTTATGTACTTTAATTTAAATATTTATGATATAAATGGTCAGTTCATCAAATAGCCTAGCCTGTTAAAACTTTACACTTGTTGCCAGATTACTCAAAATCTTAAAGAAAAATAATGGCTATTGTAACTAGGTAAATCTGAGTAAATATTAGAGAACATGTTTGAGCCATGTTATAGAAAAATAAAAATAGGTAGCTAAATGTTCTAATTGTTTCATCATTTGGCTAACCTGCTAAGGCTTACAGTATTAAATTTTATTTTCCAGATATATCCAAGAATATGAACAGTCTGATTGAGGTTATGGATCTATGTTTTTGAGCTACTCCATAAACAAAGCAATTTCTGACAGAGGCATGGTTGGTCAACTAAGAGCCAAAAAAAAAAAAAAAAATCTGAATTTATCTACATCTACTCACTGAAACCTTTACAATAAAGATAAAATACAGTGTACATAAGAAATTGATATATAGCAGTTCCATGCTAATAATATCATGAGGTTTATTCCACGGAAATTAACAAAATTGAATGCTTCATTTTAGGTGCTGAATAATTCTTTGAATGAATTAAATAGAATGGATAAAATGTATGACTGAATGGAATGGCAAAAAAGTGGCAGCAGTCCATAAAATTAGTTTATATAAAATTATTGAACTAGTATACTAGTAACAACATTCAAGAAAAGCATTACTGGATTATAAATTTAGAGAAATGAAAATAAAATGATTAAAGGAATTAATTGGACACAGATGTATTTGAAGTAGGTTCTTAAAGAAAAAAAGCATTCCCACGTATCTTCATTTTTAAAGACAAATATGACACAAATTGGACACTCTAATCATTAGAAAGAATTTTATTTCATCAATCCCAGAAATAAAAAAGGTAAGAATATGAATAGTTTTAAAAAGGGACTTACTTAAATTTGTGACTTAAATAACCTCCACAGAGGTTATTCAACATAGTGCCAAAACATGTTCTACCCCAAATTATTTTTTTGGATTCACTGTTGAGGAGAGTTGCCAAAGTGGTGGACTGTAAGAGGTCCAGCCATTACCATACTTTTCAAACACTTAAGAAAAATGATAATAAAAATGTGTTTTCTCAAGACTCCTAGCAGAATGTCTTGCTCTATTTCACAGAGGATAAATACATACAAAGTGTTTAAAGACACAGAAAATGCTACATAAGTCTTTATTATAACAAGTGTTACTGGAGTAATTGAGGCAAAATCGCCATTAACCTCATATTATTCTCTCTCTCTCTCTCTCTCTCTCTCTCTCTCTCTCTCTCTCCTCTGTCTTCTCTTTACAGGAAGCTCTTTTGCATTTTTTCATTTGTAGCACTTGAACTCACTACTTTCATTTCTGACAGACTTGTCTTGTAACATCTCAACAGTATTAAAGGAATCTTGATGAAAAGAAAAAAAAAATCCCATAAAGTGTTGTGGGCTGAGACAGTCATTCCTTGCTTAGAAATGAGCTGTGTCCTGATGTCTTTTAATACATAGTTGCCCGGTTAAGGATGATTAATCATTAGAAAATTAATGAATTATTCTCTGGTTGCCCACTTAGTCCCTAACTGTCATTTTTGGTTGTGTTCATGTTAGAGATTTGCAAAGCAAATTATTTTTAACAGATTTTGGAAAACGCTGAATAATATCTGATGTCACATAATTCATATATTGTAGGAAGATAAACATTTTCACCAGGGGTAGTAAAAGAGACAGATTAAACAGTGGTAGTATCTGCTATTGCCAATAATATGTATTCGAGAACGATGATGCCTAACAGAACATAGCATCATTTTGGTATAAATTTTTGGTGTTAGCAATTTTTTTTGGTTTACCAAGTGATATCCAACAATTTTTAGCAAGCTGGAATATTTTGCTTACAAAATACTCTTACTTGAAAAGAAAATAAATGGTTAATTTTCCCTGTAATATTTCTATGAATATTTTTATGAATATCATAATATTATAGGTCCAGGTTCAGTAAGAGTTTGCTTCTTAGCAAGTAGTTAATCCTGTCAATTTATTGGTTACTTCAGAAATTCCTAAAGAAATATAGAAATAGCTTGATACCTTGCAAACCTGAACACAGTTTTTGGAAAAAATAATTTATTCCAAAGGGAACACTTATTTATCATCTATCTTTAAGTTTAAAATATACAAAACCCAAAACAATTTGTGTCTTTCTGAACAAAATTACTTTGCTTTTTTTTAATTACTTTGCTTTAAATATATATATATATATATATATATATATATATATATATCCTTTAAGAACATACATGACATTTCATTTGAAGCTTTGTTTTAAATTTTTAAATTCATATGGGAAAAAAAATGTGAGGTAATCTTACTAAAATCCTCCCAGACACATACCTGGATATATAGAAATATAAGTGAATATATATGCATACTAATGAATTATGCTTGTTTCTTCTTCCCTTTCTAAAGATATCTCACTTAACAAAAGCTGGTCTTTCATCTGAAACAATAAATTAAGCAGATTTACGTTTTTTGAGACTTAGCACACCTTGATAACAGTGAAGCTCTTCAAAAGCTTCCATTTCCTAAACAGCTGTGAAGCCAAAGTCTTGATTCTTTTGTTTACAAAAGTATGAATATATTGTCTGTTGTTCAGTGGTAGTTTTATCCTCAAAAATGCATTTGTACCATAAAATTTTTCAATTAATTTACATACAGCTAGCCGCAGTATAACACGGTTGTAAGGTCCCTAAAAAAATGCCATGTTATGAGAATCTGTGTTATACGAAACAAAGAACCAGTACACAAAAGGGGGTTAGGTTTAAAAAATTTTTAAAAGCATACTATTTCATTTTTATAATCAAGAGAAATATCTTTATTAAAGCAATTTTCACTTCAACAATTAACAAATAATTGACCAGCCTTCAGTCTTCTTTCTCATTGATGTCCTCAGCATGGCTACCAGCACATCAATAAGATATTTTGTAAAAAGCATAGAATTAGTCCCAAGATGAGAGAAAACAAACACTATTTGTTATTATATCAGCCTTCGTGAGAGGTGTTTTAATATGTTAGTACAACAGGTACAGTTCCTATTTTAATTGTTATTACTTGCTAGAAATTCTTCATATCTCTTCAGTCACCATCAGTTAGGATCCAAGTCTCTGGCCTGCTTCTTAACACTAAGGTTTTTATGGATTATCATAATTTGTACACTCTTTGAATGTCAGTCTAATCTTCAATAGAGGATAGAGACAATTGAGAACATTTATCAAGGTTTTGGGCAGTATGCCTAGAAATAGCCTGAGTATTTAGCATAATCAAGTTTAGTTGCATGATTCTCCATTAAAAGTTATCTTGTAATGAAGAGTTATTGGGTGTATGCACATCAGAACTCCTCCTACAGTTACTGAGATTTCAGATATAGCAGACAAGGCCCTTTACTGGCATCAGCAGCTGTTCTCACTGCAGCTCTTACCTCCTCTGTGTATTTTCCTTGTCTTGTTATAGGCCCATTTTCCACCAATGCCCCAAAATACTCTGACCACTAATGCCAAGGAAAAAGCAACCCTTTCTCCCAGAAGAGGGGGCTATAGAACCCCAGTGATTCTTAAATGAGAAAAAAATATTTCTCTACTCAAAAAAAATAAAAAGCTCTATATTTTCAGCAGAAAAAGAAATTGCAGAGATGGGAGAAGGGAAGAATAAGGAAAAGCATGTAGAGGTCCATTTTGAAGACTGACCCCCGAATGACCCAAGTAGGCACTTCTACTTCCCTTCTAGCCTATGAAAGTAATGTCACTTTTAAGCTACTGAACAGGATCAAAAAAAACCACAGATCCTTGGGACTAGCCATGAGAAGCCTTTAAATTTTTCACATTCAGTATCTGTCAGTCATTTGAGAATAAAAAATCATCAGTCAGTTTAAAACAATTGTATCACCTTCTAATTTACTGACATCTCAGGAATAGACAAACACAGCTATATAAAAATTTATATGGTAAGATTCTAAAATGAATATTCAATTCCCAAAAGGTCTATCTCTGACCCCTCAACTGGGCAAATATGTCTTCATATTGATGACTTATAAGCAACAGTACCAACATACCAACCATTGTTGAAACATATATTAACTAACTTAGAACTTAGAACTTAGCATGTGAAAGCATTTATCTCTATGGACATTAAATTCAAGATGGACTTGAGAAATCAACAGCTGAAGAAGTAAAATATTAACTAAAACCAAGATTATTTTTCTCTCTACTTTTCTATTTCTCCCTTTTTGAGTAATAGAGTATTTATTTTTGTTTAGAATGAGTAAATAGTACACTTTTATATTTAAACCGGAAAAAAACATTAAACTCAGTAAACCCTCACAGTAGTTCCCCATTATCCAGAGTTTCCTTTTCCATGGTTTCAGTTACTCATGATCAATCAGGGTCAATTTTCAGTAAAAATATTAAATGGAAAATTTCAGAAATAAATAGTTCATAAGTGTTAAATTTCACGCTGATCTGAGTAGCATGATGAAATATCGTGCTGTCCAGTTCCGTTCCACACGTGAATCATACCTTTGTCCCATGTATGCACATTGTATATGCTACCCATCCGTTAGTCACTTGGTAGCCGTCTCAGTTATCAGATTGGTTATTAGAAAGAGAGAGAGAGAGAGAACCACATTCACATAACTTTTATTCAGTATATTGTTATAATTCTTTTATTTTATTAATAGTATTGTTGTTAATCTCTTACTGTGCCTAATTTTTAAATTAAATTTTATCCTAGGTATGTATGTGTAGAGAAAAAAAAACATAGTACTATAGGATTTTGTATTATTCATGGTTTCAGGCACCCACTTTGAACATGTCCCCATCAGATAAGTAGAGACTACTGTTTCTATTTCAGTTCACCAGTGATTTTCTCAACTTCTCTTTGAAAAAAAAAAAATTTAAAGTAAAGATAATTTTATTGCAATAACTGTTTTATATTTAGCAGGAAATTTTTGTTGGAGCCTATTAAAATGATACTGAGTGTAATGGCAGAACTCATTTTTACTATTTTAGTCCTGTCCATGATAGAGACAATCAAAAACATTTATCAAGGTTCTGGGCAATACATTTTGCGATATCCTGAGTATTTAGTATAATCAAATTAGGTGCATGATTCTTCACTAATAGTTATCTTTTTGCCCAAGTATGTGTTCTCATAAAAATTTAGGGAGAATTCCCAGTCTTCAGACTTTATTAGCATATAAAATTATTTCTGTGTGAAGCTCCATAGCATCCCAACTCACTTAATAAAAGAACACACACTCATGTTTAGTAATTTTCATTATAGCAGTACATCCTTATAATGTTATATTCTGGAAAGTAAAGGACACACATATAATATAGACACAAGTTATAATGAAAACCTATGCAATATGTACAGGGAATATGGTTTTGCCTGCATCAGCACCAGTTCTGGTAAAATAAGGAGTTCTTTATAGTATCATTTTACTATTTATCCTTTTCCTATATTAAAACTCTCTTATAAACTTTTTCAAATTAAATTATCAAGAATTGTTGAAGAACAGTAATTATGTTTCATGAGTCTTTCCTTTTCTTCCTTTTGAGGAAACACAGTACAATTTAATATGACTTCCATCATACCATGTTTCCCTGAAAATAAGACCTACCCTGAAAATAAGCCCCAGTTAAGATTGTCAGCCAGACGGATGCATTTAGGACGTTATGACGATGTGCCAGAAGAAGATGTCATGACTATTTGAATAAATGTAGATTGTTGTACATGAAAAAATAAGACATCCTCTGAAAAAACGCCCTAGTGCATCTTTTGGAGTATAAATTAATATAAGACCCAGTCTTACTTGGGGGGGATTTACAGTATAAGGCCTGGTCCTATTTTCAGGGAAACACGGTAGCATACTGTTACTTGATCCATCCAATAATGCTATCACTAACAGCCAACTTTGATAAAATAATGTCAAGCAAAAGAACTGTTTGCCCCATGAAATGTATCCTTAGCCCTGAGCTGAAGAAGTTGCCTCTGATGAGCTTGACACTGCTGTTTGATGAATGAAACATTATACAAGGCTTATGTTCTTTCTGAATAGCCCACATTGCCAGTACAGATAAGAATTGATTTGATGAGACTGAGTCTAGATACAAAGATTATAGTAATTATTTTGTAATCTAGATATAATTGCTATAAATCTAGAGTGTCAAAATAGACTACCGTGGTTGGAAATATTAGGGCCTCTATACATCAAATCAATGCACCTCTCTAATGGAGCATTCATTTTCCAGGTCTATGATGCCTACACTCACATTTGTGTAGTAGTTTATACATTTCAAAGACCTTGCAAGTTATTTTATCTTCACAAAAATTATGTGAGCTTGCCAAGTCAGTACAATTGTCCCATTTTTCAAAAGATAAGGATGAGTCAGAGAAGTGAAATGTCTTTCCTGGAATCTGAATTTCTTCTTTCCAACCCATTCCTCTGACCTTACGTCACACTACCGGCAAGGGCCCATATCTATAAAATGGTAAACTGGATCTGTTTGTTGGGAACCAAACTGTCATAATAGCTTTTATTCCACGCAGTGTTTCTAATATAAAAATTGATTACTTCTATATCAGAAACTGGCTCTGAAAACAAACACACATGCACAGAACCCAAGATTTTACTAACAGTTAAGCAGCCTAAACAAGTATGCTGGTCTAAATCAGTACAACAGCTTTCTTAACAATACTGTGTAATAATTCTGGGCTTCTTTACTGCTATTCCATTGAAAGTAGATTGTCATAGTAATCTCTCTAGCAAATTGAAATTGCATTTCAGTGCTTGAGCCTTGGTGTCTAAAAATGATAAAAGCACTATTTTTGAGATTTGAGGCAAAGGAGGTCAGCTTCTGAATTTCTTTACTCCTGATGTGAGCCTGACTTGGGGTTTTTCTATTTTAGGCTAAGCTCTAGTGAAGCCCAAGTCATGCACTCTGAGGTAAGCTTTTGTGCATATTACAACAGTATTAGTTACTGCTGACACAGCCATCACTCTTGTTCTTTCTAGTATTTCATTCATTCTTTTGCTGATGTCATTATGAAAAATCATGCTGGCACAGCCCAAAAGTCACTTACTATCCTCTTTTATTTATATGGCTAACATATTCTTAAAATTTTGTTCACAAAGAAGATATTAATGATACATTGATAAGCAATTTGCTTAGAGTTTCTGCTTATAGGCTTTATGAACTTATATATTGGGGTACACTACAAACTAAATAAAGCTACTAAAAAGCAAACACAATCAACAATCAGAAGTATTTATAACTTTTACAATCTGAACAGAAAGAAAAATTATAGCAAGACCTGTTCCTCCTCCCTATTGCCTAATTAATTGTGATGGAGTTTAATCTTTCATTTCTTAGTTTAATAGGGTGAGTCTTCTGTGTCACTGTACTTGTGCCATCATTAATTACCATTCCTTAATTATGAAATATGGATTTACAAGAAATGAAATCTTGTATTTTACCATCCCAAGGTTATTATACTTCCAGTGCATGGTCTATATTCTAAGGACAGTCTCATATGTGTTATTTACACTCCGTGTTCATTTGCAATACTTCTTACAAAAATGCTCATCAGAAGGCATACATTTATAATTTAACTGATAAAAATGATAAAGAAATACAAAAAATATTTTTTTAAAGAATCCAGTATAAGGACAATGAAACAGGATATATTGCCATGATGAATCTATTAAAAGCTGTCAGTTTTCACCCCATGTATAGTTCTGTTGATTACTTTTTAATCCAAGGGGTATTTTTCATAATGATGAATAGAAAGGATTTTATCATAGATAGCTGAATGAGCTTTAAAAAAAAAAAGAAAGAAAGCTTACCTAAATGAATAAGAAGTCATTTGTAGTAAGGATATATTTTAATATTAAAACATAATGAAATTATAAAGTCAGTAGTAATCTATAGCATAATGAAATTTTAAACAAAGTTGGTAGAAAGTCATCTAAAAACCAAAAGATATTTTTAGAAATGTTTCAACATCTTTAAACACTGAAGTTTCAAATTTTACATTTGTGAAAAAATACTTAAATAATTAATATTGCATAGTATTGGTGATTTTTCTTCAAAGTTCTTTAAATGCATTTTTAATTAATTTCAATACCATGATAAAACAGTTCAAGTAAGATTCTAAAAACTGTATCACATATACTTACATACCTACATACATAAGGTTAAGTAAAATTCTCTTATACATCAGTGTAAATGAACCTAACTGCCTTCATAAAATATGGACAAAACTGCAGGAACATAATTAAAATATATCAATATGGTATGCCATTGTGTGCTTTGTTTTTTTTCTGTGAGATATGTCAGATCACATTTCTTCATCAGCAGGAGTTGGTTGAATTTATGGTAGACAAGTTATATCATGACTTACAGATATCTTCATATTTCACCTTGGTTTAAATATTCTTTAAACCATACTTGTAATCATGACAGATAATTAGAAAATCACTTATTAATAATTCACACATCAAAAAGAGTAACATCAAATAAATGTGTATTATCACCTATGCTATATCACAGGTAAAATTTGACCTTCTGCAATTTGATAAATGTTGGTACTTTGCAACTTTTATATAGTAATTCTTAAAATAAATTTTAAATTTGAGTTCCAAAACAACATACATCCTGCGTCACGTTTAATAATAACAGTCACTATTGATTAATGGAAGCGTATATAAAAACAAAAAACAATTATATTAGAAGACAGATAAAAATCACATCATCTTTTCAGTTTTTTGTTTGTTTGTTTTTTCCCCCTAGGATGCTCTAGAACATCACTGCTTAAGGGACAAGAAATCCTACTTCAGGTTCAGACATACAGGTATTTCCTAGAGTGTGGGTGAAATGTGCACAACTCTTCATAAACTTAATCACCTCTTATTAAGACATTTAATCCTAAAGTACATCTACAACTATAATGCATCAACAATTTTAACTTATTTCTGTTTCATCACATTGAAGAAATATTAAGTTCTCATTTTTCTATATCCTGAAAATTCTATATACTTAAAATATCACTTATTAATTACTTGCTAACTTCTCTAGTTAAAGACAGTTTGTTATAACATACCGCAATCTAAAACATTTCTTTTTTCATATAACAGTGTTTTTTTGTTTTTTTAGTTAAATTTATTGTGGTGACATTAGTTAGTAAAATTACATAGGTTTCAACTGCACAATTCTATAATGCATCATCTATGTGGGGCGTTGTGTATTCACCACCCACAGTCAGTCCTCTTTCTATCACCATATATTTGACCCCCTTTACCCTCTTCTACCACCTCCCTTCTTCTCATACCCTCTGGTAACCATTAAACTGTTGGCTGTGTCTATGAGTTTTTGTTTCTTTGTCTGGTTCATTTGTTGCTTTTAGTCAGTAGAGCGTGAGACTCTTAAAAAATTTCTATTTAGAAAAGTTGTAACATTTTGAAATCAATGTACAACACATCAGACTCCATTTAGTTCTAATACACAATTAAAAGAGAACTCTTTGGAAATAGTATTTTAATGTACAAATTGAAAATTGCAAAATACAAATGTAAAATTTTGGTTACTTTTTCTTTATGGGACAGCTAATGTTTTCCATGTATCAGTTGGTATTTTAAGTCACCTCTAATGATAAAAAAGCCCAATGGACCACCAGAGCAATCTTTGGCTGGGAGCTCTAAATAATTTTTAAACAGTGCACTTACCATGTTCCAGCCAGGGTAGAGGTAGTCTGTACCAACAAATTCAAAGTAGTGAGCAAAACCTTCCTTTAGCCACACGTCTTCCCACCACACAGGAGTCACGAGGTCACCAAACCACTGCAGTGACAAAATGAATGCATATCAGATAAAATCAAATCTATCCCAGAATTACTTTATCTAAAATTAAATGTATTAAACTACGATTATCATAACTGGAATTCATTCCTCAATTGATTTGGGGATTTTAAAATGTGCTGTGGTAAGATTATTGACTTATCTGACTACTTGGATAACACTAGTTTCTGTGTCTTTTTTTTTTTTTTTAATAAATGCATTCAGCGAAGAACAAAAATAAAATGATCAAGGAACACACACCAACTTGAAGAATAAAGGACTCAGGAGAAAAAAAACCTTGACCACAGCTCTCTTCAATATTTGAAGACCTAGTATGTAGAAGAGGAAAAGGCTTGTGTCTTGTGGTCCTACAAGGAACAAATCAAGACTAATGGATGGAAATTAGGGTTGATGGATGTCTTCTGAGAATGCAGGAGACCCTCTAATAGACTGAGATGACCAACCATGGAGAATACTGCCTTAGAGGTGTTGAGTGACTCATCACAGAAGTACTGAAGCATTGCTTTCTAGTTGCAGAAGCAATTCAGAGAAGACATAGGCTGATTGAAGGAACTAAGGGCTTTTAAAAGGCTCTGCACTGGACTCTCCATTAGTCTATGGTAACAAGGGGCTGAACCAAAAAAATCTCTAAGATCCTTTCAATAAAAACCAATGTTGTAATTTTTAATCGGTGTTTTGATTAGATCACGATGCCTTACTCTGAAACCCTTGTTTAGCTCAACAAAAAGTTAAAAGAATTATTTTTTCATTAAAGAAAAAAATACATTCTATGCCAGGCGCATTCTTAAAAACTTGAAATTTAATGATGAAAAGTTAAATAATGTCTCTTCTCATGCAGCTGACATTTTATTGCGGAGGCAGGGGGAATGAGGTAAAATTGAAAATAAAAAATAAGTAAGCAAAAGGACAACACAATTTCAAATCCTAATAATGTGTAATAGGAATGGGGGAAGGACCACCTTAGATTATGAAAGTAAAAACATTCTAAGTATGTGACATTTGAGCTCAGACTTTGATGATAAGGAGGAGCCAGCCATGAGAAAGCCTTGGGCAATAGGATTCCAGACAATTCTAAGCAACCCTTAATGTGAACACCCTAAGTGGGAATGAGTTATTTAAGAAACAGAAAGAAAAAGTGGACCAGTATCAAATCACGTACAGCTTTAGGAGAGACAGTAGTACAGAGCTTGGTGACTGAGCATTTCGGTATTAATAATAAAGTATCATTTACTCAAGAGGATCTCTAATTGAAATACAAATAAGAGATAACTCTGAATATGGTGGTGACCACAAAATAAATGATATTTTAAATATTTTTATTCCTGATCAAAAATGCGTATTTCTTCTTTAAAATGAAAGTCTGTCTTAAGAATCGTGACAATGTGCTACAAAAGTGTTCTGAGCAGAAGAGGCATATGACCTGAATTCAGTTTTTCAACGACCTCTCTGGTTTCTGTCGGGAATAACAGGTACAGAAGCAAGACAGGAAGTAGGAGAAATGGTTAGAAGAACGTGAACTTCAGAGGGGCTAGAAGTTTTTGGAGGAGGATGGTGCTTTGGAAACGGTGAAGGGGGTGGGGGCAAGAGGAGTCACTCTACCTCTAGGCCCTGAGATGCTGGAGATGTGAGCAGGGATCCTGGGGGCCAGCCAGGTCCAGTTAGTGGGCCAAGGCAAGGAATCACTCAGAAAAGAAGATGGAGCTGTCGGGTGTTCACTTCAGCAGCAGTGGGGGCAAATCATAGCAACAGTTTTTTTGTTGTTGAATATGTACTCTTTGTCTAATAGTATTCTAATTGCTTTGTTTTGGAAAAACTTCTTTAGTCTTCTCAATAATCCTAAACTGTAGATATTATTATTAGCCCCATTTTACACAGAAAACTAAGACACAGAAAAGTAAAGAAAAAAAACTTGCAGCTACTAGATGATATATGGCTGGGATGACAGGTTCTTCAATTCAGAAGTCCGAGTGGCAAGCTTTGGAGGTTGTCGGAGGGGATTGGAGAGTGACCTCACCAAGGGAGGGGTAGAGTGGTCTGAAGATGAGACCCAGACGATAAAGGTGATCTGTGAGCTGGTGATGAAGGCAAACAAGTTTGTTGCATGATGCCATTTGCCCTGACTGACACGAGAAGAAGGTTTCTGATCAGTGCAAACTGGAAGCTCAGTGCCTGGGAGTGACTGCACATTCCTGAAGCTTCTGTGAATGGGAGGGAGCTGCTGGGTGAGCCTGCTTTCTTAGGCAGCCTGTGGGGCAAGAGCACTTTCACCTAAACTAGACCAAATCTGGACCTGTTTTATCCCACTGCCCTTGGATGGGGAGAAGGCTCAAATTGACACATTTCTGGGATGTTTCACTGTGACTCTCATTTGGAGACAAGAACTACTTACCATGATTGATTAAGCACTTAATACCTATCAGGATCTAAACTGAGCACTTAACGTATATTATTCCTTCAATAAACACAAAAACCTCATGATATTTAAAAAAGAGAAGAATTGTGACAATAAGTAGGTAAGGAGAGAGTAGACAATAATTAGGCAATGATAGTGAAAATTATTATATGTCTCTCCTAGCTTCTGGTTCATTCCTTCCTAGTAAGTAACCTAACACTAACTACTAAGTTATAACAATAAAGTAACTTATTAGGTTGTTGCAAAAGTAATTGTGGTTTATGCGATTATTTTTAATGTTTTAAACCACAATAACTTTTGCACCAACCTAATAGAATAAAGAACAAATGAAATCCAGTTCTAGGAACATTGATAATATTACTGATGTACTCATTTCAACAGAACTATACAGGTAACTTATTTCTAGAAATGTTCAAAAAGGAAACTGTTTTTGCCTCAAAGAATTGTAATTTTAGCTGGAAACCCTTCTCTTTAGCACAGTGGAGGAGCCCTGGTTATCTCTGTAATGGATCCCTTTAAGTCTCTGAGGCAAAGAACACCTGTCCAACTCGGCCAGCATGACAGGTACAAACATCTTACAGGTTCACTGCAAAAGGCTGACATTTAGGTAAATGGTCGTATGGCCTGGACCAATTTATCATTAAGTCAGCATTCATGTATTAGCATTAGCATTTCACCTTTTTTCACTGACGGGATTTTCCACAACACTCTTTCTTAAGTTTTTCTAGCTTTTTAAAAAGGTTTTAGGTTTATAATAAATTGAAGTCTTACAGTATCACAAGGAAATTTCTGGTGTTTTGATTTAAAAACTATCCATAGTTACAGGTAACAAGGACCAACATTGCTTTCTATTAGCATGAACATTTATTTTCAGTTTTTTTCTCGCTACAATCAAGATTCAAATAAGCATTGCAAAATCTCTGTAATACCTTCCACTCATTATAAGAAAGTGCATAAAGTCAAAATGAAATTAATTTTATCTTAGCTTCACTACAACATTTGCTAATTTACATATGAATTTCTACACATGGCAAGACAAAAAAATATCAATCATTTGAGAACAAAGCGTCTATGGCCGAGTTAGTGAAAAACTTCCTAAGTGTCTGTGTGATGGGAAAAGGGGAATAACAAATTGATTTCAGCAAAAGTAAATTTTGACATGTACACAAAACTCAGCTGCATCTCACAGCAAAGCAATAAATCATTGCCATCACTGCACTTACCATATATACACACCAATGATCACAAGAAAATAAAGCAAGGTTGACAAGGAATAGTAACTGGATACGGTCTCCAATGAGGCTGCTGGGTGGCAGTGCCATCTCACTCCTCAGCTCAACTGAATGACAGTTGCTTATTCAATATGATCAGCGTGTTTGCTTCTGTTTGTGCTGCCATCTGAGAAAAACGATGTATCTTCCAGAAAGAACTACACAATGTTCTATATACAATTAAAACTTAATTGGGAGAATAAGAATTTAGCTCCTAATCTAAGTATCTGAAATCATTCCACATTCTCAATAGTTAGCAATTATACTTACACCCGATCCTTTTTCTCATACCTGGTGACATATCTCATGAACAATGACCATGGTGACATCCAGCAAATAAGAAATAGACGAAACACTGGGATCCAGCAGTATTCTCTGTTCCACAAAAATACTTAGTCCCCAGTTCTCCATAGCAGCATACGGATGCTTAGGCACAGCTAAAAGATCTAGAAATAGAATAAAACAATTCCGAAGACTTTAACAAACATCCCAGATTCTAAAGAGTCATGTCCCCCAAAAATCTAAATATCCTAATTAGAAGGAATACTTGTTTCTTCATAACTTTTTTCTAAATTAAACTACCTGCCGTTTCTACATGACAGCAGAAATATAGGCTATCACTGTAAACACGGGCCAGGTCCATTCATCACAGTTCATTTTCAGACCCAATGCAGTAGGAGGCTTGAAGCATCAGCACCATTATTGATGGGCCCATCCTAATAAGTTTCAGAAAGTCAAGGAAACCAAATGCAACAGAAACCTACAGAGTCAAAACACATAGTGTCTTCTAATGAAAATATATTCAGTTCAGTGCAGTGACTACTGTTCTCTCATTTTTACCTCAATATCTTTCGAAAGAAAACATGTTATGTCAGTGTAAAAGTGTGAGGTGTCATTTTTCTAATGGCTTGAATTCTATTTTTTCAGTTCTATTAAAAATAAAATGTCACATGCAAATATAACATAGAGAAAACTATGGTAGTGGATATAGTGGCAAAAGGACTATTGTGGGAATCTGTAGGCTTTGGCTCTGGTCTTGCCTCCACCATTAACTAGAGATATGACTTCGGTAAATCACTTAATTTCTTAAGGCCGCAATTCTTTCACCTATAAAACATAAGGTTATTGACCTTCATTATCTCGAAAATCCCTTCCAGCTAAATCTATGATTAGATGATTCTAAGATTTCTGCTTATTTTAAAAGGACATAGAGGTATTATCAACTTCTGGTGAGGGTGACAATAGGTTCATGCTTTGATGTACTCCCTCTGCTCCAAACACATAGTGATGATACATAAAAATATTAAAAGGCAAAACTGAAACAATTTCTCCATGCTTGAAAACAAACCTTTCCATGGACCAGAAATGGTACAGAAATGCAAAATAGTGCTTGTGTGTAAAGCCACAGGCCTGCTGGGTTCTGGCTCCAGGAACAGGCATTCGCAGCTGAGAATTGGCTCCAGCAGGATGTGACGTAGCCAAAGAGACTGAAGCCAAGCTGACTGCTTGATGCCAGGGATTGAGGTAGGACATGCATGCTCATGAGAAGGGCTGAAGAGAGCTGGTGCTCACTGCTTCTTGAAAAAGGTATTCCACTTCCCAATATAAACCCTGGAGTAACTCCTAAGGATGCCAAGAAAAAACTGGTACAAGAATGTTTACTGCAATCTTGTCTACAAGGGTGAAAATGGAAAACTAAATGCCTTTCATCAAGATAATGAGCAAGGAAAATGTGAAATCGCTATACAAAGGAATACTATGCAGCAATTAAAACAAATTATCTCACTAGGAGATTCGAACACAGCATGTGTCAACATAGATAATCTGAAAAACATAATATTGAGGGAACAATGAAGGTGTAAAATGACCCTTACCATATACTGTTTAAAACAAGCAGAATAATATCCAGAATATTAATGTACATGAATACTCACACATGTATCCACATAGCCAGACACATAATATTCAAATGATAAATACCAAATTCAGAATCACGATTGCTTCAGGAAAGAGAGGAGGAGAAAGGGATGAGAGACGGTCTTTTAGGTTCCTGGACCCAATTTCAACTTCGGGGTGTGGGGGCGTCCCACATTACTAACAAGCAGTTCATGGGCACTAGCTGGGTGTCTGAGAATTCAACTCAGCTTGGACCCTATCTACCCAAGGATAGCATCAGATTCCACAGGTTAAGGGCTCAGTCTTACAAGACTCCCCACACCACCACCCCCCACACACACGGCAACATCAGATGCCTACCACAAACCTAGGTTGTTACCTGTACTTCTGACTGACCAGAGGTAAATGAGAGGTTCCCATGATCTCCTCTCTGGTTTGATTAATTTGCTACAGCAGCTCACAGAACTCAGAGAAACATTTTACTTAACTAGATCACCGGCTTTTTATAAAAGGATAGAACTCAGGAACAGCCAGATGGAGGCAATACATAGAGCAAAGTAGTAGGGAAAGGCACAGAGCTTCCATGCCCTCTCCAACCCCATTAACCTCCTCAAATCTCCAAGGTTTACCCACCCAGAAGCTCTCTGAACCCTGTCCTTTGGGTTTTTATATAGTCTCCATTACATAGGCATAATTGATCAAATCACTGGCCATTGGCAACTGAACTCAATCTTCAGCCTCTCTCCCCTCCCAGGACGTCAGGGGGTGGGAATGAAAGTTTTAACCCTCTAATCACAGGGTTGGTTCCCCTGGAAACCAGACCTATCTTTAAGTGAATTCCAAAAGTCACCTCATTAATATAAAAGATAACTTTATTGCTCTTAATACGTAGCAAATTCCAAGTGTTTTGGGAGCTGTGAGCCAGAAACCATGAAGGAAATACAGTGGTACCTCGGTTTTCGAACATAATCTGTTCTGGAAGACTGTTCAAGTTCTGAAACATTCAAAAACCGAGGCACAGTTTCCCTATAAAAAGTAATACAAAATGAATTAATCCATTCCAGACCTTTAAAATCAACCCCTAAAACTTCAAATTTAGCATGAATTTTACTATCTAATGATACCATAGATCCATAAAATTTACAGCGTTCATAAACCGAAATGTTTGTCAATGGAGACATTTGAAAACCGAGGTACCACTGCATATATGAGAAATATGTAGCTGGTCATTTAAATGACCAACTACATATTTCTTAGAAATCACAGTATCACAGATGGTCACACAGGGATTGCAAATGTGTCTTCAGTGTTAATTTTTTAAAGCAGGTGATGAGTATATGGGTATTATTTGTATTATTGATTATTTTCTGTATGCGTTAAATATTTCATAATAAGAAAAAGAATAAAATAATAGTCTTACAATTTGGGTGACTTTATTCATGACTTCAACAAACATCTCAGCATTTGCCGTGTCCTTAATTCTGAAATGCATATTAGAATAAGTCAGGTACGGTCCCTGTATCTGTTACATTTTAAACCAAGAATGGCGACATGACTGCTTCACGCAAGAAATAAAGCAAGGATAAAAAGTGCTGTAAAAAGAGATAAAACAAATCTTGTTGGACAGGTTTTTGAAAGAGGTAGTGTTTGACTTGGACTTGAAAAGATAAGTAAGAATTAAAAAGGCAGACAGAGGTACTGTCTGTATTTATTCATACGAGTATTGAGTATTAATTGAGCA
This sequence comes from Rhinolophus sinicus, assembly GCF_036562045.2. Classification (NCBI taxonomy): domain Eukaryota; kingdom Metazoa; phylum Chordata; class Mammalia; order Chiroptera; family Rhinolophidae; genus Rhinolophus; species Rhinolophus sinicus. The sequence continues at coordinate 133,053,540 of NC_133752.1, forward strand.
GCTCCTTGGCTCAGTATAAGCATTGTTCTGTCCTTTAAGCTCCTTGCTCCCTGCTCTCATGGGACTTATATTCATACGTGGCTGTGTGTAGGAGGAGGAGGTCACTTAATGAGTAATAAATGAATGAAAGAAATTTAGTAAATGGTAAACGCAACAAACAAAACATAACAGAGTAAGACAGTAATTGACCAGTGGGATAGGGAGGGTATGCGTGATCAAGGCAGACGTCTCCAAGATAATCACATTTCACTTGAGACATGAATAATGGTTGAAGCCAGCTGCTTGAAGATCCATGGAAGAGGGCACAATAAATGCAAAGGCTGTAAGGTGGAAACGAGACACACAGAAGGAAGGTCAGTGTGGCTGAAGCATAGAATGGAGAAGAACATAGATCGGAGAATTAGTACAAATTGCAAGTACATAACAAATAGACATTCTTCTATTTCAGATTTTAACTTGAGACCTTCCCTAAATATGAACAAACTGGGCAACAGAACAACATTGTGTCAACTCTGCCTGCCACCAGCAGATGGCAATGGCAGTAGCATATCTGGTGTCATTTACTTGTAGGAACCTGTAGATTTAGGAACAATCCTTCGGAAACCAAATCTGTTGCAAAACAGAGGTGCTTCTGTAAGCCGGAGTTCTCCGAGAGCCGAGAGTAGTCAGGTCCCCAAGACTAAGTGAGCAAATGAGGCCACGCACTGGAATTTGGATTGGCTCAAAAGGCACAGAGAGACAACTCCAGACATGGGCCAGAAGCAGAGTCTGGGAGTTTGGAATGACGAAGAAGGTACACTTAGGGGCAGTTATCAGACAGCAAAAGCCTGACAAGCCACGTAAGCAGATACGATGAGGGGGCAACTGAAGGTTGGCGCCAAAGATATCAGGCAATGGTGACTTAGGCAGGCAGCTGATTTCATATTGGTTTCCAGCGGTCTGAGGGCACAAAAGTCAGACCTGGGTAACAAGACTATACATCAACCAGACAAGGACTCCAGCAAATAAAGTCAGATTCAGATAAAATGATTAAGAACAGAATAAAACACAGAGAGCTCAGTAATAAGAAGCAGCAGAAATAGACAGGTGTTATAGCAGATATAGGAAACCAGATCTATGGATGGTAGAAGGGAAAAAAGAAAAATTTTTAAAAAATAGACTATGCTATACACTCTCAATATCCTTTGAACAAAGCACTGAAGAAACTTGGAATTTGTTCCACTATTGAGATTTTAACTGTGTCTCTCTGCTCTCCACCTTCGTAACTTAGGGAATTTAATGTAATAGACTTACTATATTTTAAGAATACGTGTATGAAGTATATATAAAGACTTGTACACAATGTTCATTACAATTTTACTGTTAATAGCCAGAAACTGGAAATAAATCAAATGTCCATCAACAGGTAAATGGATAAAGTGTGGTATATCCATACAAATACTACTATTCTGCAATGAAAAGAAATTAACTACTGATAAATACAACAACATAGGAGAATCCCAAAAAGTTATACTGAGTAAAAAGGAAGAAAAAATATACATGTTGTATGACTCATGCCATTTTTATAAAATTATAGAAAATGCAAACTAATCTGTGCTGTCAAAAAGCAGATCATCTTTACCTGTGGACAACGATGAAAAGGGTTAAGAAGAAAACAACAGGAAACTTTGGGAGGTGATGGAAATGCTCACCAGGGTGGTGATTTCATGATATTCACATATTTTAAAACATCAGATCGTGTACTTTAAATCTGTGTAGTTTACTGCATGTCCCTATACTTCGATGAAACTGTTTAAAAAATACCTTCTATACCTGAAATATTCTTTTGCTGAAAAAAGATAAGATTTATTGACAATGCGTTAAATTATTTTAATTTTTGCAAAATAAATTTGCCATGAGGCTATATCCATTAAAATGTGCAACCATAACTCTTCAATATGCCTTGAAAACAGAAGTAAAAAAACACCAACGTTCCATAATCTAATTTACTTCGAAATTCAAAGAAAATCCTGGATAAAATTATGCATAGCAGTCTATTTCCAATTAATTACTACAGTCCTAAAAATTGTAGACAGATAGCAGATATTCATATAGCACTAGTGAATGTGATTACATAAATTAACATAAAAATCTGACTTTCTCTACCTGCTCCTTTCAATGCACTATAATTTGCCTTCTGCCTTTAACACTATGTTGAAACAGCCCTTGAAAACCAAGATCGCAACATCTCACGGAGACTTCTGTTATTTTTTTAACATTGCAGAGATTATCATACTTCAATTCCGATCTGTTTTAACAGGATATCCATTTTTCCCTCTACTTCTTAAATTAGCCTTTCTTTTTGTTGTTGTTGTTTTGTTTGTTTTGGTATTTTTTTTCCTTGTCATCCTTTGACTTCTGAAAATCAAAGTTCCCAGGATTTCTGATAGTGGGTTTTTGTTTTTGTTCATTCTATAATACTAGTTGTTTTCTTTGAATGTTCTCACACACTCCAATGTTGTCCATCACTACCCACATGCCCAGACAGCTCTCTTAGAGCTCTACAGGAAGATATCTAAGCACATTTATAGTAGACAGTTACCTGATAGCCCCTTAATGTACTATTCCTTCTCAAATAGCCCCCTCCCATTTAATTTGCCTTACACTTTCAGAAAACCTTGCAGCTCCTCTTCTGCACTCTGGGTAGTCAGCCACCATGAAAACATGTCCCACTAGCCTGACAACACCATGCTTTGAGGAACCCTAAAACCATACGGAAAGATCTAAAGAATCACCACACGGAGCCTCATAGTACGTATGAACAGAAATCCAGTCTCCAGCATCAGGGGCAGTGTTCCCATACATAACTTTGGAAACTAGAAATATACACTAATGCATTCCACATAATTAACCACTAGCAAAAAAAAAGTGTGCAATATCAGTCCTCTCCATTCTACTAGTCACACTGTGGGCTCACAGATCATCATCATTTGTCATCAGAATAAGATTCATTGCCCTAGTTGTGGGCTGCTCCAAAGCCTGGCTCCAGTATGAGAGTCTGGTATCCTCCAGCTCAGACATTTTCTGCCACATTATGAAGCTCACACACCAAGTTCTGTCTAAGAGTGACAGCACTAGAGGAGATCTATTTGAAACATGACCTCAGATACTTGTCAGTTGTCCTGCTTTCTCTTGACACTTTCTCTTTTGCCTAAGCCAGATTCCCGAGAGTCATGGCTTTCCTCCACGATATTTCTTTGCCAGCCAATGTCTGTCTTCAAGTTGTCCACATCCAAATTTGTCAATTCATTTTGAATTTGCCATTTATTTATCTAAATATTTTGAGACCAGTAAAAGCGTCTCTGCTAAGATCAGAAACAAAACCCCAGACTTCAACCTTGAGCTTGAAAAAGGATAGAAAGTTCTGGAAGATGAAAGGTTGAATACCAAGGAAAGAAGTATTACCCCTAGCAACTCTAGAGCATCACCTCAGCAGCCAGTCCCTTTCATACTTAGGCAGAGAACAGACCTGCTCCCAAGCCCTGAGTATGGTCAGAGGATGTGGTGTTTTTGTTATAAAGCTGCAGTGGTCCCTGCATGGGAGTGAGTTTTCTGCTCAGTAAATCTAAGTGCCATACATTAATCTTAGACGTTTTGGTCTCACAGATGAGAAAGATCTATAAGGCTTCTCATGGGAATAACTGCTCTTTCTTCTTTTCCCTGTACATGTAGTACATTTCATTCATTCATTCATTCATTCATTCATTCATTCATTCATTCACAAAGCTTGTTGAGTCCTTACTCTACACCAACAGAGAAGGAGACTGACCAGGGCCCTGCTCTCATAGAACTCACATTCCAGCTGCCAGGGTGGAGAGGAGATGGGTAGGGTAGGGAGCCAAAACATACTCAGATAAATAAATAATCAAGATAATATGAGACTGCAATTGGGACTGTGATGAAAATAACACAGGGTATGTTAAAGAGTAATGGGGTTGGCAGGAGGAGAATTCAGATTGAGTGACCAGGAAAAGCCTCTCTGAGGAGTTAACACCTAAACTGAAACACCAACCCACTTGAACCTTAGCTCTGAGGCAGGTCATTTTTCATCTCAATTGTAGCATTTCCAGTGCCTAGGATAGTGCCAATGCATGGCTGATATTCAACAACTAATTGCAAAATGAATGAATAGTTTACCTTCTGACGACAATTCATGCTGAATATAGCTTACAGCTAGTTTTGCCTGGTCTTACAAACCAAACAGATGTGCAACCGTTACCAATACCCATTCAAAAAAGAGCACTAAATTTTGCAGTTCTGATCATCATTTCTACTGTTTTACTCTCTGCCATGTGAAAGGTTCTGCTGCAACTTTAAATCACCATCCTACTCCTCTACTAACTATCACCCAGAAGCACTCTCTCTAAACCCAAAGACATATTCTGAACTCTTGGCCTGGTCCTTCCATCCCAAATCCATCTGGCACTCAAATCTCCAGGCTTTTGACCTAACTCCATCTTCTTTCCTGCATCACAACAGTGTCTTCCCATATTGTCCTCGAACAGCATCTCACTGATAATCCAAGTTACCTTTCTGGCACTGCTGCCCAGGCCTTCTTGGCAGAGGGTAATGGACATAACAGTTAAAAGTTGGAACTTTGAAATCCACGCTGTCTGGATACGGACCGAGGTCTAACACGAGCTATGAGACATTGAAAAAAATTGTTCACGCTCTCTGTGTCCATTTCCTCATTGATAAATGGTGATATGAATGATACCTTCCTTGCAGGTTTTTGTGAAGATTAAATAAGATGGTCCATGTAAAGCACTTAGTCCTAAGCACATAACATGATAAATTAATGTTATCACTATTTGGAATCTTTTCAGTTCATCCACACCTGGGGGAATCTAAAGCGTCACCAGCCTTAGCTTGGGAGAGGAATCTTGTGTTTGAACAAAGATTAAGTGTTGGTTAGTATATTAGGCACTTTGATTTCTGAATTGAAATTTTATTTTATGACATAATGCAACAATAAGGATCTACCTAACAATGAATCAAGGAAACATCATAGGACATGTCCATATTATCATTCAGAGACACTGAATAAATTTTAAAGGTATACCAGGTAAAAAACAATGCTGTATTTTGAGGATGACATAACTGCGATTTGCTAAAGATACTATCTACATAGGCTTTATGCTTAAATATAAAAAATAAAATTCCTTGCTCTGACAGTTGCCATATGCAGCTAGGAGAAATACAAATTGCTTTTGAAATAGAAGTATTAATAAGATAAAATTCATAGAAGCCAGACATATTGGTATTTATAATGTGAGCGCAACCAACTTATTCTTCCTTTCAAGTGAACATTCTGATTTTTTTTTTTTAACTCACAAACAGGTTAGGTTCTGAATGGCTGTGTTTCAAGTTCATCTGAAAGGAGTTTCAAGCTTTGCTATCCCTGGATACCTTTCTACCAAATTTAAAAGTGAATCAACCTTCAATGTTTTAAAACAAAACACACTTTTCTCCTGATAGACTTTCTATTTGGGCATCTTTCCATCAAAAAAATAAAAAGACTAGTTTCAGTTACACAGTTTGGCCGATAACAGAATTTTCATCAGCATCACTTGTACTCACAAGCCTACCATTAAAGTTCTCAAACTCCTAGCATTCTCCTGAATTAGCATTAGGCTACAATACGTACTCAGGATTTTTTGCTGATCGTCCTGTCACACACTCAAAAGTTCGTTTTGTTTTGTTTCTCATCTGTAATCACTTTTCCTCAACACTTACTGATTACTGTCAATTGCAAAGGAGGAGCACTTTTCATGTGTTGCTTAAGTCCCTTTTTCCCTGAAAAAGAATTTCTATACCAGAGGACTTATCCCATATGCACAAGGAACATTTGTCATTTTCTCACCCATTGAATTTTTAAAATTAGCTCTACTTAAATTTCCATCATCATATTTTCATCTTCTTCTGAGCACTTTCAAAATTCATGGTCTTTGCTTTAATGGACATGATTAGCTGTAAACATAGGAAACACACTAAATGATCCCTGTCCCCATCATTCGGTGACAGGCCGAATTGACTAATGCTTGTTATATAACAAAGACTTGCTGTTATCTAAGAGAATGTAGATTGAATGCAAAGGTTCCTCTCTATTAAGATTTCACTTATGATATATTTTAATTTATCCCTGAAATACTTATTCATTACCTAATATAGGCCTGATCTGAGCACTGGATAGATACATCTTGAACAATAAAGATGTAGTCCCATTAAACTCTCATGGAGCTTAAAAACTAATGGGGGATATAAACAAGTTAAAAAGTACATATATATATATATTATATTATATTATATTATATTATATTATATTATATTATATTATATATTACATTACATTACATTACATTACATTACATTACATTACATTATATTATATTATAGACACACATGAAGGAAACTGCAGGATAGCGCATATGCTACAATGAGTACGCAGTATAATGGGTGCAGCACAGAGCCAAGACTGAGAACATGGACTCTGAAGCCAGGCAGCCTCCTTCAAAACGCAATTCTGCTACTTAATGGGGCACATTACTTATCACTTATGCCCCTCATTTTCCTTACCTGTGAAATGGAGATTATAACTGCAACGATTTCACAGGGTTACTACAAGGGCTATTGTTGGAACATAATTCTCAAGGGTCTCTCACATCTCTGTGTGTCTTATCAGCACAGACATTGACTGCTTTTTGTTTCAAACTATCTTTATAAGGATATTTGAACAGCAAAAATAGAGAGAGTATCCTCTCCTGTCCAAAGGACAGTCATACATACCATCACTTATTCAAGAATCAGATTCCCCAGGCTCAGGATTCCTCACCGGTAAGATAATCAATTGCATATGCAGGTCTCGTCCAGACCTCTTTGTATTGCTGCTGGGAATTTGGGCACAGGGAAATGGCACACACACACAAAAAAAAATGCTGACGTTCTGCCTACTGCTATAGCTAGAGCAATAAAGTTTTTATGTCAAATCTCGGAGTTTCATATCTTCTGTCAACATTCATGAAACAATGACAGGCTGACATGTCAAACTTGCAAACAAGGTAAGTTAAAATCTCAGAGCCTTCACAGTTTTGACCACTGTGTGAGTTAACACGTGTGAGGTACTTAGAACAGTACCTAGCAAGTGGTAAGTTCTCAATAGCTGTCAGCTACTGTGGTAGACAGAAAAATGCCCCTCCAAAGATATCTATCCATGCCTTCATTCCCAGAACCTGTGAATATATCAGATTATTTGGCAAAGAGGAATTAAAGTTGAAAATGGAATTAAGGTTGCTAATCAGCTGTCTTTAAAATGGAAGAATATCCTGAATTATCCAGATGGACCCAATATAATCTCAAAAGTACTGAAAAGTGAAACCAGGAGGCAGAAGAGTCAGTGTCAGAGTGATGCAATGTGAGAAATACTCTGGAGGCCATTGCTGGCTAGGAAGATGGGAGGGGGACGTGAGCCAAGGAATACAGGCAGCATCTAGGAATTAGAAAAGGCAAGAAAATTTATGGATTGTCCCCTAAAGCGTCTAGTGAAAGCAGTGTCAAACTGCCAACCTACAGAATGGTAATATAATAAACCTGTGTTATTTTAAACCAAAAAGGATGTGGTAATTTGGTACAGCATTAATAGGAAACTAATAGAATATCATTATGATCATCATTATCATTATAATTATCACTATTACTATATTGATAAATATAGTATAGTATAGTAATAACTAAACTATATTACTGTATTATAATATATTACAATATATTATATATACTATATTCTTACATAATATATATCAATATTATATAATATTTTGCTATATTACATACTATAATATATTACTATAATAGTATTACTATATTATTATCATGATTACTATATAAAAGAGATCCCAAATCTTAACAAAAGGATGGGGAAAGGCTTTCTGGAAGAAGTCAATTATGGGATCTGTTAACTAGAGGGAAAGTATATTTCACGCTAAGGGTATATGCAAAGAAGTCTGAGAGAACATGGTACTTTCAGTAAACAAAAACAGGATCAATATGGCTGAAGTATACAGTGACAAATCCTGTTTTGAACATGCTGACTTTGAGTTGCTTCTGGGACATCCAAATGAAGATATTAAGAGGTCGAATATAGAGGTCTGACATGTTGGGACGAAGTCTGGGCTGGGGGAGTAGATTGAAGAAGTCATCAACTCATATATAGTAGACTATGATGAATGCTGAGTGTAAAAGAGGGCTAAGAAGATGTCTGAGAATCACTGAGATTTAAGAAACAGGCAGAGGAAGGGGGCAAGTGGAGCAGGGCCCAGAAAGGATACTAACAGGCACTGTCATACGACGGGGGGGAGCCAGGAAAGTGTGACATTACATTACTCAAGAGTAGTGATGCACAGCAGATGGAGACGAGAGTCAACAGTGTCTATGAATATCTTAGATATATTTATAAAACACAGATATTATACACTCAAGAAGTTAAATATTAGTTAATGATTTTAAAGAATACTACGTTACCATTCAATATCATTCTTAACAGGTTTTTTGAATGAATTATAAGACCTTTCACACACAGATATAACATCAAGTATTTCATGTATGTTAGCATCATCATCTGAAGGAGCCAGGGGGGTGAAATAAACAATACTCAGTTAGGGGCTTTCATCAATGAGTGGTATTTAATGAGTGGTAGTTGCTGGGGTGGGCCCATCCCACAGCATGGAACCTAGGAGCCTTGCTTGTTTCAAAAGTCTGAAGTAGTTGGGAGTCATTGTAGCAGTTTGGATAGCTATTTCACACTCTTTAATTGACAGATTCACATTTCCAGCAGAAGAGAATATGAAAATAGTACTACTTATAAATGAGCATTCTTACCTCTTGAAAGTTGGAGTTGTCACTAAAATGTATTTCCAAATTCATATGCATTTTAGACAGCCTGAGTACAAAGTGGTTACCTCTAAAAGAAATTATTTATGTAAGTTTGGTAAAGTGGGAACAAAGATTCATTGTGCCTTAAGGCCAGTTCCTCTTAGCATAAACTGTACTAGTAGTAGACACAATATTCAATTAAAAAAAAACATATAATTCAAAGAAACTAATGTTGGATTCTTAGCTTAAAACTGTCTAGCATTAATTTCAGTAAAATCAAATATTTGTTGAAGCTCCTGAGGAAAAAAATCTCTGAAGCCCAATACTTGTTGATTTTTTTTTTTTTATCACTTCTTACTGCAGTACAAACTGGCATCTAAACAATGGATAAATTTTCAGAGAGCTAGTAGTATAAAGAGGAGATACCAAAATTCACTATAGATTTTAAAGGCTGCTAGGGAAATCTCTGATGGTGTTTGGGGTAATGAAGGCAGAGAAAAGGGAAGAAAATAGACGTTAAAAATAGCACAATTATAGAAATACAAAACGTGGTGACACTGTTACTTCACTAAATTTTGACACTAACTTGAAGCAAATTTGCCTTTAAGAGAACTAAAAGAGAATGTTATCAATTTAGTTCTTGGCTTGTTACTAAGACTTTATCTTTTTATAATTCAAATTCATAGATTTAGCATTTAAAATAGCATCAAGTCACACAATGCTGTGAAGAAAAATAAATGTCATGTCCCATTCAGGCTGAATTATGTATCAGATGCGAAGTACTGATCAAAATATGAACCATCTTTTACTACCAGAGTTACCTGATACTTTGTTATAAATATCTTCTTGAGAGTATAAAGAAACCGCCTTTTCCAAATTTTTCTACAGAAGTGTTTCTGACAGCTTCTATTCAATGATTTTCCTTTTCAGAACCCACTACTAAGCGTTCCAAATATTCCCTAGTTCAATTTACATTAGATCAAGAAATGAAATACAGAAAGAACTAATAATGAGCCAGAGATTGAACTGAACCCTTTACTTCTCCAACCTCCAGTATCTAACATACATCACTAAGTTATATTCTGAAAGTATGTTTTATAGTTTGGAAAATATTTTGTGGGCCTAATGGGGAAATGCTGAGAAGAGGGGATTTTTTTTGTACCCATCACAAAAATGTTTCTCCTAATGTAAATACTCAGGGAATTGACATGATGGAAAATTGCCTGAAGCCACTTTCCTAATACCAGTTAATAGAACATGAGGGTTCTATAGCTGAAAACAACATGTAACTGATCACGGTACACTTGCAGCAGGAAGACTACCGTGAAGAAAATAGTAACACCCTTCTAGTTATTTCTGTTTCTTCTTGTCCTCCAAATACACTATGCAAATTTTTTACTTGTGTCGTGTGTCTTGGAAGCTGTCTGAACAGTTATTAAAATGAAAACCAGTATTCTGTGGAGTGCTGCACTAAAATGAACAGGTCCAAGAATACTAAAGTTCCTGCTCATGTTTTGCAGTAGCATTTGGGATATTCTAGTCCTGGGTGGGGGATGGTACCCTTACAGACTGACCACCTTACAGCCTGGGCAGAAAATGCTGCAAAGTGTTTGTGTTTGGGAAGCTCTAAGAGCTAACTACCTCAAGGCGCTTGTGTCCACCTCTCTGGATCTCAGTGCACTATGCATGCATGTGTATGAATGTGTGTATGTGCATATACACGTGTATCTATAAGTACATATGCTATAATATTTATATAGTATGTGTATTATATAATATTCATATAATATGTATATTATGTAAATATACATACTGAATGTACATTACATATTACCTATATACACATACACACACACACTATATATATATAGTTGAAATTAGTTAAATTTTGGTAAATACATTGCATTTTATGAGTCTATCATCTTAAATTCATGCTGGAAGTAGACTGCTCTGTATCTCATCCAGTGTAACTTCAGGCAGATGAAGGTATTAAAATCAGGCCACAATTGTGGATTTTGTCCCGTGGGGTCCAATTTAACAATAATAATAGCTAATAATACTTTCCAAAAATCATCCGCAAGGTTCCACATTAGCTACACAAATACAATACCTATAACTTCTCAGCTGGTTTTTACTCCTAACCTCCTGATCTCTACCACTCCTCAAATTCCATCAGTTGTTTACTAATAGGTGTATTCTCACATTTAATGTAATTGCCTGCAGAATCTCAGGACCAGCTCCAGATCTCGTGAACTAGAATATGCTTTTAACAAAATCCTCAAGAGATTCACATATACATTAAAGTCTGAGAAGCCCTGACCTATAGCAAATCTTCCAAGGTGGGTGCTTTTCCCCCAGATGTTATATATGACCATCCATGGAGGTGTGAGAGTAAATTAGAACTTTTATTTGAATTTATTTTTGTCTAATATAGATAATCTTTCCTAGACAAATTGCCAAGGACCTGGAAGAGAGAGCAGGACCGCTTTGCTCATTAGTTCCCTTTCAAGAGATTGGGGCATGGTGATAGTACAGGAGCACCCAATTAAATGGCTTTATGGATTACACTACCTAGTTTAACTAAACAAACCCTTACAAAATAAATAGGTGGCCTAAAAAGATTCCTACAAAAAAATTACAGATTTGAGATTAATACTAATTAATCAAAGATATCAAAAACAAGTAAATGATGGAGCTGACAGTTCTTCAATTCTAAGTAAGAATAACTAACGTTTTTGGAGCGCATACTAAAGGCCAGACACTTTCTGATTTAAGTGCATTAATTCAGTTAATCCTAACAGTTCTTTGAGACAGACACTATTCATGGCTCCATTTTGCAGGATTAAGGCACAGAGACATGAAGTAAATTGCCCAGGCCTGTTTGTTCTTAGCAGAGAAGGCACTGTAACTTTGGCTGTCTGATTTAGATCTCCCAGCCACTACACTCTATTCACTCTATTGCATTTGCATTATAAGGTAAAAACAAAGATATTATTTATTACAAAAAAAAAAAAAAATTGATCAAGAGTACTTGCACTATTGGTTTACATTCATGCTCATTAGCAATTAAACATAGTAATGCTGGGATTCAACTCCTACTCCCAGCACAAGAACGCAGGACATGGTGAGGCCAAAAAGGAACACCCACGGAGCCATAGATAGGGGAGTCATACCTCTATATTCTCGCTGGCGGCTGGGTTGGAGACACAGGAAGCAGGAGTCACACGATCCACAACCTGCCATCCGCTTCTCTGCCAACCAACCAACCCCTTCGCATAGCTACAGCAGTTATATTAGTGGTGGCTGATGGCTAACTGGTTACAGCTGTTGACCAACCAGTCACAGCTGATGGCCATCTATTACCCGAGCCAGCACCTTTCCATGTGAGGCTGAGAGCCGGGAAACTTCTCTCTGGGACTCTGCCCCCACCCTACATGTTATGCCTTGAAATTTAGTTAATAAAAGTATCATGTGCGCTACTTCAAACTTAAATAAATATAGCTAAGTACAAGTTAACATACTCCAAAATATCTGGCAATAGGATACAACCAGAAAAAAAAAAAAAAAAGCGGGTGGAGGAGACTTCTGCCATAGAGCAGTGGTTCTCAAATTTGAGCATTCACTGGCATTACCTGGAAGTCTGGTTAGAATCCATATTTCTGGGCCCCGAGACCAGAGTTTCTGATTCAGTAGCTCTGTAGGGCCTGGATGTGCATTCTAACAAGCTCCCAGGTGAGGCGGATGCTGCTGGTCAGGCGATCATACTTGGAGAATCATTATTACAAAGGGGAGTTTATAACAGAGGACCTCAAGTGTTGTCATACATTTGAGTCACCTGGGAAATGTTTAAAAAATATCTAATGCTCGGGTCCTCAAACAGAGATTGCGAATTGTTTGTAGAAGGGACCAAGGCCTCCGTATTCTTTAAGCAGTCCAAATATGCAGCAGGACTGAAAATTACCGCTTTAGGTGGAGGGAAAATAGAAGCAGCAAGACTGGTTCAAAGTAATCCAGGTCAGAAATAAGAGAATCCTAACTAAACGATGCAAGTGTTTCAGAAGTGGAAACAGACAGAACTTGGTAGTAAACTAAACACCGAAGACAAGAAACCCACAAAGGAGGCATAGACCATGCTGACTAGTTGAATGAATGGGCAATGAAAAGGATCTTCGTGCTCCATAAACCAAGACTGTGACACCAGGGAACCAGAAGGGGAGAGTGAGGAAAGGGTGTGAAAATAAGGGGAAGAGAAAGGGAAAGAAAAAAAAATTTATGTTATAGATAGAACAAATTATTTTCATAACGCTCACCTGAAAAAGTCCATTTTTGCTAGCAATAGATAAGTGATACGGAGGTGCTTTCCATTAGCAGCACATATCTTTAAACCCCCCTAATAGTTAAAACCTAGGCTGCCTAGCTTCAGAGTCCATGTCCTTAATCTCTGTTCTATGATGCATCCTGTTCTATTTTCATGTTGATGGCAAAGTGACTCAATTCAAAGCCAAACAATAAGTCAAAAATAATAGGGATTAGCTCCCAGAGCTATGAGAGACTAAAAAGTTCACCTACCCTAGTCTGTCTATCCTTTTATGCCCGATGATGCTGTTTGAACTAAAGTCTATTGTTTTAAAAAGGTATCTGAAGAAGAAAACAAATAATAATAGGCAGTGTGTCTGCAACGCTGGGAAAAAATGTTGAAATTTCAGATCACATTCACTTCTGCTCTGCTGGTATCGAGGAAGACATAAAATAAACAATATTTTCAGTTTTATTATGAACTACCAGTGTTGATTTCCACAAATGTTCAATCCCCTCTTAGAGAACTGTGTTATAAAAGACAAGACTCTGAGTAAACTTGCTCTAAATTCTTTTGCTTAAGTGCCGATAAGTTTGTGTAAAAACATAGTTACCTATTTTAAACATAATTTGCTTGGCAATTGAGAGGCTGCATTCTTTAGTATGGCATATTATCTGGAGTTAATGAAAAATGTCAAAACCTTCTCCCCACTACACAAACACCCTATAACAAGAAATAGTGAATTTTAATCCTTAAAGAAAAGGGAATCCTTGGCATCAGATGCAAACCACGCTCTGCTGACATGCTCAAATTAAGAAAATCTATATGGCGAGGCACTGACTACTACAATATAAAAATGTTTCATTTCCACTCTGGCTAAATATAACAGCAGGGGGCAAAATGGCATTACAAGACAGGCACTTTCACTTTAAACCCATAGGCAAAGGATCCATTCTATGTTCAGAGTTAGTTTATATTATTCTGCTGCTTCTTCTATACATAACACACAAACAAAAAACAAAAAACAAAAACAAAAATTCCATTATCTCCAAAGGCAAACAAAATGACTAGTCATGATATAGTTTATTTTTCTTTCTTTCTTTCTTCCTTTCTTCCTTCCTTTCTTTCTTTCTTCCTTCCTTCCTTCCTTCCTTCCTTCCTTCCTTCCTTCCTTCCTCCCTTTCTTTCTTTCTTTCCTTCTTTCTTTCATTCTTTTTTTTTCTTTCCTGGATTGCTTTCTATAATGCTGTGGTTCAATTCACTGGGCTAATCTGGGAATCCACTGTGCATACTCTAAGATGTTTTAGTGATAGATATTAAGTGCTGTTTCTTAATAATGCCCTAATTCAGAACATAGTAAATAATGGGCACAACTTTTTAAAATACTCAAATAAATTAGGTATTAATACCTGGTTATCAAATAAATTTTTATTGGAACACTACCACCCTAAGTTTATATTAGCTAATTAAATCATATTAACTGTTTAGCACTAATACTAAATTGAACGGCTGCTTATTTTCCAAATGATTGATTACTCAGTATGTTTTTCAGTTGAGGGAAATCAGTCCTATCATGAATTTATAGTGGTCATATTTGTTATACTAAATACAACCCTAGTGCTAGCCCAAATAACCCCATTATACAATTTAGAAACAGCCACCTCTACCTCAAGGCACTGTACTCTCATCTACCAGAAAACAGTCCTTATAAATACACACACATGAATGGTGCCCTTCTAGAGTTGTGGTATCCATAACCTAATCTACTATCAACAGAATAAACGAGAAATGTTTCCGGATCCACAGAGCTCAGAAGTCTAATGCACTTTGCAAGGAGACAGTGCAACAGGCTTTCAAAATAACAAATACCATGAAGAGATGATTTATGAAACACCATACATGATCAAAGGACCCAATGATTATTAAGAACATGATGAGAAATCAGCTGTGTTGCTTTATAGAGGCTATAGCAAAAAAAAAAAAAAAAAAAAAAGGACTTAAGTGTTAAAGATATATATTTTTTTTCTGACAAGAGAGCTGTTGAACAGCTAGGTAATATGCCAAGAAAGTCTCTTAGCATAGCTCTTAACTCTGCTGTATATTAAACTCAATCAAGGAGCTTTTAGAAATACTGATGCCTGGGCCCCACCCCAGATCAATTCTGTCTGAGTCTCTAGGGCTGGAGCTCAAGCATCAATCTTTTTGCAATTTCCCCAAATGATTTCTAATGTCCAGTAAGGTTTAAAACCTCTGACTTAGGTGATTTTACGGATAGTGTTCCTACCTAAGATAGACCAGAATGGTGGCCCTCAAATTTTAGTGTGCAATTAGAATCACCAGGGAGATTTCGTAAGACAGATTTCTGGTCACAATATCCAGAGTTCATGATTCAGTAGATGCCAAAGCTTCTGGTCAAGAACCGCACTTTGAGGACCACTGGTCTAGAATCTTACTACTAAAAATGTTATCTTGTGATGGTAACTTTGACATCACTGGGAGCCTGTTAGAAATGCAGAATCTCAAGCCTCACCCACTACTGAAAAGATATCTGAATTTTAACAAGATTCCCTGGTGATTCGCTAGAAATTAAAAGTTGATTTTTTCCCCATTTTTTTATTAGTTTCAGGTATACAAAGCTACATAATAGTTAGACATTTACATACTTCACAAAGTGATAACCCCCCCATCTACTCCCATATATAACTGTTACAATACCATTCACTATATTCCCTATGCTATATTTTATATCCCATGACTATATATATATATATATATATATATATGTGTGTGTATATATATATATAAAATTATAGTTGACATTCAATATTATTCTACTTCATCTTCAGGTGTATAGTGCAGTGGTCAGGCATCTAAGTGATCCCTCTGATAAGTCCAGTACCCATCTGGCACCCTACATAATCTTTACAGCATTATTGATTATATTCCCATACTGTATGGTCTAGAGGATGGACCAATTAAAAAGTCTATTGGGGGTGGTTGGTTAGCTCAGTTGGTTAGAGTGGTGCTGATAACTCCAAAGTTGCCAGTCGGATGCCCCCATGGGCCACTATGAGTTGCACCCTCCTTAAAAATAAATAAATAAATAAATAATTGTTTAAAAGCCTATTGGGATAAAGAGGAACAAAAATGGGGATGAAATAGGTTATGGACTTGCAAATAACTAAAGAGCTTATATTCTAAAAACTTCAGTGCCCATGTGGAAAGGCAGACTCAGTGTTAGCAGATATTCTAATTTTTCAAAAACATAAGTAATCTGGATTTTTATGTGAAATCACCCAACTGTAAAATATTAACAATTAATTCAAAGGTTTTAGAACATCTTTAAGACCAAATAAAATATGTCTGTGGGCCATATCTGGCCCATAGATCGCCTGTATATGACTTCTGATCTAGAAAGAATCAATCATAAATTGAATTAGAGTTTGAAATAAATCACTGGAAATTCCCCTTAGAACTCTTCCTTCAAAGGCTTAAGATAAATGATATATTTGGTAACAGTTAATTATTTTCCGTAGGGCATATTTCTGCCTGACACGAACTCAAGAAAGCAGCAAAATAAATGTTATACAGGACTCTTTGAAATATGAGTTATGGAAGAAAAATATGCAGCTATAAGGTAGGAAGCAAGAGAGGAAGTTGAAATGCCTTGGGAGTGCCTCTGAAGAACATGAGATGCGCGAACAATAAATCTCAGAATGAGAAAGGTGAGGCATTTGATTGTGTTTACTGATAAATACACCTATGGACACAGCAAAATTTCTAATCATAAGTCTTTGAGAGTGGAAGAAAAATAGCAGTATTATATATGTGGAATTTATTTTCACTAGTAAAGGAAGAAATGGCAAAACAACCTCAGTTTCATATTTCCTCTCCATCTTTAGCATTGCATTGTATCATTTCCTTTAACTATGAAGAAGTTTTTGGTTTTTTTTCCAACGAAGGCAGACAATATTCTCAGTGTATGACATTTTACTAGTCACTGGGTATTTGTTCTTTAAACCTTAAGCAATCACTTATTAAAGTCCTCTTAGAAGCTATCTAGAGAATAACAAGAAGGTACCTTTCAGAAAGGTCACATAGGACTAGAAAAACACAAAAGGAGTAGCTGTGTAGGCTGAAAAGAATCATGAAAGTCAAATTATATATCTAAGTGGAGGACAAGAGAATAGAAAGTTATGAAAACTGCTTGTTACTCTGCTGGAGTACCAGTAAACAAGCGAAGTCTCATAAAGGATGTGGGTATGGCAGAGAAAGAAAGGCTAAGGGAAACATCCAATCTCTCCTAATCAGACTGTCCTTCCTAACTCACTTCTTTCCCTTTGTGATTCTTGTTTATTTTTTATTTTTTGAATTTTTATAAGAGTTTATTTGAGTCAAACTGGTGACAATTGCTGAGGAGCAGGATCTCAAATGCCCCAGAGAATAAGAGTTTTACAGCTTCTTTTATGCATCTGAAATTAAGGAGGAAAGATGAGGAAGATTGAAAGGAGGTGGTAGAAAGCAAGGCAGGGACTGGGTTACAGGATAGTTAACAATATTATGTGCACTCTTGATGGTGGTGATGGCTTATTTCAAAGGTATTGTGGGGGAGGAACAAATTTTCTCTATCTCAAGATTCTAGTAATCAAATGGACATAAGACACATCAATGTCTAATAATCAAATAGACATAGACACATTAGCAAGAGAAAATAACCAAATGTGTAAGGAAACCCCACATACATGAGAGTCAGAGACCCCATATGCAGGATAGGTTCTGAGATAAAAAGGGAACATGGGATATAAGACATCCTGAGCTAGGGATGAAGGAAGGTGCCTTGGGGGCTTCAAAGGGTCATTGCAGGAGGATAAGAACAGATGTTTAGTAAATAGAAGTTTGACCTGCCCTACAGATAGTAGATAGTTAAAGGGAGAGGCCCAAGTGTCTCTTGACCTGGAAGCTAAAGTTGCCTTTTAGCTCAAAACAACCTACATAATCACAGAGGCACATCTTGGGGTGACTCATTCTGGACCCCTATGGTTCCCTCCTCTTAAACTTCCCTGGAATTTTCACATTCCAGAAAGTGGGCTGACAGACCATTCTATCATTAAACCAGTCCCAGTCTTGAGAATAGTTCAGGTAAATAGTTGTGTCTCATTTCAGGAGGTGGGGATGCCAGTAGGCCCCCAACATTAAGCCTATGGTGCAAGCAATCAGGTTTTAATAAGAGGCATCTCTATGGAAAGAAAAGAAAAACAAAGGTTAATGATTGGAGCAAACTATAATCCTGGATTCTGAGTTATGAAGGCAGGCAGTCAGTCAAGATTTCTAGATGTCTGTCTCAAATCATCGTCAGATGGAGTTCAGGCAGGCAGTAACAGTGTGATTGATTCTCCTGGTCTGTATTTTGAATGTGAGTCTTAACTCCATAGCCTCCAGAGGCTCTCTCTGGAGGCTCACTAGCATATTTCTTAGCCTGTGATAAAAGGTATTCATAATGAGATTTAGCTTTAATCCTATTAAATTATTAAATACTTTCTGCTCACTTCTCTCTAAATCCCTTCAATTAGGCCAACAATTGGGACAATGGATACTTTTCTGTACTCTAAATATATCCTTATAAACTTTTCAAGCGTTTGTCGTTAGACTAATGAAACAAAGGTTAGCTGGATATCCTTCTTAGTTCAATATTTGAGAGAGCTGTCATCATCCCTTCTTAATTTTTCTCATCAGCCTGTTACAAATAAGGTGAGTATACCAATGACATTTAACTAACAAAGAAATTAGATGAAATTATTTCTACCAAAAAAAAAAAAAAAAAGTAACACACCTCAAACTGCATATGGCACCTTAAAATGACACATAGTAGCAGATAAAGTACAGACTATTAGGGCCCTATCCAAATAAGGCAATTTGTAGTTGAAGCTGCCAAGATTAGAGATTATAAATGAGAATATTCCCTAAAATATATATTTGTAATATTTCATCTTTGGGAACTTTTTAAAAATATTGCAGTTAGAAGATGATATGAAAGAGGAGTGCACTGAAAATCACAAGCACTTGTTTTTTTTACGTTTGCCTGCAAGAAACCATGTGACCCAAGGACAAAGCATTTCAGTTTCTTTATTTTAAACCGACATCACCATTTCATTTTCATTATATACAAAAGGGGGAAAGAAATGAATTAGTATTTAATCAAGGCCTAATATCTGCCAGGCGCTGTGCTTGGCAAAATAACCAGTCAGATGAGATGATGAACTAGACAATCTTTATGGCCCCTTTAATTGAAAACATCTCTTTTCTGTGGAGTATTTGAGTAAATTGCTATGTAAATCACATGTAAATCCTGATCACAATAAGTTATCTAAGGACCACTGTTCTCCTGAAATCCATTTTCTATCATAGCCTCACCCCTCTACAGCGAATAATTTCTTTATCTAAGTGTTAGTATAAAATTCAGAACTATAGAGAGGATCTACAGCAGGAATCAAGCAAAATACCTTTCTTCTTGGCCATATTGCCACAGTACACTATACAGTTAGAGGAAGAGGGGAATAAAAAACATATATACATATATATATATATATATATACATATATATATATGTATGTATGTGTGTGTATATGTATGTATATATACTCACATATATATAAGTATATATGCAAAATGTCCCAAGCAATTTATTCTCCATTTTTCCTAATGATACTTAAAATAGGTTTCCTTTATTTTTACCAGTTCACTTCATTAACATCACTTTATTCATACTGAGCTACTATGCTAAATCCTAGGGACAGAAAAATGAACAATACTGAAAACAAGTCCTTGTTTCTTAGGTCTCAGAAAGATCATTAAACAAATAGTTTAAGTACATAGAAAACACAGCATGCCTAGGAAGCTAAGAAAATACAAAAAGAGAACATCTCATTTAATCAGGACGTCAAAAGAAGGCTTCCTAGAGTAAACGATGCTTGAGTAGGTGCTACCCCTGAAAGCGATGCTACCCCTGAAAATAAAACAGGGGTAGAACAAAAAGAAAAACGGCATACGGTATCCCAAGCAGAGGGAATAAGGAAAGGAAAGACACAAGGTTTGAAGTAACCTAGTATGCCTGGAAAACAGGCTGGAAAGTATTACTGTAGTATCGAGTTAAAGCAAAGAGTATGAAAAAATGAAACTGAAGTGGTAGTCAGTGGCAAAATCATGGAGGACCTTACGTGTCAGGCTAAAAGCTTGGATTTTATTCTGGGGGTAATGGGAAGCCAATGGAGGGTGCAGGAGAACAGCACGCCTAGATATGCCTATGCTGCATGTGAAAGACGGATCTGCTGTAGAAATGACCAAAGGCAGGGAAATCAGTGACAAGTTGTCACTATGCTATGTCATGTGTTGTGTAATGTTAACAGGACTCTGGAAGACTGGATAGAGTTAAGAAATATTTAAGATTTAAAATTGGAGGAGTAATATGGGGGCATCAAGATGGAGGAATCTGAGAATCTTCCTCTTCTGTTTATGGCGTTAGGGCCAATTCCTTATGTGTGTGCAAACAATTGAAATATGAAATACATGAGAAGAGCAGGGTTGGTTAGGATGCAAAATGGGGAGTAGGAAAGCTGATTTCTGCTTGGATCTGCTGCAAAAAAATGAGTCATAATCTATGAGGGGAGATTCAGCAAGCATTAATCAAAGCAGTAGAAGGAGAAACAGGAGATAGTGCTTCAGAGGAAATCAAGTTCCAAGAATGAACGAGGGATCAATGATGGCAAATGCAGCAAGGAGATGCAGTTAGATAAGTACTGAAAAACTGTTTATTGGATTTGGCTATTTTGCCTTTGCCAGGCAGTTTCAATGGACTACTGGGCATGAGAGCCAGATCTCACTATAGGCTGAGTGACTAAGTAATAAAGAAGTGACAGCAGTAAATCTGCCAGAGATTGCTAACCCATGTAAATGGGTGAGTCTTGCCCAAGCATCTCTGCCCTTTTTCTGTGAAGCAGAAATCCCTTATTTTACACACACATCCATAAGGATCTCTGTCAAGATGGTTTGAAAATACAGTCATTTTCCCCAGACTGAGTGAAAAGCCTTAATTACATTTAAAAATCATTGTGAATAATTGTTATCAACCACTTAATAAGTCTCCTGTAGAGAGGTAGGATGAGGCAGAATGCCAACCCCAAAATCGCAAGTAATCCCAGCATCATTTAGGGACTACGCACTCTTCACAAATTGGAATGTTATCCTAAATATACCTTAAACAATAAAAAATATAAAGAGACTGGGGCTCCAGTTTGGACACCCTACTTATTGCCTATTGTTTACAGGGAATGTTCTAGAGAATTCTGTCTGTTGCTCCCAAGCTTACTCAAGGAAAATGGGTGGCAGAGGACTCTGTCAAAGGAGAGGACCCTTAGCTGAATTTTCTTATTTCTTTGTTCATATATATATTCCAAGCACTTCCTCTGAATTATTATTGTTCTATTTCTTGCAAGCATTGGCTTTATTATCTTGTTTATCCCTGCATTTTGGTGATTAGATTCAACACGAATAAGATGAATTTGTCCTGACAACATCAACAGGACTGGAATAGCTTCTAGTTCTTTGGAAATGAGAGTGCACCTATAACAGCTCTCTTCATTAAACTCAAATCTGGTATTATATTTTATGTTTCTTCCTGTAACAGTAAACCACTTGAAGAGATTTGAAGAGATTCTTCCGCAAGAGGATTAGTAAGAAGTGGTACTTATCAGACGTTTCCCACACCTCCCGTCCATTTCGTTTCCTGCCTGTCCAGCCCCATGCCAACCAGCTTGTGTCCAGCAATCAGGGATGGACCGCCTTATCCAGAGATATGCATCATGGGAGGCTTCTGCAGAAGAGGCAAGTCCATCACAAGGGTGGGCAGGCAGGAGAGAAGCAAAGGGAGTAAAGGGAAAATTGAAGTTATTATCAGGAAATTCTATTTCTGCTTCAGCCAAACAACACATTATATTTTTTCCTTGCAAATGACTACATAACTTCAATGATAAAAATGGAAAACTTTATCTGAGAGGAGGGCGAAGTGTGCATTAAAAGAACAAAACAAAATAACAACAATGAAACAAGAAGAGCTTGTCACAACACAGATACTCTGAACTGCAAGTAGTTACAATTTATCCGTTGATTTTTTTCCCCCTTTAAGCCCTCATCACCTTACATAGTAGTAAAACCTAAAGCAATAACATGGAACTGAGTAAAACAGTATTTTAGTCCTCCATGATTTTCCTCATTTCAGAAAGTAAAAACAGACATGAACATTATTCACCCCTAAAAATCACCACACGTGTACTGTTTACTAATTGAATAATTCGTTACTAGCTCCTTGATTAAAATCCATTTTGCATATGCGCACTTCCATCCACTGCAGTCATAAAGTGTGATGTCATCTGAATCCCAATAATTAAAGTCCTGGTTGCCATTATTAAATACTTACCAAGCATCTACCTGTTACAGACTGTGCTGGGTGAGATCTCTTGAAGTGCTAAGCATACTTTATTTCCCACTAAGAGAATAGTGGAGGGGTCCAGACCTGGGATGCCAGAGCTAGGCTACCTGGAACTGAATCTGCCACTTCCTGCCACTTACTCATCAATCTGCCACTTACTCATCAATCTGCCACTTACTGCCACTGTTTAATCTCAATTCCTATTTTGGCCAAAGTATGACAACATGAATATATAGGTGATAGGACTGTTATGAAGATGAAATAAGTCAGTATATGTGCTAACATGTAATACATGCTTAATACGAGTTCTGACAATTACGTTTGTGAACTTGTTGCAATGATGTTGCTAACCTTTTTTGATATCAGAGGAATTATTCATTATGAGTTTGTACCAACTGAACAAACAGTTAACCAAGTTTACTATTTGGAAGTGCTGAAGAGGCTGCATGAAAAAGTTAGATGACCTGAACTTTTCACCAACAATTCATGGTTCTTGCATCACGACAATGTACCAGCTCACAGGGCACTGTCTGTAAGGGAGTTTTTAGCCAGTAAACAAATAACTGTATTGAAACACCCTCCCTACTCACCTGATCTGGCCCCCAGTGACTTCTTTTTTTACCTGAAGATAAAGGAAAAATTGAAAGAAGACACTTTGATGACATTCAGGACATCAAGGGTAATATGACGACAGCTCTGATGGCTATTCGAGAAAACGAGTTCCAAAATTGCTTTGAAGAGTGGACTAGGCTCTGGTGTCGGTGCATAGCTTCCCAAGGGGAGGACTTCGAAGGTGATCATAGTGATATTCAGCAATGAGGTATGTAGCACTTTTTCTAGGATGAGTTCGCCAACTTAATTGTTAAACCTTATGTGTCTTATCTAGTATTATTAATATGAGTTTAAACAGGTAAATATATATTTGATCCCTCTACAAAACATAAAAGATTTTCCAAAAAAATCAAGTCATGTCAGATGTCAGCTTATACTCAAAAATGTGTATGTAAAAGTAAACAGAGCCAACTTGGCATATGTATAAAGATAAATTAAAAATGAACATCCAAAGAGACCTACCATGCTGTTATTCCATAAAATTATCAAATCATATAATAAGCTGACAGTGACAATAATAATTCAAAATTTCCCTAACTCTGACTTCTAATTAGTTATTTTTTCCATTTGGCATTATTGGGGGGAAAAAAAAATCGGGAGTCCTGAGGACAAGAGATGGAATAAGAGGCCTCTTTTAACAGCCTGAAATATTACTTGGATTAACACACTGGATTACCATGTGAGATGCAGTAGAGAAATGGGTGACAAAAGGCCAGAGAAGGATGGACTTTGAATTGATTTAGGGATAAGGGGAGGTTAGAAGAAAGCATAATAATTACTTTCATAAAGTGTTCATTCTCTGTCGGACAATGTTTGAATGCTTTACTCATAGTAACTTGTTTAACCCTCCCAACAAAACTCAATCTAATAGGGAAGGTACTATTATTATCATTCTCACTTTATACATAGGGAAACTGAGACAGGTTAATCAATTTGCCCAAGGTCATACTATAGCAGTAAGTGGCGTAAGTAGTTGTGCCCAAACAGTCTAGCTTTTATTCATGATACTTTACTGCCTCCCTCAAATATAAAGTGATGTATTTAGCTTAACTGTATCATGTATAAGCTGAAATTATAAATATCTGAAAATAGATAATGACAGGTATGTTTCATGATGTGTTTATTCAATCAGGTATTAACATAAAGTTAACATGTAGATGATAGGTGGTTGCATGCCAACATTTTGCTTTAATGTTCTAGGATCTGTGAGGTTCACAGAAATGTTTGGTTATGCACTTAAGAGGGGAGTTCATACCACATTTCACCTGTCTAGGTCCTCCCTTGATAGTGCCAAACAGAATGAAATTCTAGAAGCAAGACAGCAAGAGAGTTCAGAGAAATAGCTCTCTATTCTTCAATACCTCAATTCTACAGAACTTTCAAGCATCCTAACTCTGGAGGGTACGTTAGGCTGATGCTCTTGGAATACTATTAAAGGAAGCATTAATACTGTACCCAGGCCGTGTCTTATTACTGTGCCTGACCTCAAAGGAACCCTGGGAAGCCCAACAAATGGCGTACGCTTGAGTAAACAAGACAAAACATCAGTATTTTTTTAGTAACAACTCAAAAATAATCCCAGAGGAGTAATTAAGATAATGTTTTTATATATGGAACATTTTAAAATTTTAATAGGGTTGAATTACTTTTATCAAACCAGACTACAAACCAACATGACAAAAAGAAAGTGTGAATGATTAAGTTAAACAAGCTGGTGAGTTATCAGGATGGAAAATAAGTCTAGTCATCGTCATATCTTTATTGATGACCCGAAAAACCCACAACATGTTAATTAAATCTATAAATGCCAGTAAACTGACATGGTATTTCTAAAGGTTAAGCTAGGACAAAAGTTAAAAAGATGCTTCTTCACCTCAAGGAAATGGTTTTTAATAAATAGAACTACTGTCATAAATTCTCACTCAAAGCACCATCAATTATCATTGAACAGAGATGATCTTTAAATGAAGGTCAAATTTCACATAATAAAACACTTGAGGACAGACACATGGCCTTGGCTTTAAGAGAGGCTTCATTTATATTTTCATTTAGCATAAAAAGCCTCCCTCTTATTTTTATTGATCAGTGGGGGAAATATGTGAACAGTGAAAAAATTAAATTTTCACCTTTAACATTTATACTTATTTTTTGCCTTTCCTACTTAATGAAGCAGAAACTCTCTGTTTGCTAGTAATAACGTAATTATGTCCTTGGGAACTGGTTTTTATATTGCAACTATTTACTCCTTTACCTAACAGGTCATTAGTTCAGAATTATATGTTTCTCTTATAAGAGCTGATAGTAATAAATTCTTACACTGCATCCCAAAAGAACTATGAAAAAAATTCCTATTAACTACTTCATTCAAAGCAAACACAGTGCTACAATGGATTGGGGAAATTTGGACCAAAAACGTATGCCGAACTTGGCTCTACTTTCATTCATGTAAAATTAAATCAAGGGCATTATGAATGAGAGTGCAAGAAAAGCAGGACAATATTATTAACATCATAAAATTAGAAGACTTTTTTCATATTATAACGAGCTGATTTAGAACAGATTGAGATCAGAATCATTCAGTCCGAGAAGCTTCCCATCCCAGCTTAGAGGAATTTGGCCTAATTCCTCGACTCAGGGAACTCTCAACTAAAACGACCACCAATACCAACTAACTGATGTTATAAAGATCAATTCCTACAAGATGAGTTAAATAAGCCATTGCACTTTGAAGGAAGATTTCCATCCTTTCAGGAAAACAGATATGAAAGTGGATACTAATTTTATCTGATTATGCCAGACAGATGACAGTCATGTTTTGCTTGACCTACAGGGTTGTTTTTGTTTTGTTTTTTAATTAGTTGTCAGCAGTTAAAAAATTGGGTGCTTTCACATATAAAATAAATCTGGATTCCTGGCTCTCGTTGAAGAATGACAAGAACTCTTAAAGGATGACATCCATCTGGAAACAATCACCTGCTGTTGAGGAAGAACTTCTCTTTAAAGGGTGACACATCTTTTCCAGTTTACTTCAATTCCCAATTCTCTAATTCCCATTACACACTTGACCCCTCAAGGCATATTTAAACTATTTAAACTTGCCATCTTTTGTTCTATGGTCCAAAAACCCCATCCTACTGCTCTTCTTCTCTGGGGTAGGCTCCTACCTTGCTTGCAAAGGGAGAACTATTGGGGGACAACAGAAGGAGAACAAGTGGTAGGATTCATTCTCATAAAAGTGTGAGCATGTTGGGGGTGGAGAGTAATTTGGTAGACTTTTATTTTTTTCTTTTTACCAGAGACTTTGATTTTCCCCATGGCTGACACAGCCTGCGAGCTAAGAGGTATGATGAAAATAGGAGACCTTAAGATTAAAAAGAACCTATGAGATCATGTTGTGCATGGCTCCCCCAAATTAGGTCCATCATGAGAATCATTGAAAAACCTTATTTTTGACAGGAACTTCAACAGTGACTGAAAATCTAATCTAGGGATTCAGAATATGTCCAGAATTGTGTCACGAGAAACTCTGCTGTTCAGCAAAACAACCGTAACTGGTGAGAATTATGGAATAATAAACATATAAAATCTTTGAAAATTCACCTCAGGATATGTAACAAGTGGAGAAACATTTATTAAAGAAAATCTACGTGTCATTAAGAAGAGTGAGAGTCTGTGGCACTTGAGCCACACACCACTCCCTCACTCACCTATCTCCCCAGGTCTACATGATGGAAGCTCCACTACCAACAGCTGTGGCCAAAAGATGGAGCTCAGGGAACTTTCTCCCACTAGCTCTCAGGCAGGGTCTACACTATCTCTCCTGGAAGGAAAGGCTGCCACTATTTCAACCCCAGCTCCATATTTCAGAGGAGGCATGTGCAGCAAGAGGTCAGGAGTTTCCTTCCTACACCCAGTCCCACCCAGACAGAAGAGGCACTGCCCTAGGTGTGGCAGGTGAAGAACACTAGGGAACCAATTGCATTTGCTTCTGTTTTCTCACAGGGCAAAGGTTTCATGCCGGGAAAGGCAGTCAACAAACTAGAAGCTACTGCGTCTACCTAGAGCCTCTCCCATAAACCCAGGGTTTTACTCCAAGAGAAGAAGGTCACTATCCAAAGCCTAGTTCAAAAATAGTGGCTCGAAGATTTTGCCCATGGGGAAAGCAGGCTACAAGAACAGAGAGCTCAGAAGTTATCCCCCTAGATATTTTTATTTGGAACAGAACTGAGGAAAATGCAAACCTAAATTTATGCAAGGTTGGTATAATATCCAAAAATCAATAATGTAATACACTATATCAATAAAATAAAGGACAAAAACCACACATCTCAATAAAAGCATTAAATGCATTTGAAAAAAAGTAATCTAACACCACTTCATAATTTTTTTAAAAAATGAAAGGGAATTTCCTCAAGCTAATAAAGGGCATCTAAGAAAAACCCACACTTAATCTCATACTTGATAGTAAAAAACTAAATGCTTTCCCCCTAAGATGAAGGACTCTACTCTCTCCACTTCTGTTTTTCATTGTACTGGATGTTCTAGCCAGGGCAATTGGGCAAAAAGTGAAATAAAAGACACTCATATTAGAAAGGGATAAGTAAAACCGTCTCTGTATGAAGGATGAAATGATCTTTAGTAGAATCTAAGGAATCCACTAATAAACAATTAGAACTAATAGATGAATTCAGCAGGCTTACCAGATATAAGTTCAATATGCAACAGTCAACTGTATTTCTATATACGAGTAATGAAAAATCCCAAAATGAAATTGAGAAAAGAATTCCTTCTGTAATAGCATATAAAAGAATAAAATGCTTAGAAATAAATTTAACAAAAGGTGTACAAGATGCATACACTGAAAATGACAAAGCATTGTTGAGAGAAATTAAAAACTCAAATAAATGGAGATACACTTCATGTTTATGGATCTAAAGAGTTAATTTTAAGGTGGCACTACTCCCTAGATGTATTTAGAGATCAAAGGCATTCTGTATCAAAATTCCAATTGGCTTCTTAGCATAAGTGACAACCTGATCCCAAAATCCATATGTTAATTTGAGGGACCAAAATAGCCAATACAATTTTGAAAAAGAAGAACAAATTAGAATAACACTTCAAGGTTACACAAATCAAAACCCTTGTGGTACTGGCATAAGGATAGACATATAGATCAATAGAATAGAATGGAAAGTCTGGAAATAAACCTTAACATTTATGGTCAGTTAGTTTTTGACAAGGGTACCAAGAATATTCAATGGAAAATTAGTCTTCAACAACTGATGCTGAAACAACTGGATAGCCACATGCAAAAAAAATGAAGTTGGACCGTTTCTTGAAACCATTTATTAAAATTAACTCAAAATGGATCACAGACCTAAATGTAAGAGCAAAAGTTGTAAAATGCTTGGAAGAAAATATAGTGACCTTGCATTACGCAGAAACTTCATAGATATGACACCAAAAGCAGAAGAAACAAAAGAAAAAAATTGTCTAATTCCAGACTTTACCAAAGTTAAAAATATTTGTGCTTCAAAACATACCATGAAGAAAGCGAAAAGACAATCCACAGAATGGCAGAAAATGTTTGTAAAGCTTATATCTGATAAGGGACTTATTATCTAAAATATATAAAATATTCTAGCAACTCAATAATAAAAAGACAAGTAACTCAATTTAAAAGTGGGCAAAGATATGAATAGACATTTCTCCAAATATACAAATGATCAATTAAGTATATGAAAAGATGTTCAACATCCTTAGCCATCAAGGAAACGCAAATCAAAACCACAATGAGATTCTACCTCACACCCACTAGGATGGCTATAATTAAAAGAACAGATAATAACAATACAAGGACATAGAAAATTGGAAGTCTCACACACTACTAGTTGGAAAGTAAAATGGCCCATCCCCTTAGGAAAATCGTCTGACAGTTCCTCAAAACATTAAAT
Source organism: Rhinolophus sinicus (assembly GCF_036562045.2). Classification (NCBI taxonomy): domain Eukaryota; kingdom Metazoa; phylum Chordata; class Mammalia; order Chiroptera; family Rhinolophidae; genus Rhinolophus; species Rhinolophus sinicus. The sequence goes on from NC_133752.1 coordinate 133,082,791, forward strand.
ATAGTTACCATATAACCCAGTAATTTCACCCCTAGCTACTATATACCCCATTTAAATGAAAATACATATGTCCACAGAAAATGCATACATGAATATTCATAGCAGCACTATTCATAACAGCTAAAAAGTAGAAACAACCCAAATGTCCATCACCCGATAAATCAATAAATAAAATGTGATCTATCCATACAATGGAATATAATTTAGCAACAAAAATGCAGAGAAGTGAAAGGGCTGGGAGAGATTCTAAGAGAGTCCATAAGCAGTGCCCTTCTAGCACCGATACCATGACACACATTTGTAAATTAGAAAAAGTAGCCTTTTCCTCTGGGTGACCTCACCCTGTAGACCAAGGGTTGGCAAAATACAGCCTCCAGGGCCAAATCCGGCCACATCCATTCATTTACATATTGTCTACCACTACTTTTAGGCTACAATAGCAGGCCGAGTCAAACAGTTGCTACCATCTCTATGATCCACAAAGACATGAATGCAGCACTGCTCTAGAGCCTAGATAACACAATTGGCCAGAATTTGTTTGGAAACCGAAATAACTAAAGATTCATTTTTAGTTTTGTGGACCATTAGAGGGTCTGGACTATATATAGCTATCTGGCCACTAAGTGGAAATGAATACAATGAAGACAAATGTCCTTTTCATAGGGAAACAGGTTTGAGAGTAACGAAAATATGAGGGGGAAAAAAAAAGTATTAGGAATAATTTTCTCTGTGGCTTACTTAAGTATATTTTTGACTTCTTGGATAACTGATTCCTTTTCCCAGGAAAAAGTATGCTCAAGAATGTAAATTACAAAACTGGATTTTTTTTTCTCTTTTTTAATTATGTTTTGTTGCCACTATCTCTCTGGCAACTAAAACAGTACCTAACACATGAAGTCACTCAGCAAATAGCTGTTGTCACCATCTCTACCACTTACCAGCTGGGCAACCTCTGGCAAATAACCTAATATTCCTGGTCCTCAGATGCCTCATCTGGAAAAAGACAAACATAATAATCCTACCTCATCCTACCTCACAGGTTATTGTTAGGTTTAATTGAGTGAGTGTGTGTGTGTGTGTGTGTGTGTGTGTGTGTGTATCTAATATATATCTTAGAGATATGTACATTATATATATATATAGTATATATATGTATATATATACATAATATATACTATATATATATATATGATTTAGAACAGAGTCTGGCACAATGTATTTATTGTTGTTATTTTCTGAAAATTTTCAATTTCAATATACAATTTATTATAACAATTGAGTGTTAGTTTTAGAAATTTTGGAACTTTCAGTTTCTTTCACAGATTAAATTTTGCATTTTATAATCTTGTAGAGTAGGAAAGCCCAACATACTCATATACATTACACGTCTATGTTGACATTTTACCCATAAGAATATAGTATTAACATTGTATTATTACATTCAACAATAAGAAAACAGTGTGTGTCAATGTATTTCTTCAATCAAACATATACTATGTATTCAGAATATCCCCAATAACATGTCCCTATGTACTTTAAAACCAGATATACTTTGAATTACTGAGAGATTATACATACTACATTCACTTGCCGTGTAACAGCACTTACTGCACAGAATAGCAAATGACTCCTTAATAATGTTGGCTTCATCCCTACCAGTAGCTCCATTGTCTGACTCTATCACCAATGCTTATTGGCATGAATACTTGGTGTCTTCCTGTCCCTTTCTAGGTCCTCTATAAATGTGTATCTATGAGTTGTGGCAACTCCAATGGTTCCTGGGCTTTCAAATTTCTGCAGCGAAACTTTGTTTTTATTGCTGCTGCTGTGATCGTTGTTGTTACCCATCACAATGAATATGATTTATTTGCCACACAGCCAGAATGAAAACCAAAGAGTATAATTAATTAATTAACTAATTAATTAAATTCTTGCCATGAATAATATGAGGCAGTGTAAAAGTTTTCCTCTTAAAACGGTTTCTTTCAACTGGGGTTGGAAACAGAAAGACAGCACAGAAACTTCAAAATGTTCGAGAAATCATGGCTTAGAATTGAGAAAAGAGAAAAATATTGTTTCTCCATTTATTTTCAGGCTTTCCTTGTAATGAAAACTTCATTCAAGAGCTTTTCATTAGTTGTCATGAAGTGAGGATCTTAACTGAAGACAAATTATAGAAATTCAATTGATTTGATAACCTGAAGTACAATTGCTAAGCTAAATGGAGTCAACACGAATGCACACAGACAATTTGGTTAACAGATTCTTTCAGATTCTTCTCTATAAGTGAGAATTTTAAAATATTAAATGTGCTGTGGAACAGTTGGGAACTATGAAACAAAGTTTGATATTAACTATATATTGTAGGCATATTTAATCAGAAATATGCACGTTTCATTAGCTGCAGAAATTGAACCATAAAGAAAAACAAAACTGATCCATTAAAGCTTTTCAAGGGAAAACATTGAGGGCTTTGCCGGAAAACAGAATGCCAACGTTTTCTGTGCTACACTTGAAAAACACTCTGGGAGTCTAAACCACACTAACAAAAACATCAAAATGCATGTCAATTGCTCCTTTTTATCAAAATATTCTAAGCCCACAACAAAATTTAATGTAAGATACAAAACTAATATTACTTTCATTTCTCTTAAAGGAGTAGCTTTTTATAGTGACTTTAAAAGTTACTATAAAATGATTTTGTAGTAAATTTTTCAATGATTTTTTTTTCCTTTCTTAGATTTCCTCTCCTTTATTTTAGTTTAAATTTACTTAGTCTTGGAGAATTCCTTGGCACTATTACAATAGGAATTATGTTCTGGATAAGAATTTAACATTCTTTCACTAAATAGTTATTGAATGGCTATCGGTTCTAGTTACTCAAGGAGCTACAAAGATGACCCTCAAGTACTTTAGCATTAGAGGGATACAAGCATAACAAAATAACAAAAGCATGATTAGTGGTTAATATTTAAATTAATATTTAGAAAAGTATCAACAAATTAGTATTGGGAGGAGAGATGGAATTTAGCAAGGGGAGGTAAGGGACTTCATAAATGAGATAGAATTTGAGTTAGTCCTTGGGTTAGTTTCTCTATGGCTTCTGTAACAAGTTAGCATAAATTAGTGGCTTAAAACAATACAAGCTGATTATTCTAAAGTTCTAGAGATCAGAAGTCCCAAACAGGTCTTACTGGGCACACACCATGGCACAGACAGAGCTACGTTCCTTTCTGGAGGCACTAGGGCATGTCATGGGCTGAATTGTGTTCCCCAGGAAAGACAAGTTGAAGCCCTAACCCAGGGTACCTGTAAATAAGATCTTATTTGAAAATAGAGTCTTTGCAGATGTAATCAGGCTAAGATGAGGTCATTAGTGTGGGCTCTATTCCAGTATGACTGGTATTCACATAAGGGGAACACACACCATGTAAAGACCGAGACACACAAGGAGAACGCCATGTGATGACAGAGGCAGACAAGGCCTGATGGCCACCGCAAAAAGATAGAAAGAAGCAAGAAGCAATTCTACCCAGAGTCTCAGAGAAAGGATGGTGCTCCTGACACCTTAATTTTGGACTGTTAGTCTGCAAATCTGTAGAAGAATACATTTTTGTTTTAAGCTACCCAGTTTGCAGTACTTTGCTACAGCAGCCTTAGGAAACTAACGTAAGAAGCAAATCTGTTTCCTTGCCTTTTTCAGGTTGTAAAGGAAACTTGCATTTCGTGGCTTACAGTCCTTTTCCTCCATCTTCAAAGCCATCAAGAGCAGATAGAGTCCTTCTCAAGTCACACCCCCTGAACTCTGCTTCCTCTGTCACATCTTCTCTGAATAATTCCTCTTCCACTTTTACAGACCCTTGTGATTACACGCAACCCTCCCAGATAATCCAAGATAATTTCCTTATTTAAAAGTCACCTGATCAGCAACTTTGATTCTATCTGCAATTTCCCATTTAATGTCACATATTCATAGGTTCCTGAAAAAAGGATGGGATATCTTTAGGAGACCATTATTCTGCCTACCACAGTGCATAAAGTGAGTTCTTCTAAGAGGGGTGGACAGAGCACCTATGTCAGAATCACCACGGTGTCAGTTAAAAATCCCAATTCCTGGGCCTTGCTTGCTACATTATGAGTGGGGACTAAAAACCCATACAACTTTAAAAGCTGAGCAGGATCTTTGACTTGTAGTCTTAAGAGAAGAAAATAACTCAAATGGAAGAACACGATGAGTCTATGTACGAAAAGAAAAAAATGAAGATTGTGATCATGGAAATATAAACAGTTTAGTTTTCCCATAGTGGAGAATAACCTAAAGGATATTCATGAAAAAAAAGGAATTGAGGGTGGGGCCAGGGTTGAAAGAACTTCAAAGGCCAACCTCAGTAAGTTTAACTTCATTTGGAAAGTCAAGAAACCAGACATTATAGAGATAGGATCATCTATTTCTTAAAAACATTTGCTTTCTCTCCAAAAAGAAATTTATACCAGAAAGAGGCCATAAAAAAAATTACTATTCCTCTGTTAATCCATATTTCTCCAAGAATAAATCACTGGCTAGAACTGAAAAGACAGATTGCTAATCAAAATGTTTCAGTTACTTGACACTGTATACAATGAGAATACAGTATCTTGTCTCCCACTGGTAATGAATATAGACTAGGATTGTATAGGGAATGCAAAGACTAAATGGCAGAAGTTACAATAAACGTTAGTCCTTTCCAACTCAAATGATGCTAACTAGTTAAGCAATTTGCAAACTCTTGCCATTGTTTTAAGGTGCACTATAAAATTGGCAAGATTTTCATATTCTTATCACTATTTCTAGGAACCATAAAATCCCAACTGAAAAAGGAACTATTTCTAGAAATAAAAATTTAATATAATATAAGAGATGAACAGAAGCAGCCCCAGAACATTTTAAAACAGTTGTTTTAGGGTAAGAGATAATGGAACATTGTAGCTATGAAAAAGACACAAGACTCTTTATAACAATACATCTACGTCAATATTAAGAAATAAAGGTGGACATATATATCTATTATCTCTGTACGATAAAATATTTGGCAATCTGGTTTACACAACATTTCTATTTAATAGGGCATTGGAGTATATACTTATCACAGCTTTTACAAAAATGTCCTGAAGCAACGGAGTTTTTATAACTCATAACTGAATTGCCATTACTACCACAGATGAGTCTTAAAAAGCTTAGAAATAACTTAGAGGTTTCTCTGTATTTTCCCACTTTAGTCATAGTCCAAGACAATGACTATATTGTCATAGACCAAAGTCAATCAATCAGACTAACAAAAAAAATAGCACAATGTGACAAATTGTATTTTTCCAAAAATCCCCACAACAATATATTCCATTCCATAGGACTGTCTACAATGTGATCTTGCAAATCCCCTACCCCTTAAATCTGGGCTGGCCTTAGGAACTCTCTAATAACCAATAGAATGAAGCAAAATAACGCCTCATGATTTCAGAGACCAGTTCAGAAAAAGCCCCACAGCTCCTGCCTTTGTCTCTGGGGACGCCCTTTCCAGGTAGGTACTCCTTCTCAGGCCATCCCCTCTTGGAACCAGCTGTCATGCTATAAGAAGGCCAAACCTCATGGAGAGGTCACGTGCATGTATTCCTGTTAGTCATAGCTGAGCCCACCCTTCAATTCCTCCTGGCCCAGTTATCAGACATGTGAGTAAGAAGCTTCCAAAGAATAACCCAGCCATTTGTGCATCACTCTCAGCCTCAAAATTTCCCACCTCAAGCTCAGACATCGTGTCGCAGACATGAGCCACACAAACCATGAGGATCACAAAATGGTTGCTCTGGGAAGCCACTAAGTTCGAGTTGGTTTGTTGTGCCGTATTGGATCATTGGAACATGGAGCCTACTTCATATTTTGTATAGAAACTACACCAACACCACAGTTAGTCTGTTCAGAATCCAATACATAGGTTATATTCTGGAATTCAGGAATCGTGCTACATGTACTTAAAGTCTACCACCTACAGATTCAGACCCATATCCAGCCCTCCGGCCAAGTTGAGAACCTAATCTGGGAGTACATTAGGTGTTTCCCCACTAAAGATTGAGATCTAGTTCCCCACATCCGATGTCCCAAAGTTGGAGAAGATCTCAGTATATATGAAATGGATGTATCTTCTGTGTCACCAATCTGTGTGGTCAACTCTAAAGCTTAATCTCTGGTGGAATTGAAACCATATTTAGATGGTTTCTTAATCCCTTGGGCTTTTTTCAAGACCTCTTCTCCAGGATCGAAGTTTACTTCCAGGAAGTTATTGTGATTTCCCTTTGTATGAATGAGATCCCCCCTAACACAAAGAACCATGGATAATATTGTGTGCCCTATCAATGCAGATCTATTGAACATGAGGCTGGCTTGGATCATGAAGGTCCCCCGGACTTGCTTATGGAAACAGTTTGTACCTTCCAAACACGAATCAGACTTTCTGTCCAGAGTTCCCTCAGCTTCTGAACCTCGTTCTATGAAAATTTGGATAGTAGGAGGGGCTGCCAAGATAAGAGATTAAGAACATGAAACAAGACAAAACTGCAGTCTCCAGAATTAGGGTTGGACTATCTGGATACTGATTTCCAAGGTTCTAAGCAAGAGATCCTTAATTACATTCAAGCTAATTTCAGACCTGATCTTAGCGTCATGGAGTGTGCCTGAATCTACAGTTAGGGTCAAGTTGCCCTAGCAGAAGGATCTAACAGAATGTAGAGATCAGGAAAAAGGCACTGCTTAATGGACATGATTGCTTCTCTGTACAGTTCATGGTGATAATCTTTTAAATAAGGCATTCTAGAACTGTTCCTATTTTTAATTCATGGATTTGTTGATGGTGGTTTTACTAATTTGCCTTTTTGCTTTTTTGGAAAATGGGGTATTACTTCATTTCCATCCTCATTTTCCATGATTTTTCAAAGATTTACCCCCAGTAGTTTAGCAGATTCCTCTGCAATGCACGGGGAAACAATTCATAAGGGTCCTGGAAGGAAGTATAAGGCAACTAACATTTACTTACCAAGTGGCTACCGTTTACTAGACCCTTTATTAACATCAGCTATCTCTTTTAATGACCTAACTTCTAGGAGCTAGATTTATTTTTCCAAATCACCAGGTAAGGAAACTCAGACAGGTTAAATATTTGCCCAAGTTCTAATGCAAGAAAGTAGCAGAAGCCAAGATTCAAACCGACATCTGCCGACCCCAAAGCCCATGCACTTTCCACCACACATCACTGCCGTGAAGTTTAAGCTCATTTGGGCAGTTATTTGCCTCCAATAATCTCCTCAATGCTGAATTTCTAATTTTCCTTTAGAAATATTTATCTCATTGGTCTGAGAATTATTCTCTTTTGTAGAGAAGAGGAAGAAACAATTGAAGCTGAGAAATTTCTTTTCTTCTTGCCATCTGCCCCAAGGAGTAAGCCACCCCCTCTCTCTTCTTGCTGCAAATATAATTTGCCCTTTTGATTATTATCAGCTTTCTTTCCTTTTGAAAAACTTTACCTAAATCTGTGTTTTACTTTTCAGATCATGCACTCTTTTATATTATGTATGACATGGGGCAACTAGCTTAAGCACTGTGATACTAGGTTGTCGGATCTCTAAAATGAAATAACAGTAGTACCCAACTTACAGTATGTTGTAAGATTTAAAACACAGTATAGTTGCATTAAATGTTCATCAAATTTCATCTATTATTTCTGTTGTCATCCTCGGTCATCCACCTCTCCTTCCATTTTTTGTACACATGCTTTTCCATCTTTTCTCTGTCAAATCCATCAGTGAAATTCTTGGATTCATGCATCAATTTCTTTAAACACTGATTATACTGTCAGAATTCTATTTGGAGTTATTTTCTATTCCTTTTATCCATTTACTCTTTCTTAAGTCTCCATCAAAAGAATTCTAGATAGTTTTTCCACTAATGATTTTGAATTGTGATATGTTCAAATAGCTCCTCTATGATTAACTCTTGGATGACAGAGCTGCTTTTTCCTAGTTACTTCCTATCCCTTCCTCTTTAGTATTCAGTGTCCTCTTGAAAAAGTGTCCACTTTTTCTCCCAAGAAAATAAAGTAACTCTGCTTATATCATTATCCTTCTGTTTCCTTGATAACTTTTAAAAACTAGAAACTGTTCTGAAGTATTTTCTTCTTTAGCATCAAAATGCACAGCAGACAACAATGTTTCTTGGAAGCAGAAACAAAAGATAAAATTTTCTTATAGACTTATCTCTGACTCAACACGTGATTTGAAACAAGACCTCTTGACACTTTCTTTTTCTCACCTGAAATGTGGGGACAATAATGTTTTCCCATTATTGATGTGATGTGAGGATTAATAAGACAACGTTTGTAAAGAGCTTTGAGAGTCTCTGATGAAAGTTGCTGTATTGTCACTCTGATTTTCCTATAAAGATGGAGAAAACAATTCACCAGTCTCTATGGAAAGTTTTTTAAAAAACCATTTTGCTCACTTTTTGTAGCAGAGCTGGAAGAGAAGTTCACATAGGAAAAGATACAGATCCAAAGATTTTATACTGCATGTTGTTATCAGAACCAGGAAGCAGATTGAACTTAAGAAATTGTGTATGCAGCTGACAGCTTTTAAAAATTTTAAATATGTATTTACCTAAAAAGTAAATAGGCATTTTTCAAGTAAATATCATGTATTTTTCAATCATCTTTAAAAGTATTTATCTTAAATTCTGCTAGTATAATGGAATACAAAAAGAGAAACATTAAAGGAATAAAAACTTTGAGTCATGCCTAAATAAATGTGGGAATTAAAATACTGCTGAGGACAATTCTTGACTTGGATCTTTATGCCTCAAAGAAATTGAGCAACACACCCTCTCTGTCAGTTATTTTTTATAATGAGAATTAATAAAGTAGGAATTACGGAGAAATTTAAACTTCAGCATAAGTTCTGAAATACCTTTCAAAATAATACGTAGGACATCTGAAAACAAATTATCCTCGCTGAGCTCACAATGTCTACTTCCAGACAATTACCATTTTTCTACTACATTTGATAAACAATATACACAATGAATGTTCCCACATAATCGAGAAAGACAATGAAAAATATGAGAAAGACTAATGAAAATTGGTCAGTAGACTTAAAGGAAATAAGATACAGTATTAACATTTGTGGGGAGGAAATTACTTGACAATGACTTAGATATATCTAAGGCTTATTTCGATGACTAGACGCAGCTACAGCCATCTGTCTAGGAAATTCAGGAATCAAACTAAGAAAAAACATCAATAACAATAGAAAGTATATGCACCAAATGAAACCTCACAGCCTAGAGATTTTGGAAAACAAACTGTAAAAATCCATCACAGAGCACTCATGCAAATAAAATCCAGTAAAGAGTACTACTTAAAGCCCCACCTCACCAGCATTTTTTCTTTCTTTGGAAAACAACTTCAAATCCAAAATCATCAACATTATACTTGGTACAGATAGTATCAATTGCTCATAGTAACTACAACACAAAAAACACAGTTATTTTACAAAGACGCAGTAATATCTTGGTTTGCCCCAGACTGCACAGAGCAGAAAAGAAAACCAGAGTAATCAAATAAGCCAAAATTGATGTGAAATTACAAGAATAAGAGTCTAATTCTATAATCTTCACCAAGGCTAAACTACCAATGATTCCAATTATATATCTATTGAGAAAATACAATTGAAATTTAAGACTATCAAAGTCATGTTCCAGCCTCCTCGCAGTTACTACACTTGTCTTTTACACATTAGTGGCAGAATCAAAAGAATTAAGGACTAAATAATAAAGTAATAAACCACAGCAATGATTTTCCAAGTGAGTTGAGCGGCTGGGCAACATGTGGCAGCTTTATATCATCTGCAGAGATTTCGTTAGTGTAAAGAACTCCACGGCTAAAATCCTGGAATAGATTCATGAACTGATAAATAGTAGGAGACCCAGACAGAGAGGCAGCTGCACAGGATTCAGAACCAGACAAATGCAACTAAATTGAAATCCTTTCTCAGACCCTTACAAATTGTATGACCTTAGACAATGAAATATTCTGAGTCTCAGTTTCTTCATTAAAAATGAAAGCAGTGCCTTCACAGGACTGTTGTAATGATTAAATGTTTTAATGTATGTAAAGAGATCACCAGAGAGTAGTAAATGAATAAATTATGCCCTCCCCCTCTTCATCACGGAAGATACGAAGCAGGGATCAATTAATACATCCCCATGTCTCTACCAAAAACAAACACTATACACATTAAAGACAGTTGTACAGCTAACCATCTCTTGTAGGTTGTTGTAGTGATTTTACAGCATCACTGCCCAGTGATGGTCCCTACTGCTTACCTAATTAAAGATTAAGTCACTTTCTCCTTGACCTTATTCAATTATGGTACTCCATACCTTTTTTTTTTTTTTTAAGTATATTCTTTAAATTTTTTTTTTTTTTTAGTTTCAGGTGTACAAAACAATGTGATAGTTAGACATTTACACCCCTCACAGTGATAACCTCCCTCAATCCACTACCCCTCTGACATCAAATACAGCTGTTACAATCCCATTGACTGTATTCCCTATGTTGTACTCCACCTCCTGTGACTGTGTGTGTGTGTGTGTGTGTGTGTGTGAGTGTGTGTGTGTGTGTGTGTGTGTGTGTGTAATTAAAGTTGACCGTCAACATTATTCAACTTCAGCTTCAAGTATATGCCCATGGGTAGGTGATGGGATAAAGAAATTATGGTACATTTGTATAATAGGGTATTATTCAGCCATAAAGAAGAATGAAATCTTACCATTTGTAATGATGTGGATGGACCTAGAAAATATTATGCTAAGTGAAATAAGTACAACAGAGAAAGACAAATACCATATGATCTCACTTATATGCGGTATCTAAAGAGTAGAGCAAACAAACAAACAAAACAGAACTAGGTACTCCATTCTTAATGCTGGGCTTCTAAGCAGAGGGTGATTACTGATAAACTCTTTGCCTTTTTAAATGCATTGTTTAAAACTAAAATGTGTTAATATATTTTTAACTTTCCTTTCTTTGTCCTTTCTTCTAATTCTATGCAATTTAAGAGTCACATCAAATAGCTAGTCACTAATATTGGGTTAGTACTACGGCATATGAATTTTATTTGTCTCTCTATCAAAGAGACAGTCTTTCAAATTTATCCAAAGGTGTCCATGGGCCCTGATTTCCCCCACTACTAATTTATAAAGCAACCAGTTTCATTACTTCCTTAAAAAAATTCTAGGTCTAAATTTGAGCTTTGTCACAAACTTGTTCTAATCCTAGTCAAAATCATGCAATCATTCATTTCTCTATGTATAAAATATACACCAAGCAATATAATCATAAAAGAAAATGGCAATTCCAGGCCACACAGAATGAGTCAGCACTAGAGAATCTGTGCCCCCAAAAGGATAGTGGAGGCAGCCAGGTAATTACCAAAATTACTGTGTTCTGTGGTTGTAAAAGCACATATTTTATGAAGGATTGATTTTAAAATTTTATCCTGGATACTTAAATAATTTTTTCATATTTTGAAACTTTCCTTCAGCATGCATCTCCAGATATATCCACAAAAACTTAGAATTCATTTCCAGAAAGAAGTAAAATAAAAATACAAAAAAAAAATAATAAGCTGCAACCCTATGATAATACATAAGCAAATGGAAACTACTATGACAGGGGCAATCGGTATAACTATTAAATTTTTAAAAGATTTATTCTAAAATAGTCACTTTGCTAAAAACCGGCATGTAGCCTTTCTCATTTTACTGTCACAATTGCCCAGCGAACTGAGTAATATTGCAGTATTTTATAGACCAAGAAATTAAGGCCTAATTAAATTAAACACTTTATGAGTAGCTGCTAAGTTGTGCTGCTGAGATGTGAGCCCAAGTCTGTATCACAACAAGGCCGCCATTCTTTGTACTCACCACAACTGTGTGACGATAGAAAGAGCTGGAAGGCGGTGATGGTCTTGGTTTTGTCCTGACTCCAGGACCCTCAGGATAATTTTAAGATTTGTGGATGTATTAATTATGGTAGTCAAATTTGGGGAAAGTAATTTACTACATTTGGGATGTATTTTCCCATCTGTAAATTGGTCTATATCAGCACTGTCCATAGAAATAAAATGTGAGCCAATATGTTATTTAAAATTTTCTACCAGCCAAGTTATAAAAAGTTATAAAAAGAAAGTGAAACAGGTAAATTTAATTTTAATATTTAACCCAGTATTTCCCAAATATCATTCCCACATGTAATTTTTATAAAAATTGTTAATGAGGTAGTTACATTAGTTTTTTCTAAATCTTAGAAGTCTAGTGTGTATTTTAGACTTACTGTACATTTGAACTAAGCACATTTCAAGTGCTCAATAGTCACATGCATCTAGAAACTACTGTGTTTCCCCAAAAATAAGACCTAGCCAAACCATCAGCTCTAATGTGTCTTTTGGAGCAAAAATTAATATAAGACCCGGTCTTATTTTACTATAATATAAGACTGGATATAATATAATATAATATAATATAATATAATGTAATGTAATGTAATGTAATGTAATGTAATGTAACGTAACGTAACGTAACGTAACATAACATAACATAATAAAATATAATATAATATGACTGGGTCTCATATTAATTTTTGCTTCAAAAGATGCATTAGAGCTGATTGTCCGACTAGGTCTTATTTTCGGGGAAACAGGGTAACATATTGGACAGTACAGCTCTAGACAATCTTCAAATTCTCTTCCACCCTAAAAGTCTAGAAACCTATCCTTCTATAGTTTGCAAAACATACACATATGCTGGTATATATCACAAAAGCATTACGCTGTAAAATTGCCTTGGAACCAAAGAAGCACCCACACTCATGTAGATTTATTTTATAGCCTAACTGGGTCTTTTATTACTACTGTTAGATGACATATATAGAAAAAGTAGTAAGATACAAATATAATCTTAAAGATAATAATGTGTTTTTTAAAACCCATTTAATTACCATCCAGGTCAAGAGATCCTTGCAGGACAGTTGGTCCTGTCCAAAACATCCAATGACACATTTGAGCCACACCAGAAGGCCCTTGATATCTGGTCCTGTCCAAAATATCCATGCTTAGAAAATGTCCCTGGGTTCAAATAGCCCCTAATGTTTACATATGTTTTTGGTTTATAGGATTAATACATAAAAAAACTATCATGTTTTAATGGTCCAATAACTGTGTTGTGGCTATATCACCAATAATAACCCTTCTTGCCTTGGTGGACCAAATATCAAGGTCTTTTTGGCATGGACCAAATGACTCCATGGATATTTCAGACAGGATCAAATGTCTGCTAATCCATTAAGAAATAAAACTGAACCAACCAACCACCACTAATGTGTGCCCTGATCACCACACATTTTTTTACTCCTTAGGGGTAAATACAATCCTGATATTTGCAGTAATCATTTCTTTACTTTTCTTTTTTTAACCATTCTTGAAACATTTTATTTCACAGCTCTATATACAGTTATCTTCTTTACTTTTCTTTAAAGTTTTATCACCTAAGTAAGTATGAATCCTCCAAACAATATACAATAGTTTAGTTTTCTGTTTGTTAATTTAACAGAAATGGAATCACGTAGTATATATTACTCTGGGAATTGCAACATTTGCTCACAATTATCTTGTGAAATGCCTACTTTTTTTTAGATATAGTTTATTCATTTTCAGGGCTACATTAGCTCATTGTTTGACTATTACCATTCTATTACTATTGACTATTACCATTCTATTACTATTGATTTACACTCAAAGTTCTTTCTAGAGTTAGACATTATAAACAATTCGGCTATGAACTTCTCGTTCATATATCTGAAGAGGTCCATGTCCAAGATTATCTTAAGAGGACACTTGGAGTGGACGTTCTCAGTCATAAGACAGGCTCATTTTCAGCTTTATTAGATAATGTCTAACTTTTCTGAATTGGTAAATACATTTACATTTACAGCAGAGGTGAGTTCTGCCATATCTTTTTACCAATGATTGGCATTGTCAGACTATAACTTTTGCAAAACACATAGGAATATAACGGTATTTCACCGTAGTTTTATTTTATATTTATCTAGTTATTAATAAAATTGGCCATATAGTCACATATTTATTGACGATTTGGGTTTCCTCTTTCGTGACGTGCCTCTTGAAGCCTTTTGTCTATATTACTATTGTCTTTTTTATTTGTCTGTTCTTCTTTATATGTCCTGGATATCTGTCTCTTTTTTTGGTTATACAAATTGTTAGTAATTTCCCCAACTCTGTAGTTCGTTTTACCGTGCTTTTACTGGGGTCTTTTGATGCATAGATATTGTTAATTTTAATGAAATCAATATATTTATAGGTACTAGTTTTTATATGTTGTAGAAATTAGCTTTATCTACCTTGAAGTTATGAAGAAATTCTCCTATATTATCTCCTAGAAGTTCGCATTTTGCCTTTGACATTTAATTTTTTAATCTGCATTGGAGTCAGTTTTATGTGAGATAGGAGTCAAGTTTATTTTTTCTATTTGGATATTGAAATGGTCCAGCATTATTTATTTAAAAGTCTGTCTTTCGCATACGAATCTGCAGAGGTATCTCTTTCATAAACCAAATTTCCATAAATAGGTGGGTTTCGTCTTGGACTCTCTGTTCTGTTCCTTTTGTCTGTCTGTCTAGCCCCATGCCACTGTCACATTTACATAGCGCTAAAATGTGTCTTGATAGTTGATAAGTCAATTCTCCCCTACCTTATATTTTTCCCAAGAGTTTTTGACACTCTTCTTGACCCTTTCAAGTTCTATATAATTTCTGAACCGGATTATAGATTTGAACAAAGGAGTCTGCAACAATATGGTTTAGAATTCATTCACTCTACAGATAAATTAAGACAGAATTGAAATATTTTGTAATTTTGAGTCATATTTTATTAATTTTTGTTCTAAATATGTTTATATCATTTTTAATATTATTAATTTTATATTTTTCCACAGAACTCATATATCTTTGTTAGATTTATTCACAGTTATTTCATATATTTTAAGCTACCGTAAAATGTGTTATATTATTGCTGGTATATAAAAATACATTATTATATATTAATGTGCATGTAGCAATCTTTTTTAATTAAAGGGGTAATATTAGTTAATAACATATAAGTTCCAGGTGTACTTTATAATATGACATCTATATGCTTTATAGAGTCATGTTATCTGTAAAGAGGGTAATTTTGTATTCTGTGTTTTATGCTTGCATCCTTTGTTTATTTTCCTGTGTTACTTCACCAGCTAAAGAATCCAGTGTGATATTAAATACAAGTGGTGGACAGCTGGCCAGCATCATTGTTTAATTCCTGATCAAGAGACAAAATATGCAATGTTTCATCATCAAGTTCTATTCCTTGTATGATGTTTACAGATGGCTTTTTATCATATTAAGAATGTTGATCCTAGTTCACTAAGAATTTTTTTCATGAATTAAATATTGAATTTTTCTGTACCTATTGAGATGATCACATATATCTTCTACATATATTCTATATATAATCATATATAATCATATATAATCAATATATAATCATATATATATAGTTTCTTTGATTGTCCTGGTATATATAACCATATATATATATATATATATATATATATATATATATATATATATATGTGTGTGTGTGTGTGTGTATGTATATATATATATGTGCATATATATATATGCACACACATATACATATAGTTTTCTTTTATTGTCCTGGTTTACAATGATTGATTTTTAGATCTTGAACCAATCTCACATTTCTGGAATAACTCAAGTTTGCAATGCTACATTTTGAACTTGCTTCTTTTGTTGTTGTTGTTTAGTATTTTTGCATCTATGTTCGTAGATGAGAAACACCTGTAATTTTCACTTTTATAATGGCCATGTCAGGTTCTGATTTTAAAGTTATACTGGCCTCATGGAATAAATTGGGGTGTATTATTTTTTTTTTACATTGAATTTAGGAATGTGTGTAAAATTGATGTTATATCCAGCTTTTTACTATTTGGTAGAATATTATAGAATTCAATGGTAAAACCAGCTAGACCCAGAGTTTTCTTTGTAGGCATATTTTGACATGTTCAATTTATTTAATAGATATAGGGCTATTCATATATTTCTCTCTATTCTTTTGTCAACACAAGTTTATTTTTCTAGGCATTTGTCCACTTTACTAAACTGTCAAAACTATTAACATAAAATATTAATAAATCCCATATATTAGTTTTAACATATACAATATGTATGGTTATACCCTCTTTTATTCTGTACATTATTCATACATTCTCATTTTTTTGTTTCTTGATTAATCGTAATAGATATTTGTACATTTTATCATTGTTTTCATAAAATCAACTTTGCTGATCACCTCTTCTTAGATTGTTTATAGTTATTTTACTTTTGCATTCTTTTTGGACAAAGCAAGAACCTTAGAACACTGTAACTGCATTTATTTCCTCTTCCAATAGATATGTTATCACTGCCAGTTACTTTATTTCTATTTTAAATCCCACAATACATTTTATTATTATTTTAAAGAATTAATGGTATTTTATATTTACCTAGATATTTGCCAATTTTTCGCTTGTCATTCCTAACTAGGTTTGCTTTCCAAATCGTCCATCTGGGAACATCTTCCTTCAGCCTGAATGACATCTGTATTGAAAACTTAGACCAAATTAAGCTGCAATAACAGATGACTCCAAAATCTGGCTTGCAATAACAAAGGTTTAGTTCTCTATCACATTTATGTCCACGGTGGATCAACTACAGATATGCTCAATGTACTCCTCATTTCAGGATCAAAGCTGAAGGAGCAGTCCTTATCTAGGACAAAAGTTTCAAAACTTCTGATCAGAAGTGTTACATGTCACTTCCACTCACACTACACTGGCTAACAAAGTGATATGGTCAAATCTGATATCAGTGGGGGATAAGGTCCATATTAGAAAGAGACAGAAAACTATCTGATATTAATAAAATCTATTCAACTATTTTTTTGGTGTTTACATTAGATAGAGTCTGTTAATGACAAACTCAGTATTTATTTTCCTGAAAAATGTCTTTCGTTTACTGGCATTCTCTGGTATGCAAAGCTCTGGGTATTTTTCCTTTCAGTACAATAATGATATCATTCTACTTTTTCTGACTTCATTACTATTACTAAAAAGTTAGCTGCCAGTCTAACTTGTACCCTTTTGAAGATAATTTATTTTTTTTTAATTTCTGGCTGGTTTTTATATCTTAACTTCTACTTGTTACACCAAAGGTTCATTATGATATATTCAGAGGTATATTCCTTTCTACTTATCATGCTTGGCATTTATTGGACATCTTGAATCTACAGATTATATTGTTCTAGCCTGGGAAATTTACAGGCAACATCTCAAATATTTCCTCTTACCCATTTTTTCTCTTTTTCTTCTAGAACTCCAATTATGCATATACCTCATGTATTAGATTTTTTCTTTTTGTCCTCCATGACTTTTAACATCTCTTGCACATATATATGACATTTTAATTTCAGTTACTGAGTTTTTAATTTCAGTTATTGGATTTCTCATTTTTAAAACTTTTCTTTTTCAAATCTGCTAGAATATGATGAGAATGCTCTAATTTCAAATATGTTTTTATTTCTTTAAGCATCGTTAGCATGATTGTTTTATAACTTGTAACTATAATTACAATATCTAAAGTATTTACACATTTGTTTCTGTTTCATGTTTTGTCAGCTGGTTCCTACTATTGATGCCTTGTTTCCTTGTGTGATTGGTTACTATTGACAGTGAATGTGATTGAGTCACTTTCCTTAAAAAAATATTTATAGATATTCTATTCTTTGAGGCTAAGATAAAGATATCTTTCTATAGAAAAAAATTAGTTTACTTCCATGGGTCTTTAAGGATACTCACAGTCCAGAAGCAATAAAACAGAATTGAAGTTTTGGGGAACAACCAACCCATGTAAAGTTGGGTTTCAAATACACAAGAGAACCAAATTGTGTTTATAACTCCTCTGAGAGTTCCCTCCTCTGCTTTGTTCAGTGTCCGGTGACTTTCCTTGAAGATTCATGATACTGGAAGAATGAATCCAGTTTACCTCTAATTTCCCTTCATCCCTCAGGGTTCCCAGCTCCACAAGAGAAGTGTTGTCTCTTAGACGCTCTACCTAAAATAAGCCCTGGGTTTCTTTACTATCCACCCTATCTTACTTTCACTTGAGCATAGATGCAAAAATTTTAAACAACAACAAAAGTAGCAAGTTCAAAATACAGCATTGCAAAGTTGAGTTACTCCAGAAATGTGAGATTGGTTCAACATATGAAAATCAATCAATGTAAACCAGGACAATAAAAGGCTACATGTACATGATGATTTCAATAGATGCAGAAAAATTCAACATCCAATTCATGACAAAAATTCTTAGTAAACTAGGATCAGCATTCTTAATACAATAAAAAGCCATTTGCAAACATCGTATAGAGAATAGAACTTAATGATGAAACCTTGAACATTTTCTCTTTTGTTCAGGAAATAGACAATGATGGTGGCCAGCTGTCCACCACTGCTGTTTAATATCATACTGGAAGCTTACCCAGTGAAGTAAGGCAAGAAAAGAAACAAAAAAATACTAGGATAAAGCACAAAATACAAAATTGCCACTGTTTACCGAGCTTTACTGTCATTTTAGATCTTTGGTGTTTTTAAAAAGATTTTTTTCTATTTTATTCAGCATTTTAAGTTGTTCTTATTTCACTTCAAAGGTTGATCCAAATAATCTATCCCATCATGTTTCCAAAAAGGGAAGTTCAAAAATGTACCTTCATTTAAAATAATCCTCATACTTTGTTGAGGTTTTGTAAGTAGCACATATTAACTGTGAATAAAACACAAATGACATTTTTTTCTCACCTTCACTTTACAGCTTATTTAGTGGAATCAATCTTCTTCTGCCTACATGAAAGCTCTAATAGGCCTCATGTTTTGAATATGCAGCCCTGGATAACAATAAGTTTTAAACCTAAATTAGCATTAAATTGTCTCACTACCTTCAATCCATCCTCATTAACTTTAACCTGCTTTGGTCTGGAGCCTGCTCTATGGAAAAAAAAGTCTCTTTGCTATTCTATTCAACTCTCTTTACTTAATTCCTTTCCTGTTTTATCCCTTTGTTATTCCATTCTACCGTCCAGTAGCCCCCACCCATCCCCCTTATCCATGGGGAATGCATTCCAAGTCCCCCAGTGGATACCTGAAACCACAGATAGTACTGAACCTTACATATATATAATGTGTTTTTTTCCTAAACACACATACCTATGATGAAGTTTAATTTATAAATTGGGCACAGTTAGAGACTAATAACAATGACTAATAAATAATAAAATAGAACAATTATAACAATATACTGTAATAAAAGTTATGTGAATATTCTCTCTCTCTCTCTTTCTTTCTCTCAATATCTTATTGTACTGTATTCACCCTTCTTCTTCTTCTTGTGATGATGTGAGATGATACATGCCTACATGATGAGATGAAGGGAGGTGGATATGTTGGACAAGGGAATGATTCACATCCCGGTGAGATGAAGAAAATTGTGAGATGTCATCCTGCTACTGAGAATGGTGTGCAATTTAAAACTTATCAACTGTTTATTTCTGGAATTTTCTATTTAATAATTTTGGATGGTGGTTGACCGTGGGTAACTGAAACCACAGAAAGCGAAAACGCAGATAAGGGAAGACTACTGTATGTGCAATTTCTTCCCCTTTCAGGAGCCACTAATTAGCCTTTTTCCAGGATCGAAGTTATATGTGCAGTCATGGGGATGGAGGTGCGAGAGTTAAGGAAACAAGAAAGTACTTACTTAGATGGGTGGCTTTGGGCTCTCTGAACCTGGAAAATGATGAAAGCTAACTCTGACAAAGTACTTTGTGGATTCAGTGGATGACCCGACATAGCACATGAGATTCTATTATTGAGGGTCATTTGAGATGCCTTCCTTAACCCTTGGCTATTGATGGTACACTTCCAAAGTGTTACCTCTGAAGATGACCATTGGATAAATCCTACAGTGATTCCATACCCGTTTTCTCCTGTGTAGCCCATATTTAATCCATGGGAAATGCTCCACATCTCTTGCCCTGACATACTCTGGAAGTACAGGTCCATCAGACAACAGCAGCACTCTGAGCTTTGTCAAATAGCATCTTTCAACTTTTTGTCACCTCCAGATTTCTCAAGCAGGAATCAGACGTCAGCCTTACATCTGCTTTAGTTTTTCTCACATGTAAGTCAGACAAAAGTCATCTACGGCTTCCAACTATATGAAATACATCGAAAATTCTAAGTTGCCTCACTGACATCTTCCCCAGCTCATTCTGAGGGTGCAAGAACAGATCATCACTTCCCCAAAGGCAGTGGAATGGGGACTCCCCACAGAACCGTAGCTGTCTGAAAATAAATCTCTTTGGCAATTCAGTCCCTGAAATCCTCTATGATTGTTTAAGGCCTTGCCCTTGATGAGGGAGCTGAAGGGGATAGAGCAGCTTATCATTCATTCTCTATAAATTCTGCATGGACAACAAACTGTTCTGTTCTTACTTGGTATCCTTCTAGCTACGCTTTTGACACCTCAAAAATGGGACATTCTGTACATGTTGATATCATTTTTCATAATAAAAAATAATTTATGAAAATTTGTTTTTAAACTTTTAACCCTACACTTAGCCAAAATCTGTACAATGCTTGTGGTAAGAAGCTGTATATCTATTTGCACCATTTCTTTAATAAAATTTCTAAAATATTCAAGTAAAACTACATGATATAGTCCACTCTAGTAGACTATTGGAATTTTATACTTGTTAATTGACATAAATAGCCAAACTCTAGTAAAAAAAAAAAATAGCAATAAATATGTATCTTACAAAGAAGAAGTGGGAGGGAGCAATTTAAACTTTCTAAAATAGCATAATCTATTTGAATAATACTTAGGAGAAGCGAATATCTTAAAGTTTTCATCAGGAAGAGAAAAATCCACCCTCACCAAAAACATCCAGGTACACATTCTTTTTTTTTTTTTTTTTTTTATTAAGACAACCAACATCTACCAATAAAAACCCTATTTCCTCTAAAAGCTGTATGTCTCTTACAAGAGGAGAGCCTGAATATCCTGGCCATTGCTCAGAAGCAATGATATTGCAAGGCAAGAGATCTCTGCTGGACTTCCACTGGGAGTCTCAGTGGAAACAGTAATCTGTTGTATGCTATGCAGCGCTGTTTAATGCCCAGGAAAGCCCTAATTCCCATAAATCAAAAGTTCTACTTGAATGAGAGTGATCTATTTTGGGAAAGGCAATCCTACTCAGAATCAGATTTGTCACAGTACATTCCTTTAATCCCTAGCAGTATGAGCTCTGTAAACACAGTATTTAAAATAATATAACACATTATTTTATATAGAAGCTTTCAGAGTCCTGCATCCCTGAGTGCTTTCTAGTAAAGCAGCCAAGTTACTTACTTAAGCTTTTTTCTTCTGCTGCTGCTTCTTCTTTTTTTTTTTCTTAAAGCAGAAGTAAAAGTGTTATAGGCCAGAGAGCAAAGAAATGTTTCAATATTGAGAGAAGTTAATAAGACAGAGAAAGAGCTGTTTCAGTTGACAAGACCTACAAAGCAAAGGTTTGTGCAAAGTAACAGTGATTTGAATTAAAGACAGGGACACTAACCATCTACTTGATATTTACACCCCAGAATGTTGGCCTCAGTAACTGTTCCAAGACTACCAATTTGCTAGCAAATAGAATCCTCATGAAATATGACATTTTCCTTTATACTAAGCAAACATTCACCCTTTTAAAAACATCACAATAGATTTTGTATGAGGCTTATATCAATCTACATAAAGCCTCTTTGAATTAGCCAATTTGTTTTTTTTCGTTTTGTTTGTTTTTAATTTTCCCTTCTGTGGTCCAAACACTTGGATGACAGATGTACATAGAGAAAAAAATAAAACAAAATAAAGACTTCAATGAGATACGTTTATCCATTTTCATAATCAGATAAATGATGACTTTGGAGAAAAGTATAATTAGGAATTAACCAATTATTAGAGACAAGAGTTACCAACATACAACTGGAGAACTAAATCAAATCATGGAAGAGACCATTGAAGAAAGTAGAGACATCTCAAACATACTAACTTGTTTAGTGCTCTATGTAGAGGTCAATTTAAATGAACAAAAACAGGCAAGTTACATAATATTTTTAGAGTCAATAGATAAAATATTAAACATTATCCCCTCCGTGAGGTCTCCCATGACTTTCCTCCATAAGTGCCACCAAATAAATTAATACAGTGTTCTGGAATGTTGTTCTACCACATATAGAATGTTGCCCTCTTGTATCAGTTTTGTCTTCTGTAAAAAAAAAAAAATAGTGATACCTTAAAAATTAAATGGAGTAACTCCTAAAAGCCTCTAATACATGCCTTAAACTCCATGGGCATTCAGTAAATGATCATTAAGATTGTACTCTAAATATTTTCACTTGGATTTGTCTCCCTCATTACAATCTCCTTGAAGAATTTATCATAGCTAATCAAAACCAATAGCTACTTTAATTGCGAAATTATTATACAGTAGGCATGGGTCTACGTGTTTTACATGTATATTCTATTGTGATCCTTATTTTACAGACAAGAAAATAGACGCACTGAGGGGATGACTAAATTGCCCATAGTCACATATCTGGGAAATGATAGAGCTAATACTTAACCAAGGTAGTCTGCTTCATATGTAGCACAACACACGGAGTACTGATACTATAGAAACACACACACACACACACATTTGTGTGCATTCTGCTTAGCTATAAAAAGCACCGATATTAAGTCTGAGTCAAGTTGACCCCCTTAACATTTTCCTTTCTACCCTAAATCAAAACTATAAATGCCTGCTAAACCATCTTCAGCTAGGACCTATCTCCTTCACTCTCCTCCAAGTCCCCATCATCTGTTCTGATAAGTCTGGTTTCTATTGTGTTCTGCTTTTCTGACGATCTTCTTCAAGTAGATGTCTGATTTGGACTTCCTAGCTGGGTTTCAATGTTGGCTTCATTCCAGAACCTAGTTAACTTTGGGGTTGAAACTCTGCTCTCTTTGGGTATAGCCTATCCTACTCCTGTGTCCAATTTACATCCCTGGGAATCCACTCTAGAGCCTTGTTTTGGAACCCATCTTTCCTTGAAGGCGAGTAAGAATATTTAGAATCAGTCCAATTTGCTACTGAATCCCAGTAATCCTGGGCATGTTTTTAACCTCTCTGAGACTCAGTTTCCTCACTATCAACATGTGGAAATTATTAGGACCTGTCTCATCAGGATGTTATGAGAATGAAATAAAATAATACATGTGAAATACCTAGAACCAAGCTTGCTACATGGCAAACAACATAAAGGTGCATTGAATGGGGAAAAAAAAAGTTGAGAACAGGATATTATAATTCTGCTTTTATTATGTTGTGTATCTGAATGTTCCCCCTATTCTTCACTTCCCCTTCACTCTTCAAGACTCAGCTCTGTTATCATCTCCTCATGGAAATGCCCTTCCTTTGTGCTGTCACAACAATCTAAACAAACTTTCATCTTAGTTTCTGCCACATTTTATCATGTGTTTTTTTGTTTGTAATACTAGATTTTTAGAGGCTGAGGCATGAGAGTGTGTGTGTGTGTGTGTGTGTGTGTGTGTGTGTGTGTGCATGCTGGGGATTATATACGCATACTACCTCTCTTCCCCCATCATAGGTACTAGCTTTTTCTGGAATTGAGTATATGATCTTATCCCAGAACCACCAAATGACAAGGTGACAACTGACTAAATAATAAGGTTGAATAAAACAAAGCGAGAATAGCAAGGGAGCAATCATCAACCCACAACTCCCTCTCAGCTCCATAGCAGAGTGAAAGAGCACCTTGAACCTTCACCCTGCTGCTGAATCAGGCAGTCACCTCCATGTGGACTGATTGCCTTTTACTTTAGTAAGAATGAAAAGGTGTGTCCTGCTAAAAATAAGTCAGTGAGGATATTTCATATGAAACACAGCAGTGTCAAAACTAGAATGGGATATTGTTATGGGTTGAACTGTTTCCCTCCCAAAAGATGTTAAATTCCTAACCCTCAATATCTATGAATGTGACCTTATTTGGAAATTGGTCCTTTGCAGATGATCAACTTAAGATGAAATTATTAGGGGAGCCCTAAACCAATATGATGGGTATCCTTATAAAAACAGGAAATTTGTACACAGAGACAGACTCAAGTAGAAGACATACACATATGGAGAATGTCATGTGAAGATAAAGCCAGAGATGAGGGTGATGCTTTCACAAGCCAAGGAACACAAAAGATTGCCACCAAATCACCAGGGCTAGGAGAGAGGCACCGAACAGATTCTCCCACACAGCCCAAAGAAGGAACCAAGCCCTACTACACCCTGACCTTGAACTTCTAACCTCCAGAACTGTGAGACAGAAAGAATGAAATCTTACCATTTGCGACAACATGGAGGGAACAAGAGGGTATTATGCTAAGTGAAATAAGTCAGACTGAGAAAGACAAATACCATATGATCTCACTTATATGAAGAATCTAAAGAGCAGAATAAACCAACAAACAAAACAGAAACATAGAGAATAAACTGATGGTTGCCAGAGGGGAGGGACTTGGGGGGGCAGGGTGAAAAAGGTGAAGGGATTAAGAAATACAAATTGGTTGTTACAAAATAGTTACAAGAACGTAAAGTACGGCACAGAGAATATAGTTGATAACGTTGCAACAAGTATGTACAGTGCCAGGTGGGTACTACACTAATCGGGGGGACCACTGCATAAATTATGTAAATGTCTAACCACTATGCAGTATACCTGAAACTAATATAAAATAGTATTGAATGTCAACTGTAACTGAAAAAAAAATTAAATTAAAAAAAAGATCGGGGAGAAAAATAGAAGAAAATTTCTGTTGTTTAAACCACACAATCTATGGTAGTTTGTTGCAGTAGCCCTAGCAAACTAATATAGTTTTGTTCAGGAAACAATAGGAAAATCTCAATAAAACATAACAGGATTCAGTCAAGAAAATAAATCAATATAATCATTTTAGCCAAAATACTAAAATGAAGGAAAAAAATGTTCCTCATCCCAGGCCAGCCAACAATTCCGTTCAGCAGCTTATCATCCACATCTTGAAAAGCAGGCCCTCGGTAGGCCCAGACATTACTATTCTCTTTTCAAATGTTCGTGGTCTATTCTTGCTCATCTATTTCTACTCTTTGAGCTGAACTTCAGGAACCTTTTGTTAAGTAGCTTTTAAGATAATATATAAAAGGGTTCAACCAGATTTTTAAATGGCACTGAATATAAGATTCAAAACTTTCTCATTAATGGCATTCCTATGTATTTTATAAACTCTGTTGTTAATGTGACCTTGATCACGTCTCTTAAACTGTCACTTGCCAGTAGGAAAATCTCAATTTCTATGTTTTTATAATGTTGAACTGCAGATTCTGGAGCACCGTGTTTGGATGAAAACCCCTACTTTTCCACTTGCTTTGAATGTAACTAAATAAGTTCTGGTACCAATTTCAATGTGTAGGGAGGGCAGATTCCCCATACCAACAAGAAATTCTCTAAGACTGGGCATCATACACTATCTACCAGGAGACAGCAACCAATGACACAGGTTAAGGACCTTCCCCCTCAACTAATAAGGTTCCAACAACTCTCTCTCTGGTTCAATTAATTTGCTAGAGCAGCTCACAGAACTCAGAGAAACATTAAACATTTTACTTACTAGATTACTAGTTTATGTTAGAGGGTGCCAAAAATATATATACCCATTTTAAGGAAGGAAAAACTATTTAAGTTGTAATACTCAATGTATACCGATAACAAAAGATGAATACAAGTCACGTTTGACTTCTGCAATCACGAGAGATGCTGTGGGGACAGAGCCAGGAGTGCAGTTTCCAGGTTTTTGGCCTCACGTGGAAAGGTGCTGGCTCGGATAGTAAATGGCCATCACTGTGATTGGATGGCCATCAGATGTGGCTAGTTGGCCATCAGCTGTAACCAGTGAGCCATTGGCCACTAATATAACTGTTGTGGCTGCGCTAGCAGTACATGGAGGCTAGCAAGAAGATGATGGCTGAGCTAGCAAGAGCGGATTGCAGCTAGCAAGTGAGGTTGGTTGGCAGAGAAGCAGATGACAGGTTGCGGACCATGTGGATCCTGTTTCTTGTGTCTCCAACCCAGCTGCCAGCGACACTATAGTGGTATGACTCCCCTATCTATGGCTCCATGGGTGTTCCTTTTTGGCCTCACCACATCCTGCGTTCTTATGTGGGGAGCAGGAACTGAGACTCCGCGTGATGCCCTGCATGACACATGGCACAGCGAGCAGGGTATGGTGCCGGCCAAAGCTCTCTGAAGGGCAGTGGAGCAGTTTGTGCATATCAACATTCAGTCTCAGGACGACCAGGAGAAGCAGCAACCAGAGAGCTGGACCCCTGTGGAGGGATGGAAAGATGTGGACGGTTCTCTGACCAGCATAGGCCGGAGAAAGTGAAGGTTGTTGCAGCCCTATGGGCTGGGAAGTGCTTGCTAAGGCACTTCCTCACCGCAGGTTGGGGAGGACTTGGAGCCCTCGCCCTGTGGAGAGGGTACACGTTGTGGGGCCGGTACACAGCCCCGGCGAATGACTGTGAACTATGGGGAATTGCCTTCCATCCCTGATTTGATGGACTGTGTGGGTACAGAGTCCCAGAGAGCAGTTTCCAGGCTCTCGGCCTCATGTGGAGGGGTGCTGGCACGGGTAGTAGATGGCCATCAGCTGTTACCAGTTAGCCAATTAGCCACTGATATAACTGCCATGGCTGCGTTGGTTGGTGAGTCAGGAGGAGAGAATCAAGTCGAGTTGGTTGGGTGGCAGGCAGAAAAGCAGACAGCAGGTTGCTGGTCGTGTGACTCCAGCCTCCGGTGAGACTATAGTGCCACCAGTGAGACTATAGTGCCACCAGTGAGACTATAGTGTTATGACTCCCCTACCTATAGCTCCGTGGGTGTTCCTTTTTGGCCTCACCATTTCCTGCATTCTTATGAGGGGAGCAGGAGCTGAAACCCCCACATGGCACCCTGCATGACAGATGCTCAGAGTGATTACCATCAGCGTCCAGACACTTCTGGTTACGGGGACACTGTTTGGTAGACTTCTGTGGCGAGTGTGTAAACTGCTCCAGCACCATAGCAGAAGCAGCAGGACTTGTTGCTAATCAGGCCTCCCAGGTCTTCCCTTGTGCACATCACACAGCACCGTGCGTCTCAAACTTACCACGAATGCGCGCACTTGTTTGGGTGTTGGAGGTTCTGTTACATACCCATGCCTCCATTGCCATTGTACTTCCACAACGTTCTCCAATTTCAAACACCACTTCCAAATGGTCTTGCCCTCCTCCAGTAAGAACTGTGCTTCCACCATTTTCTTTGATTCACGTGGTGACACTAGCATTTATTTAATTAACTCCATCTTTTGAGCAAACATCATACTACACATTTCTACCGTAATTCAATTCAACTTTGAAAAGTAATACATAGATGACATCTCTTAAAATGTGTGTACATATTTTTGGCTCCCACGGTATAACTCAGGAACAGCCAGATGGAAGAGAGGCATAGGGCAAGGTATGTGGGAAACAGTACAGAGTTTCCATGCTCTTTCCACAAATTTCTATGTATTCACCAACCTGGAAGCTCTCTGAACCCCTGTCTTTGGGTTTTTATGGAGGCAACATTACATGCGCCTGGTTGATTTAATCATTGGTCACCGGTAATGGATTCAACCTCCAGTTCTCTCCTCTACCAGGAGGTTGAAGGGTGGGATTGAACGTTCCAACCCTCTTATGACTTGGTTGGTTCTCTTGGCTACCAGCCCCATTCTTAAGTACTTTCTAAAAGTCACTTCATTAGTAACAAAAAACACCTTTATGGCTCTCATCAGTTAGGAAATTCCAAGGATTTTTAGGAGCTCTGTGCCAGAAACTGGGACAAAGACCAAATATATTTTTCTTATTATAAATCACAAAATCACAGTGACCCTAGCTACTAAATCTCTTTAAGGCTCAGTTTTCTCTTCTGTAAAATGAAGATACCGTGTTTCCCCAAAAATAAGACTTACCCCAAAAATAAGCCCCAGTAAGATCGTCAGCCAGACAGACACATTTTGTATGTTATGACAATGTTCCAGAAGAAGATGACATGACTGTATTTGAATAAATGTACATTGTTGTACATGAAAAAAATAGGACATCCCTTAAAAAAGCCCTAATGTGTCTTTTGGAGCAAAAATTCATAGAAGACCCAGTCTCATTTTCGCGGAAACACAGTAATAGTAATACAACACAAGGATATCAGAATTCAGTAACATAATGGATATAAAATACTTAGTAAATACTTTGTATACAGTAAGAACTCAGTGAGTGTTAGCTATCATTGTTGCTGCCATTAGTATTAGACATGTATTAATATCTGAATGGGACATTGGAAAGATTATAACTCATAGAGATCTGCCTTTGAAAAACACAAATGCCCCCCCAAACGTGAAATATCACTTTAAAATAATATAATTTTTAAAAGTTTAAAGGGCTAGAATTTATTCTCTGATCATTACATTTTCCCTAGTATATATGTCATTTATAAATGAAGTGAAGCTAAGTAATAATGTTGTGCATATTTTTAAAACGGGAGGAAATGGCTGAGTAGGGCCTTCTGACATACCAGGGGTGCCAAAAAAATGAATACAAGTGGACACTTTGGTCAACGTTGCTCAAGCAGTAGTTTGCTGTAATCAGAAGTGTCTGGACTCTGATGGTAACCACTTTGAGCACCTCTTGTAATTTCAGAAGTCAAATGTAACTTGTATTCATCTTTTATTATCGGTATATATTGAGTATTACAATTTTAATATAGTTTTTTTCCTTTCTTAAAATGTGTCTACATTTTTTGGCACCTTCTGTTTTATCTTTAAAAATTGCTTAAATATTCTCAGCAGATTATTTTAACTACATACAAAATAGAATAAGTCAAGAGAGAAATTATTTTAGTCCACTAATGCTATCCTTTTTAATTGAAAATTACTTTCTTCAAGCAAAGACGTGCTCTAGGTAAGAAGATACAGGAGAGCATTACTCAACGTGCAAAGTATTTAAGTAATCATAGTTTCGTTAATTAAGACAATTTTTTTTTTCACAAACCTGAACAGCATACAATATACAGTGAAATCAAATATGCAATTTAACAAAATATATGCGATCTATAATTCGGTCCTAATATGATTTATTTTTAATTATCTCCATAAACCAGGGATGTGATTTACTTAAGTTACTTATAAATATATGATAATATCTTGAAAGTCATCTTTGCCAGGATCTCTGCAAAATCCTCACTCTCCCAAGGTTGGGAATCTGTGCCTCCCTAACTGCATAGCTGCTAATGTGCATAACAAACACATTTATCCTGAGAGCTTTTGTCAGTATGTGAAATCTGATTTTGCTTACACCTCCATATTAAATAAATGTATGTGTAGTCTAAGATGTAGCTCTCTGAACAAAAGCATTACTCATTCCAGTAGCAGTTAATTCCAATGCCTAGTTTTCTACACTGCCATGGAAAAGTCCTCAAAAACCAGGAAATGACTTCTATACTAATAAACTTGATAACTTGATCAACCTTGCAAAATACTTTCTGCTGCAGTGTCTTATAAGTGAATTTTCACTATTAAAAATGATTCATTTTACTAATACCCAAGAAAGCATACTTGCCTAATTGAACAGAGTTTAACATACTTCCATAGGTACCGAATCTATATTCACTAAATAAGTCACTTTCTGACTCAGAGGCTTGATACTTATTTATCAATATCCTAGGCAAAAATGAAAATGACAAACAGTAAGATCCCCATTTATTAGATTAAGAAACTGAGATCCAGAGAGATTTTTGCCCAAGATTAAACAGTGAGTTAGTGGTAGAGTGGGAAATTAAAACTGAAATCATTGCACTCCGTTTTCTCCCTTGATAGTCTATTCATCTACATTTTAAAATAGACCATGGACAATTGAGCTATAGAGGCAATAAAGAACCCAGAAATCTGTCATTCATTAATCATTGAAAGTTTACCTTCTAAAAAAAAAGAAAAATTAGTCTGTATTTAAAGTCATAAGAATAATTACACTTTAATAAAGAATAAGGAAAACAAACATTCTTTTAATTATACTTGTGTAGAAATCATCTAAAATCCAATGAAAGGAACTTATTTTTGCAGCTTGTATGTCTCATCAATTACAAACTGAGTTTAATTTCAACTTTCTACATGCAAATTTTAGCTTTTGCCAAAAACTATAGTTTTTTTCATGATTAAAAAGCATTTATTGGTGAGATATGTAACTCACAACATTGACATTTATGTTCTTATTTGAATAATGGAATAAATAAATCATTCTATATCCTATCCTTTTTTAAAGCAGCACAGGAGTGGTTCATAATTATTATTAAATCAACAAAAAAGTATCAAGTTTCACATCAGATTATCCCAATAATTAGAAATTGACCCACTTGCTGTATAAAATAGTTTGCATCTTTTCTAGTGCAAAAAGAATTAGATCTTTTTCTCTTGAAAAATCAATTTCATGATCTAATTTGAGGGTATACTCCTAAGTCGCTCTGTGATGATTTTTCTAACACTGGCCTTCAGGTAACACTTAGAGTTTAATTTTTTATTAATTTTGACTAGTAAATGTTTCTAATAACATTAAGTATGTAATACTTCAATTTCCATCTCCTGATGAAAGTGTAGAGGGAGAGATACTCTACTAATCCTCCATTCCCACTAACAAGAGAAATTCTGCTTGCATGTTTTGTCTATATTAGAGTTCTAAATTTGATTCGTTTTTTTTAGATTGGATTCCACTGACTTGAAATAATTGAAAAGTACAGATTTACAGAAATGGGGGGGAAAACAGTGAACTAGGGATTAACATTGATATTTCAATAATTCACCTATCCAATGTATATTTATTAACTATGTACCATATGTCAGGCACTAAGAAACCATATATTAAGGTTAATAAGATAAAACTCCTGCCCTCATGAAACTTCTAATTGAATAAGTAGACACTGTTATATAAATGGCAAAATATACAATGCAATGGCATATAAGAGCTATAAAGGAAAGGAAAGAAGGACAAGGATATAGGGTCAAATGAGTAGTTACTTTTGATCATCAGGAAATGTCTCTCACTCTTTCTATCTCTGATAACAAGCAGCACTGAAACACATTCTCATAATACTTACTAGAGTGTAAACTATTTTAGACCAAGGGAACAATAACTCGAAGCTTCTGAGGAAGAGATGAGAGTGATATATTCAAGTAAGCATGAAAAAAAATCATATTAATAAAGTGAGCACAAAGGCAATGGTGGGTTAGGTTGGAAAAGTAACCAGGGGTCTGATTGTTGAGGGCCTCATTGGCTGACATAAGGATTTGTTCTAAATTTGATGGGAAGCGACAGAACGAGAGACTGATGTAATGTGATTTGTATTTTTTAAAAGCTCACTCTTAGATGTTGTTTAGATAACAGAATTGGACAGTAGGGAAAGTTGCAAAAGAGAGTAATTTGGAGGTCAGTTCAATAACCCAGGAGGAAGAAGGTGCTGACTTGGACTAAGGAGTAGCAGTGAAAAGAGGGAGAATTAGTAAAATGCAAGATACATTTTGAAGATAGAAGCACACAGGATTTGCTGATGGATTACAAAAGAATGGACAGAAGTCGAGAATCAAGGCTGACTTTTCAATATTTTACCTGGGCATCCTGGTGCCTGAGGTTGTCATTTACGAAAATAAAGAAGATGGAAGAAGAAGCAGGATTGGTGGGGGGGGGACAAGAGTTCTGTATCTGAGGTGTTTATGTTTGCCTATTTGACATGTGAGATATCAGATAATTTGGAGCTCCCAGAAGGTCAGAGGTGAAGATATAAATACGTGAGTCATCAGCATACATATAGCTTCAAACCATGGGACTGAATAAGATTAGGCTTAGATAAAGGAGGAGGAGGAGGAGGAGGAGGAGGAGGAGGAGGAGGAGGAGGAGAAAAGAAAGGAAGGAAGGAAGGAAGGAAGGAAGGAAGGAAGGAAGGAAGGAAGGAAGGAAGGAAGGAAGGAAGGAAAGAAGGAAGAAGAAGAATTCCATTTTTAGAATATTAGATATGTAGACATTGAGAAAATAAGAACCCAGGAAAGGAGTCTGACAAAAAATAGCCAGTGAAGTAGGAAGAAGCTAGTGTAACATTCCAGGAGCTAAGTTAAGGGAAGAACATTTTGAAGGAGTGAGTGATCAACTCCATCAAATGCTATTCAGGCACCAAGAAAAATTAAGTCCCTCAACTGATCATTAGACAGCAACCTTAGTGACATTCAGAATCAGCTCTAAGGACAAAGGAGGGAAGGACTAGAGACTGTACAGAAAACACTCTGTAGAATTTTGTTATAAATAGGAACAGAGAAATACTAGTCAGAGGGCAAATCAAGGTCAGGGAATTTTGTGGGGTTTTTTGTTTGTTTGTTTGTTTAAGACAGGATATATTGAAGCATTTTTTTGTTTCAAGATCATCCAGTTGACCGGAGGGAAACAGCTGATAATACAAGACAGACAGGATCATTTCAGGAGCAGCCAGAAGCTATAGGATCAAGACCGCCTGGGTGCACAGAGGTCATCCATTGTACCAGGAGGGAAGGCAAGGTATAGGTATGGATGCAGGGGATGAAAGAAGGAAATTCACTTCTGATTGCTTCTCTCTTTTTTCTATGCAATAAGTATATAGGTCTTTGGTTGGTGTGAGGATGGTAGGAGTGTACAGGAGATTTAAGTACAGGGGAGATGTGGCAAAACAATCTTGGAGTGTGGGAGAACAGAATGATTAACAGAAATATAATATGACCGCTGCACAGCATAGGGACCCACTTCACTAAATTTATCGTCATAAATTTAAAGTGAATGGTCAACTCAGTGCAAGCACAGGATGGACACAGAGTAGGGTTTAACCAGGGTCAAGGTTTTGCCAGGAGAGAATGATAGAGAGGCCAAGATGTTGAAGACAGCAGCAAGGGAACAATTAAATGATTACGGTGATTCATCACATCCTCTAACCTGAGTGATATGAGAAAAGGGGTAGTTGTGAAAACTGTGTTAAATGAATGGATTGAGGATCCCGGGGTGAGAGTGAAGTACTGTAGTAGTAGAATAAGTGGAAGAACAAGGCTGTGAAGACAAGATGCTGCCAGCAAGAAGTGGAATACTTGAAATGAAGACATTTCCAGGTGCTGCAGTTATTGGAAATGACAATGTCCCGGGTATGATCATGGACGGGATGGTGACAATGAAAAAACTTGTGCATTAAGCAACTGGATTTAAATCTCAGATCTATATCTCTAATAATAACAGATATTATTTTTTATTGGTCCAGTGCTTCTTCTCACAGTTCTAAGTTCACCAAGCCTCATGCCGAGGGCATTGCATCCCATGTTTCAGAACTTGAGCCACAGGAAGCGGGCTCCCACTTTGATAGAGTGTTTTCCTGTGACGTGCAAGGCAGAACAAGACGAGGATGGGGAAAGGGAGTGCAGAGGCAAATAGTCAATCTCAGGGAACACATAACACACTTCAGAATCTGTCACATTTTTACATCTAGCTAATAGTAAAATTGAGGATCTGTTCCAACAGTGTCAGATTTTGTATATCTGTTGTCAAACATATCAGTCACTGAAAGTACGAGATGAAAAAAACTACAAATAAATGATCACAAAAAAGAAAAGATGCTGATCCCTATTCTTGGATGGCAGTTGATTTATTTTGATCGACATAATGCTGTGTTATAGTTGACACGTTATTCTGTACCGAGCCTAGAGAGTGAATCTTAGACTGTTAAGCTCAGTTGTGAAGTGTGTCACAAGTATCACAAGGATGTTACTACAAATCTCATGAAAGCATTAAAGCTTACTATGAATAAGGTGTTTTTTTCCAAAAATATAGTGGAATCAAGGTTTGTGTATTAATACAGTTCCCAAGTATTTGCTGTTTGCAGTGCTTTACTGGGAGAGAACAAATGGGTTGGAATTACAACTAACAATTTACTTGGCTCGTGTGAACATGCTCAGGTATACATTACCCAATTGTGTACTGAGGTTGGCAAAAGTTTAAAAAAATACTCGTTTAGACAATTAATTGCATAGACTTGGAGACATCAAGATGAACTATATTCAGGCCTACATTAACGTGCTTAATTTAAATTTGTTCCTAATTACCAGCATCTAATAAATAGGGCAAGATGACACTTTCTAAGCTCTCAACTTCTAAAACTGAAAAACTTAACTATAACCCAGGTAACAGGAAAATTCTGAAGATGTCAATTTCAACATATTTGAAAGAAATCCTTAAGGCAGAGTGTATTCGTGAAATCACTTCTACACCTCTCATCTCCCAGCACAACTCTTACTCTTCTTAGGCATAACAAACTGCCTGAGGGAGAAAAAACTGTACAAAGAAGAAAATCATACTTAGATTTGATTACTGGCCTTCCTTAATAGACAATCAAACCTACCTAACTCCATACCACCATAACCCAAGCACCTCTCATCTTGAATCTTTGCTACTTTTATATGTGTACATTCCCTAATCTAATTCAAATACAAAACTATTCCAAACTCTTCCATTTTACCTTTTAGAACTCCCTATATGACATTAATAAATTCTTTTATGTCCTTCACTCTTTTTTTTTCCTGAATGTTTTGTTTACTTTTTAGCTCTAACTGAAAGTTGGCTATATCTTACAGGACACTTACTTATTTGTGGCTTTCTCAAGCGGGGTCGATTTTTCTTTCACACCCACAACAAACAAGCCTGGGAGTGTCAACCTTATTGTTTAAAGCTAATTATAGGTGAAGTAGCCTCTCTACCACTTTCCTAAAAAGCCTAGCTACCTGAGTAGATGCAAGTGAACTATACTATAAACTTCCTCATCTTGGCTGAATTCATCTGCTATCATTTCCCAGGCATTTCATTTCATTAAATGAGGTCTCATAGATGATCCTGAACCACTGATTTTCTTTCTGCCACTGCTCTGTTTTCCTTCTTGGTGATTTCACTGTCCAACTGATAATCCCTTCATTCCAGTGATCTTTTCCAGTGTCCCCATCCAGTCCATGATCCTACCCGGGACATTGTCATTTCCAATAACTGCAGCAGCTGGAAATGTCTTCATTTCAAATATTCCACACCTTGCTGGAAGCATCCTATCTTCACAGCCTTGTTCTTCCATTTCTTCTATTGCAATAATACTTCATCCCCCTCCTCCCTGGGATCCTCAATCCATTAATTTAACACATTTTCACAGCTACCCCTCTTCTCATATCACTCAGGTTAGAGGATGTGATGAATCACCATAATCATTTAATTGTTCCCTTGCTGCTGTCTTCAACATCTTGGCCTCTCTCTCTATCATTCTCTCCTGGCAAAACCTTGACCCTGGTTAAACCCCACTCTGTATCCATCCTGTGCCTGCACTGAGTTGATCATTCACTTTAAATTTATGACGATAAATTTAGTGAAGTGGGTCCCTATGCTGTGCAGTGGTCATACTATATTTCTGTTAATCATTTTGTTCTCCCGCACTCTGAGACAATTATCTCACATGTTTTTATTTTTTTCTTCCCTTTTTCCGCCTCCCCCTCCTCCACTCTGGTTCAAGCCATTGTTTCTCAGTCTAGTTGCGTAGGACACAGCTCCCTGGCCCATGCTGGAGACCGTGGCAGCCCACCGCAGCTCACGCTGATGGCAGCCCAGCTCCAGGGAGATTATTCACAATCTTAGCTATAAGGGCACAGCTTATTGGCCCATGTGGGAATCGAACCCATGACCTCGTTGTTAGGAGCATGGTGCTCCAACTACCTGAGCTACCAGGCCGGCCCCCACATCTTCTTTCTCCTCAAATGACCAGCACAGCCTCCCATTCCTTAATCACAGCCATGCTCCCTACTATCTCCCTTCTTAATTTGAAACATTATTATAGGTTACAGAGAAAAATAGGAAACTTAATCTTGGCAAAAAAGTCAAAGTTTCCAGACACTATTCATTTTTGGTGAGAATGAAATAAATTATATAAAGGTATTTGATATAATAGTTGTGTGTGAATATTAATATAGGATATAAGTATATAATATATAAAATGTGAATGTGTAATCAGTACATATAAATAAATATATTTTATACAAATATATAGTTATCATTTAAATGTATATGTTAATAAATTCATATATAATATTTAAATAATGTAGTATATAATTATTGTCTATTAATACAAATGTATACTGTATGCACTTATAAGCAAACAGATGTCTTTAAGAAGAACAATGCATAATTACTTTGAATATACCAATTCAGTTTGATTCTTAAGCATTTACAAAAGTGTAGAAAAAAATAAATCCCTAATAAAGGTCTCTTGTTTTGAGGCATTTGTAATTTTAATATTGTTGAATGAAAGAGGTTACTGAGTAACACAGAAGTGGGTAAACTACAAGCTATGGACCAAATCTGGCCAGTCATCTGTTTTTATAAATAAAATGTTATTGGAACATAGACACATTCATTCATTTATATGTTATCTATGGCTGTTCTCTTGCTATAATGGCAAAGTTGAAAAGTTGTAACCAAGATGGTATGTTTCACAAAGATGAAAATATTTTCTAGCTAATCCTTTACAGAGAACATTTACTGACCACTGTCATATTGATTATGGAGACTTCTTTAGATGATTAAAATTCTTTCTAATCACTGATTTTATTCACTACAGATGAAAGTGGGGGGTGAGGCAAAGCAACAGGTATTTCAGAAGGTAAATCAGTAATTTCTTCTTGAATGACCCAAATAATTCAGGCAAAATAGAATTGTAATGGGAAGGCCTGAATAATTCAAGTAGTTGCTACAAACTTTATTTTGGATAGTCCTCATTGGCATCCCTACTGCAAAACTAAGCAAACAGAGCTGGAAATGACTTGGGCCCATACACAGGAGTATTAGTTAGCTCAGGCTGCCATAACAAAATGTAGTAGACTGGGTAGCTTAAACAACAGAATTTTATTTTCTCACAATTCCGGAGGCTAGAAATCCAAGTTCAGGTTTCCAGCATGTTTAGGTTCTGGTAAGAGTGCTCTCCCTACCTTGTAGACATTTGTCTTCTGAGTCTTCACATGGAAGATAGAGAGCTCTCTCTCTCTCTTCCTCTTATAAAGCCACCAGTCCTACCAGGTTAGGACTCTATTCTTATGATCTCATTTAGCCTCAATTACCTCCCAGTCATCACTTATTTACCTTCTATCTCCAAATACAGTCACATTGAGGGTTAGAGCTTCAGTATATGAATTTGCAGGAGACACAATTCAGTACCTAGCAACAGGTATAAGAAATTATGATTTGGGGTATACCCAAATTTCTGCTACAGACCTAGAGTGTTGGTTTTGTCGACTAGAGAAATTTGGCTCATTAAGTTTCATGTCATTTACTGGCTGGCTTTATTAATATTAATAAAAATTGACAGGATATATCTCAATATACTTAAGAAGCTAAATGATCCTAAACATTATCAACCTATCAATTATTTTACAGCTTAGTGAATTTTTCAGTCTATAAATAAAAAGAATTGCTAAACAGTTTAAAAGCTAAAAAACATCCCATTCTATACTATTGAAGACAGACTCCAGGTCTTTCATGAATTATTTCTCATACAAAGATAGAAACCATGAGGGGAAAAAAAATAAAGCCAATAAAGAATAAATCTAAGTTATAAGCCATTAAAATTCCACCAACTGAAAAATGGCATTTGAGACTTACCCTTTCTTTCAAAATTACCCTTTAAAAAAGCTTCTGAAATGCCCTAAGGGCTTCATTTACAACGACCATATTGGATTTGCTCTGCATGTGTATTGCAACCTCCCTTACAGGCTAAGGTTTGTTTTACATTTCTGTCTCTTTTACATTCCCAAGTCCATAAGCAGCAGCATCAAAATTCTCAGACAGTAACAAAAGATTTTAAAACAAAACAATGGACCAGTAATACATTTTCCATTTGAACTCTCTCAAAAAGTTTCAACCTCAGTCCTTGATCCCCCAGTGTCATGGCGTATAATGTCATAATTTAAAACTTTAAAGTACTCGATTTTACAAAAATAATTTATTCTCAAAATGACTATATCACTTTTACATTACATAGAATTTTTTTGTAATAAGTTTTTCTTATCATAATCTCTCAGTAGCCATCCAAGTTGAATTTTATATGGTTTGCTGAGGACCCATCACCTACATTGTAAGTACACCTCACTCAGATTACAATAGTATGTCTGATTCGTACTCTACAAAATTATATGTATATAGTCCATGGTTTACCACACGGATTTTGAGTACCCTTCATTATCTAATGAGATCAAAAGACATTAATACCAAGGGTAAAGGGATGTCTGATCATGATTATGACTTAAAGTTCCAAAATCTTAGACATGATAATCAATATCTTAACACGGAAACATCTGAAAAGTTCTGTAGTGGGTAAAGAGCACTGTCACAATTACACTGGGACAAAGGAAAAACACATATTTTGACTATTTCTCTCTGATAGAGCATTTGCCTTAATGGACTTTTAGATGTTTAACCTTAATTTACATAACTATCCCTCAGTTTCTTGAAATTAAGCTATTGTGAAAAAGCTTCTGATCTCAACATAAGCTACTTCAGCTCTAAAGTTGATGGGAATTGTCAC
Source organism: Rhinolophus sinicus (assembly GCF_036562045.2). Lineage (NCBI taxonomy): Eukaryota > Metazoa > Chordata > Mammalia > Chiroptera > Rhinolophidae > Rhinolophus > Rhinolophus sinicus. The sequence continues at coordinate 133,121,822 of NC_133752.1, forward strand.
CTGTCTTTTAAAATTGCCCAATTGGCAGTGCTTCTGTCAGCAGTAATCCCCAGCCCAGACTTTATTGAACTGTTCCTCGCTTTCTCTAGGGTTTTAGATTGCTATTTGGCTATAACTAAGTCCACTCTGACCAATGGTCAGTGAAGGAAGCAACTCAACTCACTCCCAGAAGAGGATTATTACAACTATTATTTTGTTCTAAATACAGTTGCTCTGTCTGGAAAATACAGAAAATGTAAATTATCTTGTGATTGTTAACTTTAAATAACAAAGAAATAGAGAAGGAGGCATAAAAAGATTGCTCCCTTTCATTGTAGCTACACAAAAAAGTAAGCCTGGGGGGTGGAAGGGGGAGAAGTTTTTCAACCTTGTCCCAATCTTCTAAACTGTAGTTGAGAGGAAGTGACATCAAACCTTCATTTGAAATCCTACTGTAATGTAGTAAACCCTGTTGATTATCCTTCAAAATATATTCAGAAACTGCCCACTTTTCACCACCTCCACTGCTACTACTCTGGTTCAATACAGAATTATTTCTCAGATTAATGCAGTGGCTTCTTTTTGCTTTGGCCTTGCCTCCCCCACCGTCCACAGCAGTCTGTTCTGTATGAGGCAGCTAATGCAATCCCTTAAAAACATAAGTCAGGCCTGATCATGCTTGTAATGGACTGAATTGTCTCTACCCCATATTCACATATTTAAGCCCTAACTCCCAATGAGATGGTATTTGGAGATGAATCTTTAGGAGGGAGATAATTAGGTTTAGATGAGTTCATGAGGGTGGGACCTTTATAAGAAAAAACACCAGAGAGCTTGCCTTCTCTTTCCACCATGTGAAAACACAGCAAAGAGGCGACCACCTGTGGGCCAGAAAGAGCTCTCACCAGAACTCAAGTGTACTGGCACTCTGATCTGGGACTTTCAGCCTCTAGAACTGTGAGAAAATATGTTTCTATTGTTTAAGCCACCCAGTCTATGGTACTCTGCTATGGCAGCCAGAGCAGACCAAGGCAATGCCTCTGCTCAAAATAAAAGGCCATGTTTTTCAATAGCCAACCAACAAGATCCTTTGTCCCCTGGTGCAGTTACCTCACAGGCTTCACCTTGCCCTACTCTCAGTCTCCCTCATTCTGCTCTAGTCACACGAGTCTCCTCACTATTTTTTTTAACAAATCAGACACCCTTCCTCTTAGGGTTCCATCACTCTTTCAAATTTTGAATCAAATGTCACCATTTCAGCAAGGAATTCCCTGACCATCTATCTTGTTTCAAATTGCAACCCCTTCTATCCTCACTACTACTTCTGACGCTTTCTTCTCTGCTTTATTTTCTATACAGCACTTATCACTTTCTAACATTACATGTTTATCTTATTGTTTGCCTCTCTCCCCTATTAAAATACAAACCCAGTAAGGACAGAGATTATTGTACGTTTTGTTAGGTGCTAATTCTCCAGTACCTAAAAGAATAGTGTCTAGTATAAAGTAGATATTCAGCAATGTTATCGAATCCATGAATAAATGTTGTTCTTATTTCAAAGAACAATAAGAGGGGAAAGAGGTGATAGACAACTAGATACTTATTTCATTTTTGGAATGAAAAATCATCCCAGGTACAAAGTATAGCTTCTTAATAGCCTCACTCTAGGATTGCCATGATAATAAACCAAGAGCTCAATACTTCTTCTAGGTGTCAACTCACCTATTTTTACCAACAACTACATTTACATAAATCCTTATTAAGAAAGTGGCTACAGCTATAGCTAATTCATCTTTCACCACCTCCATTTGTATTTACCCAAAATGAGTTTCCATAGCAGTTTATAAGTTTGTGAAAATTAATAAACAGAAACCTTATTTAAAATGGAGGCAGGGGGCTAGAAGAGAGAACTCTCACCCTCGTGTCACTCAACATACACTACTGACTCCCAACAGGAAGAGATATACCCTGCATGTCTCACAGGAAGTAATACTACATTACTACCTCAGCAGAAGGGACAAAAGATTCCTCCTTGCCAGTAACAGATCAGCCAATGGGAGACTGCCATAACTCAGCCAATGAAAAGTCACTTTACTTCAAACTTTGAGTTTCCTCCAATGGACTTTTTGTTTACAACAGCTCCTCCCAAGTCCATAAAAGAGCACTCCTCTTCTTTGTTTCTCTGGTGTTGCGGGCGGTTCTCCATTAGATTGCATGTTCCAAAATGCAATTCTTTGTTGTTCCCAAATAAACCTATTTTGCTGGAGACACTTCTGGCTGTCTATTTATTTAAGGTCAACAAGGTACATCACCATTATTTCTTCATTTATTCTGTTTCAAAAAAATCATATTTTATTTGATTCACAAAGCAGTCAAAGCTTTGCCTTCTCTGTCTCTCTGATGTGGTGAAGATGGTTCAAAGAAGTTGGAAATTGCTCATTCATTCAATGGTAATTTATTGAGTGCCTATCTTGATCCAAGCACAGTTCTAGGCAGAGAGAATAGCAGTGAATAAACAGATAAAAACGTCTGCTATCATAAAGCTTACATTTGTCAGGGGGAAGATGTAGTGTTGAGATGGATAATAAGTAAAACAAGATAAAATACGTGTTAGGGGAGATAATAAAAAGTGCTATGGAGAAAAGCAAATCAGGGGAGACAGATGAGAAGTGAGCAGCAAGCCTGCGATCTAAATAGAGGTGTCAAAGAAGACCTCATAAAAAAAGGTGATATTTCAGCCATGCATATATCTGAAAGAAAAATATTTTAGGCCAAGGGAAGAAAAAGTGCAAAGTCCTAAGGTTAGAGTGTGATCGATATATTGGAGAAACAGAGTGAGTAGGGGAGAATTAGGAGATGAGGTTAGAGTAGCAGCAAAGGGCCAGATTCCCAAGGATTTTGCAGACCAAAGGAAGAATCTGGATTCTATTCTATTAATAATGGGAAGTCTTTGAAATGTTTGATCAGGACAGCACCATCACCAGATAAGTCCAATATCCTTCCTAAGAACTCAGTAAATTCAAGTATCTTATGTTCTCATACCACTTTAACTTCACATTTCCTTTGGTTGAACTCTTCACCTAGGCAAGAGAACATCGTGGCTGGAATGAGAGTAGTAGCTAAGGAAATGGTAAGAAGTAATCAGATTCCAGATATATTTTGATCTGTAACATGAGAGAAAAGGACTGCAAGTCCAAGGGTATTTACCTAAACAACTTTTGAAGGGATAAAATTGCCCTTTACTGAGATGTGGAAGAATGTGGAAGGAAAGAGTGATTTAAGATCTGGAGCTCAAGTGTGAAAATGTTAAGTTGAGATAATCATTAGTCATCCAAATGTAGATGTTAAATAGTGAATAGAATGTAGAAGTTTGAAAAAAAGAAGAAGAATATAGAAGTTTGGAGTTGAGGCGAGAGAACCAGGCTAGAAATGTAAATCTGGAAATTACCAGGATCACCAGATGGTATTTAAAGCTATGAGGCTGTATGTGGTTACCACCAAGATAGGTAGCAAAGAGAAGAGGTCCAAAACTTGAGTCCTAGACACTCCAGTATTGAGCAGCTTGAGAGGAGAAGAGGGGGGGAAATTAGACTTGGAAAGAATGGCCAGAGGTTTGGAGGGGAAAAATAAAAATAAATAAAAACGAAACAGGAAAACGTGTTGCCCTTAAAAGCAAGCTGAAAATGTGTTTCCGGGAATTAGAGAGAACAACTGTGTCAGATGCTGCTGACAGCTCAAGATGAGGACTGAGAATTGACCATAGGATTTAGCAATGTGGAGGCATTATTGAACTTGACAAGAGCAGTTTTAGTGTAGTGTTGGGGGCGAAAGCCTGAAGTCGAGTGCATTTAAGAGACAAAGGAAAGAGAAGTCAGAGTCAGTACAGGTAGACAACACTTTCCAGCAGTTCTGCTGTATGAAAAAGGAGAGAAATGGTGCAGGAGATGGAGTGAGTGTGCATGTGTGTGGTTAAGTTGAAAGAAATAACACTATATTTTCAATGTTGTGGGGCAAAGATCCAATAAAGAGGGAAAATTGAAGATTCCAAAGAGAGAAGTTAAAACTGCTGAAGTGATATCCTTAAGCAGGTGACAGAAGACCCAATCAAGTGTACAAAAAGAGGTGTCCGGTGCTGGAGCAATGCCACTTGATCCATAGGAATAGGAAAGAAAGCAGATTATATGGCATAAGACTTATGCCATGACTATGAAAACACTGGAAATTGTTATTTCCAAATTTAATGTCCAAATGCCTTTGTATTTGCAAGGGCCAAGTACCTCTCTTGGAATATGTAAAACAATAACTTGGAGGCCCCTTCATAAATATGTCCGGATTAAGTTAAACATTTTCTAAAATTGCATTTACTTTCGGGATAAATAAACTTTCACCAAACCCTGATTGAATTAGTTAAAGTATATTTAAGAGCAAATCCAAACTTGCAAAGTTCTGAAATTCTTAAAACTGGAGAAGAGGGAGGGAGGCGTTAAGAAATTGAATGTGTGACAATATTGACAATCAAGCAAAATAATAAAAAAACAAAATTTCTCTTCAACTAGATTTTAAGCTTCTAGCAGAAGACATTTATTATCATTACAAGTACAATGTACATAGTAACTACTCAGTAAATGTTTGTTAAATTAATTAGTTAATTCAGTTCTATAGTTGGTTTGTGTTGCATTAAATTCTCCACTCAGTGTACTTGTGGTTTGCAAGTTTATAGCATAGTAACCTCATGAATCATTCCCAATAAAATGCGTTGTTTTCATTGATTTCTTTCTTCTTTACTGTTCTTTATTTCTTTTTTTGCACTAGTGGTTAAATATAATAAACATTGAATATCTTACATATTTTGTGTTTGTTAGTAAAGTCTTAGAAATGCATAGCATGTAATAGCTGCAAAACAGCTAAACAAGAACAGTAAAATGGCTATATTATAGAATCATTAATGAAGGAAAAAAATGCCTTGTTAAATTGTACTAAAATAACTGTTAAATACTGAAGTAACTGTGTTTATTTTTTAGGAGTTGGTGTTGTTTTAGCACAAATGGTTGTCAGGGTGAGGGTTAGGAATGTACAAAAACTATTTCTCATTGAAAGAAATTACAACTACACTTTGGTTTATGAGAAAATCTCAATGTGAAAGGTTTTTCAGAAATAAATTACTTTCATACAATAGGGAGAGACTATATTTATTTGATTCCAAATAGGATGAAATGATAGTAATTTGAAGAAACTCATTTCTCTACAGTACCTGGAAAACTAGAAGACAAGGAACCAATTCATCGGATGCCCTAAGAATGTACTGGTAATGTTAACCCACCGAGAGACACACATTAGTGTCCACCAAGAACCATACAATTAAATAACTCCAGTGTAAGTTAAAATAGTTCAAGGAATTCTGGTTAAAGGAAGCATCTTGGGAGTGAATTGATATTATTCAGATTTAGACCAAACTATATACACAGCCTCCAGATATTTTATTTTGAAAAGTAGTATTACTTAAGGCCATCAACAAAGCATATACATAGTATTTAATATTTACCTAATCAAAAGCAGGTAAGAAAAGATATAAATGATGTAATACAGAATTGTACACTTGAAACCTATGTAATTTTACTAACCACTGTCACCCCAATAAATTTTAATTAAAAATAAATAAATAATAATTTTAAAAGTATCAAATAATAACAATGAGATGTATGATTAGATGGGAATGGTATTATATAATTATCACCTCATATTAAAAACAACAAATATATCCACTGCTTAAAGAGAAAAGATATATAACCATAACAAATTAAATGTTTAGCAGTCAATAACAATATTTTATGAAAGAAAAACTCCAAAACTGTACTAGTCACAAATAGCAAATAGCAAATCATCATCATCATCGAAATCATCATCATCATCATCATCACCACCACCAACACTACCACAATAAGCAAACAGATGTATGTGTTATAGCTTAAATAAAACTCAATCATTCAGGGTAGCCTCTCCCATTCATAAACTTCAATAGGGCATGTTATCACCTAACTGATCTATTCCATTATAGAAAAATAAAGAGACCCCATCAACATGATACACAAAGCCCCAGGTATCAGGGGCTTTCCCTACTGCACAATTCTCAAAACAAGTTCTCCTCTTTCTTCTCCACCTCCAATTAAATGTGTTTCTTTTTTCAGGACTCAAGTAAAGATAAGGCTTCTTTTTATGTGCATTTCGTGCCTACAGCAGTGTGCAGTGACCCCATGTTCTTAACGTGGTACTCTGTTTTTGTCCCACAAAATGTTGGTGCTTCTATATTGCATTAGTCTCTAATCCATTAATTTCTGTAAATATTGTATTATCTCCTCTACAAAACCACAGGCTCTTTGAGGACAAAAATTCTTGTTATAAAATACCTGTGCTCCCTCTATAATCACAGGACTATGCCAGGTAGATATTGAATTCTTCATAAAAGCACAGTGTCCTGAAAAAAAGCAATCAAGCAAACTCCTTTACAAATCATTGATTTACAAATTACAAAATAGCAGCAAAAAGGAAACTGAAAACTATATGCCATAATTAATTGAAATTTAAATAGGGTGATTAACAAAATAGTCCAATACAAATCTGTCACTTTGCCATTTAATTAATTTATAGAACATCTATGATGAAAAAAACCATTTAAAATACCCAAATATATCTTCTGGTTGATGACATTATGAGTTATAAGGCACAGTTTCTTCTTCTTTTTTTTTCTTTAAGTTTCCAAATTTTCTACAAGGGCCATGTATTACTCTTAACATCAGTATGAAATTAACAAAAATAGATATTCCATTATTCTTCTAGAAATCAGATTATCTAGTTCATTAGGGAACCTATATTTTAATCTTTGAATCTTGGAATCTGTTTCAGCGAAATCCTAAGACTCTACAGCCAGAGAACCTGGGTTTGAATTATAAATCCACTAATTTCTGCTGTGCAATTGGAGTACATTACTTAGTCACTTAGTGCTTAAATTTCCTCACCTGGAAAATAAGAAAATAACAGGCATTACCTCAAAGGCAGAAAAAGATTAAATGGGTTAGAATGTATAAGGCTCTTAAAAGTGGTCCACATTTAGTAAAGACAAGCCCTTTTGTTGTTGTTCTTGTTCTTGTTGTTGTTGTAGTTATGCTGAACATGTTTTAGGGATGAGAGGGAAGGTAACTTAATTCTTTATACGTCTACAACAACCTTCTTTTAAAGTAAACATCCAGGCCTCTGAGAGCTCTCATGAAAATAGGGTACATACTATAGAAAGACTGCCATATTATATCAAGTAGACTCTACACCTCTGATTACAACTTCACACCAAGAGAGAGAAAATCTGTACAAACCTCAAACAAATAGTTTTAATTATCTAAATTAGAGATTTAAAAACACATCGTTACTCAGTGTACACCAGTTGCCTATTTTGGCTTAAAAATGTTTAAGGAATACCCTTGTATAACACAGAGAATAAATTATTGCCCTAAGAGTAAGCATAACTTAGGGAACTATTCTGATAAACTATTTAGAGTGGAAACTCGAATCCCTAGAGACAAGCTAGCATGAGATGATGCCACAGTAGAGAAAGTTAAACTACTCAGCATTAGAAATGAAAAAGAATTTGGTAAAAGAAAAGAGAGAAGATATTGCAGAGTTTATGATAGACCAGCAAAGAGACCTTTAAGAAAAGGAGGCTCCAATATTACATTTTAAGGGTAAGTTTTGTTCTTTTGTTGTTTTGCAATGTAACACCCTGGCATTCACATATACCCACACCCCCTCCAAAGCTTCAGTAAATTCAAGTTAACTGGTGGGGAATTTCTTATTTATTTGTTTCATTTTTGGGTTTTTTAATGCAAATCAAAGAAAGAGGCAAGTTCTATATCTCCACTGACATGGCTTGGGACAGGGACAGGTCTGTGAGGAAAGGGTGTTCTAAGTTCACAGGAAGAGCTCTTATCCAGAGGTGAGCATTATTAGACCACAAATAATTCTCCCTCTCCCCCTAGTCCCAGAATCCTCCCCACTGGGAACTTTCAGAAATGCTGATCTGTAATCCATATTTACTGTCTCTAGTCACTGTATCCACTCTTCAGCCCCACCTCCATTTGTACTTGAACACACCCATCAGACCTTTGCCTGAAAACTGCTCTGGTCAAGGTCACTAACAACCACCATAAGGCTAGCACCAATGGATGGTCAATTGTCATTTCTCATCTAACTGTACTTGCCACTTTAATCATCTGCTGTCTTTGAAATACTTTCTTTGGGGGATTCAGTCAAGATGTAGGAGTAGGTAAATACTGTGCTTACTTCCTCTCAGGACCATATCAAAATTACAAATAAACTACAGATCAACCATCTTTGAGAATCACCTGAAATCTAACTGAACCAAAGCCCTACAACTACAGAAATACAGAAGAAGCCACCTTGAGATTGGTAGGAGGGGCAGAGATGGTACGGGCTGGTCTCATACCTACTTGTGACCATTAAAAATCAGGAGGCATAACTCAGCTGTGGAGGTCCCCGCCAGAAGAGTGAGGGGTCTCAGCCCCACACCAAGCTCTGCAGCAAAGGGTTTCAGTACCAGGGAGAGAAGCCCCCACAGTTTCTGGCTGTGAAAATCAGCAAAGATTGTGGCTGAGTGAGATGGAGGGTGGCTGCACCCCAAGGCCCATGCATGGACTTACTGGCCGGTGGATTCATTCACTCTGAGCTCCAGTGCTGGGGCAGCAGCTTGAAAGGCACCAGGGACATATGGGGAGGAAGGAAATTCTCTGGCTTCATGGTAAGGGCTGGAGGACCAGCTTTCTCAGGGATGGAGAAACTGGCAAAAGCCATTGTTTCTTTGTGGAGCCCTCTCTCCTCCGGGAAAGCAGACACAGGCAGCTGCCATATCTGAGTCTCCTTTAACCTGGTTAAACCATTCCTGCACCCTGATTCCCTGAGAGCCCACCTCACCCAACTTTTGGGCCCACCCAAGTTGCTTCCAGTGGCTTTTCTGTATAAATGGTTTGTCTTAGCTCATGCTGCAGACATTCCTAAAATTTCTCAAAGGTTCATGAAACCCAAAAAAGCAGCATCTGGCTTCAGTATGTCCTGTACCTCTGGCTAAGCAACCCTAAGCCTGGCACTAATGATGGTCAACCTTGGTTTGCAGCTTGGCCTCTTGAGGCACCTCCAAGACGAGCATGGTTGATAACAATCTGTGATTGCTTTGTGGCTCCTGTCCTATATCCAGGCAGGACACAGGCTGTGGGTGAACTTGGCATTTGATGTGGCCTTTCCGAGGAGGCCCTGGGGCTGACACTCCTGTTGGCCAGCTTTGGACCCAGCTGGAGCATCACTCAACCACATCTGGGGATGACACAATCCAACAGCAGACTGGGCAGGCACCAGAGCCCTGACAAAGTGAATCCTGCTCTGAAGGGTCAGTCCCTATACAGCAGCTCCTCCACTGTAATCATAGCCAATCCTCATAACAAATCAAACCTAGGACTAATCCCTCCCATTGATATGCAAACATCAAACAAGGCTCAACTATAAGAAGAGGGCACACACAATCCACATGAGGAACATATTGGAGTACTCAGCTTAGGTATCAGGAAGATTGCGCCACTGAGCCACACAGGGTACCTACTATATAAGGCCACTCTACTAAGACTAGGAGAAATAGCAGCCATACCTAATACTTAGAAACAAACACAAAGAGGCAGCCAAAATAAGGAGACAAAGGAACATGTCCCAAATAAAAGAACAGAACAAAGTTCCAGAAAAAGAACAAAATGAAATGGAGATAGGTAAGTACCAGATGCACAGTTTAAAACACTGGTTATAAGGATGCTCAATGATCTCAAGAAGAACTTCAACAAAGAGATAGGAAACATAAAAATGGAGGTAGAAAACATAAAAAAGAACTGGTCAGAAATAAAGTCTACAATAATTGAAACCAAAGATACTTTAGAGGGAATCAACAGTAGATTAGATGAAGCAGAAGATCAAATCAGCAATTTGGAAGATAAGGTACCAGAAAACACTCAACCAGAACAGCAAACAGAAAAAAAAAAAGCCAAAAAAGTGAGGATAGTTTAAGGGGCCTCTGGGACAACATCAAGTGTACCAATATTCTCATCACAGGGGTACCAGAAAGAAAAGAGAGAGAGCAAGGGATTGAAAACCTATTTGAAGAAATAATGACAGAAAACTTCCCTAATTTGTCAAAGGAAATAGACATATAAGCCCAGGAAGCACAGAGTCCCAAACAAGATAAACCTAAAGAGGCCCACACCAAGACACACCAAGATAATTAAAATGGCAAAGGTTAAAGACAAAGAAAGACTCTTAAAGGTAGCAAGAGAAAAGCAGTTAGTGACCTACAAGGGAACTCCCATAAGACTGTCAGCTGATTTCTCAACAGAAACTGCCAGCCAGAAGGGATTGGCATGCAATATTAAAAGTGATGAAAAGTAAGGACCTACTACCAAGAAACTACCCAGCAAAGCTATCATTTAGAATGACAGATAAAGACCTTCCTTCCAAGACCAAAAAAATAAATAAAAAATATGAATAGTAAAATGGCAATAACTACATATCTACAGATAGTTATTTTAAATGTAAATGGATTAAATGCTTCAATCAAAAGATAGGTTGAACAGGTAAGAAAACAAAACCCTTACATATGCTACCTATTTGAAGAGACTCACTTCAAATTGAAGGACACACACAGGCTGAAAGTAAAGGAATGGGGAAAAGATAGTTCATGAAAATGGAAATGAAAAATAAAAGCTGGGGTCACAATACTTATACCAGACAAAATAAACTTCAAAACAAAGGCTATAACAAAAGACAAAGAAGGACCCAGTAATCCCACTTCTAGGTATTTATATGAAAAACTCCAAAATGCAACTTGCTACTTCAAGGGAACATGAGCATTCATATGTTCATTGAAGCATTATTTACAATGGCCAAGATGTAGAGGCAGTGGGTATCCATCGATGGATGAATGGATAAAGAGAAGGTAGTTCATATACACAATGGAATGTTGCGGCCATAGAAGGGAATGGGTTCTTTCCATCTGCAACAGCATGGATGGACCTGGAGGGTATTGTGCTTAGTGGGGTGTCAGACAGAGAAAGACAGATGCAATTTGATTTCACTTATATGTGGAATCTAAAGAACAAAATAAACAAGCAAACGCAAGAAGAAAAGTCATAGATACAGGGAACATTTTGATGGTTGCCAGATAGGAGGAGGGTTGGGGGCTGGTTGTTACAAAGTAGCCATGGGAATGTAGGGTACAGCATGAGAAATATAGTCAATAATATTGTAATAACTATGTATGATGTCATATGAGTACTAGATTTTTGGGGTGATAGATGGGATGGGGGTTGGGAAACAGGGTGAAAAAGGTGAAAGCATTAAGAAGTACAAATTGGTAGTTACAAAGTAGTCATGGGGATGTAAAGTAAAGCATAAGGAATATAGTCATTAATATGGTAATAACTATGTATAGTGCCAGGTGGGTACTAGACTAGTCAGGGGGGTCACTTTTTAAATTATATAAATGTTATATAAATGTCTAATCACTATGCTGTACACCTAAAATTAATATAAAATATTGAATGTCAATTGTAATTAATAAATTTAAAAGTGGGAGGGGAAGGGGAATAAGAGGTTCAAATTTCCAGGTATAAAACAAATAAGTCATGAGGGTGTGTCATAGGGAATATAGTTAATAATATTGTGATAGCGTGGTATGGTGTCAGATGGCTGCTGAACTTCTCATGGTGATCACTTCTTTAAGTATATAAATGTTGAACTATGGTGTACACCCAAACCTAATATAATATTGTATGTTAGCTATATTTCACCAAAAATCTTTTTTAAATACTTTCTTCATTAGATGCCCATAATATCACATATACTTATTTTCTTAGTAGCAAAGACAGTTTCTCCTTGTCAATCAGTGGCCTTTACTGGCTCCTAATCTCTATAACCTCTAAATATTAGATCAATCCCTTGTTTCTACTGTCTTTTCTACCTACTCCCATAGCCTCAGTGTTCCCAAACATCATCATAATTTTATATATCATAATATGCTGGAAAATGGATATTTCTAGTCAGATAACTCACCCAAAGTCTATATTTATAAGTTCAATTGTCTACTTGAATTTCTCACAGACATCAAGTGCCACTTAAATGTTTAATAGATATGTCAGTCTCAAAAATGATCTCCTTTCACAATTGTTCTGTCTCAGTAAATGGCAATTCCATCCTTCAAATTCTCAGGCCAAAAATCTTGGAGTAGCCCTTGATACCGCTCTTCCTTTCACATCCCACATCTGGTTCATCAGCAAAATTTTTGTCTCCACTTCCAATATATATCCAGAACTGGACCATTTCTGACTACATCACTGTTAGTATCCTAGCCCAAGCAACCATCATATTTTGCCTGAATTCTGCCATAGACTCTTAACTGGTTTCATGCCTCTGACCTTTTCCCTACATCAGGGTCTCTCAATTTCAGCCCTATTGACATTTTGGGCTAGATAACTCTTCATTGTGGGAAGTGTCATGTGCATTGTAAGATGTTTAGAAGTATCACTGGCTTCTGCACACTAAATGCCAATAGCACACCCTCCACCAACACCTCCCTTCCCCGTGGAATTTTGACAAACAAATATATCTCCAGATATTGCCAAGTGCCTGAGCAACAAAATCACCCCTTGATTGAGAACAACTGCCCAACAGTGTATTCAATCTGGCTACAAGAATAACCCTCTAATAACAAAAACTAGATCATGTACTACTTATGCTAATACCTGACCAATTGATTTCCATTATCACTCAGGGGGAAAAAAAAAAAAAAAAAAAAAGGTCAAAGTCCTTACCGCAGTGTGCTGGCTCTACATGATCTGTTACCCACCATTACTCCTTGAACTCCTGTCCCATTTCTCACTCCTGTACTCACTCTGCTCCAGTCTTACTTGCCTCTTTACTATTCTTCAAATACACAATAAAACTCTCATCTCAAAGTCCAGCCACCTTTCCCCTCTGCCTATAGTTTTTGTTCCATGATATCCACTTGGCTTCTTACTCCTTCATGCCTTAAGTTCTTTGCTCAAAAGTCAGCTTCCCAATGAAGCCACATATTCACTCATTAAAAAATTCATCCCTTTTCCCATGCCTGATCTGCCCCACATATTTCCTATTCCTCCGTTCTAGCTTTATTTTTGATGGTACTTATCTCCACCTGATATACTATACATGTTACAGATTGTTTTAATATCTGCCTCTAACTAATATAATGCAAGCCCCAGGAGGGAAATGATTTTTGTCTTTTTTATTTGCTGTTGTATCCCCATCAAATAGAAAAGTACCTATGAGAGGCACCTAACAAATGCTTATTAAATAAATGAGGGAAGTAGGGAAGGAAGGGAGGGAGGGAGGAAAGGAGAGACAATATGTCTTAGAAACGATCTTAGATAGATCTGAAGGGTCAAGGCAGACACAGCTGATATCGAGGATACATCCACACATGCTATTAACAAAGACTGAGTTGGTTTTCATAGAATTCATTTAAAATATAATTCATAAGTACATTGGAAAGTAAAGATTTGCCAAAATGTTTCTGTGTTTAAGAATTTTTACATAGGGATGTGATCAAAAAATTCAGAGAATATTTAAATTTAAAAAATTATTACAGTAAAACACGCATTGCCATTAATCCACCTCAAAATATTCCCCCTCACTTCGAACACACTCATCCCATCATTCTTGCTACTTTCTGAAGCAGTTCTGGAAGTCCTCTTTCATGAGTGTCTTTACTTCATCCTTTATCATGACAATACTTCGTATCATACATTGCTTCTAGTATGGCAATTTCTGTCAAAGAAAAACATTATGGTGTATCGTCATCCACCTTCTTTACCGGATCTGGCACCACGAGACTTCTGACTCTTCCCCAAAGTCAAAATGGCTATGAAAGAAAAATGTTTGGAATTCCTTCAGGACATTAAAGCAGTCATGACAGTGCAACTAAAGACACTCACAAAAGACGACTTCGAGGACTGCTTCAGAAAGTGGCAAGAATGATGGGATAAGTGTGCTCAAAATGAGGGGGAGGATTTTGAGGGGGATTAATGGCAATGTATCTTTTACTGTAATAATTTTTTTTTAATTTAAACATTCGCCGTATGTTTTGATCATACCTCGTTTAAAAATCATACTTATAAATCCATTCATATATAGATCTAAATACCTATGGGCATATAAAATAAGTAGAACTGTAAGAGAAATTTTACAAAATGCCACAGGCTAGAGTAACTTCCCTAAATACACAAAAAGAAGTGTGCTGGGGTAAGTCAAATCATTCAATTATATACACCATAAGGTAGCATATCAAGTAATAGTAACAGTGAACAAAGCTCTTTTCTACAGATGAAAGCCTGCATGGTTCACTTGTGAGTGAAATAGAGGACTAGAAATGCTTCCTGCTGCAAGCTGACAGTTACATGGAACCCCCTGAAGTTATAAATTGAATTCTTCTACTAATTACTGGTCTGAAGGGGACAAAGATCCACATGTTATTTCTCTTGCTGAACTTGCAACATAAGCACTTGTGAATTTTACATTAGGGTCAAGCTGGGAAGTTCCCAGTCAGTTTTAGTTGGAGTGCAGAACAGTGTCACCTCCCATGCAAATGAGGGCAGGTATTCTTCCAGCCTTGGGTGTCTACCAGGGAGATTTCAGTTAACAGATTTTAATAAGGAAGGTGATATAGAAGGGAAAAGAAAGAAAAAAAAAAAAAAGACAGAACAAAATAAAATGAAACAAAATATAGATCCTATTTGAAGTAAAATTTTGTTTAGAAATTTGAAATTAAATATTATGGATTCTAAGAGTACATATTTCAAAAAAACCAGAGAATTTTATAATATCATTCATTAAAATTGCATGCCACACCCATTGATAACAATATCAACTATTCTATCTACTCTCTGAAATATTCATTGTAAGACCAGCAAAGGTACCCAGCAGGCAGATACTTGAATGAAATAGGTCTAGGCCTAGTACTCCAGAGAGGAGAAACTACGGTTCAAATGCTAACACTTTTGATCAGGTAAGCACTTTATTCTTGCCAACAAGCAATAACTTTTATGTGGATGCTGATCAAAAATGCTCTTGGGAAGAAAAGAGAATGGGGAGGAAGGAGAAAAGAATGGGTACAGAGGGCTTTGTACTATTTCAAAACTGGTTTTCTGAGAAGGAAAAATAACTTTATCATTTCTCATGGGTGTATGTACACTTTCTAATTTCCTGGAAAGTCAGAGCTCACTCCCATGCAAAAGCATCAGCTTCATTCAAATTAGGATAACAAAATTCACTCATTTATTCATTCCACAAATAATTACTGAGTATATTATCTTTGTAAAATAAGGGAATGTACGCATATTCATGGTGAACACAGCCTACACCATTAAGTTTCCCTTCTCTCTTGATTTTATTCTATTTACCATAATTTATGAGTACTTGAAATATGACTGAATAAAAATAATCTAAGGGGTAACTAATACACTGAGGTCTGACATTTGAGAATTAGGAAAGGGAAACAAATCAATGAGTGTAAAATATTGACTAGTTCTGGGAGTAATCAAGACCCAGCTTGAAATCCCAGCTCCTTCACTTACTGGCTGTCTGAGTGAATGGAAGACTCCCTGAGTCTCAGTTTCCTTAGTGGGAAATGCTTTAAGAGTACCTCCCCACATAGTAGGGGAGAGGATTAAATGAGATGCTGGCAAGCACTCTTTCCAAGTACACATTCAATGCCTTATAGCTATGTGGGGTATCTGTCGGAATCCTAAACACACATAATGCCTTTCTTAATTCCTATGAGCACTTTTTGGCCAGTCTTCAGAAACACTAAATTTTATTTTACCTCGTCAGAAGAAATTATTTTTCATGTTCATCTGCTCTAAAAATATAACCCTTGGAATTTGCATGTTTCTGGGAGTCTCAAATAAATGTATGAAGAAGAAATGCGACCTTCAAGGACCACTTCCAATAAAATAAGCAAGAAAATTCTTACCTAGTTTTGGCAAGGAATAGGGCACTTTAAAGTAGTCTTCATAAAATTCTATTAATCTCTTTGTGATATGGAGGGCATAGTTCCCGGATCCTCTTCTGATAGCATCGGGTCTTGCATATAATCGTACCTAATTAAAAATATATATAAAAGTTACTTTAGCCTTTTGGTACTCAAATTTTATCTTCCCTGCATATATGAATCTACACAAATCACTTCGAATAGTACAAAAATTAAACAGTATTCTTGTTCATATATTAAAGCATGCTGTGACTGAAAGAACCAAACTTAAACAATTAACGTAACCAAGTTGAGCAAGTGACAATTTCCTCACTTTACAAGAAGGCATTGAGAAGATTTATACACCTTGCATCAAAATAAATATTCAAAGTTGTCACTTACATGTGCTTGCAAGAGATATGAAAGTACCGTGGATTAGGATAATGGTTCCCTGACTATGCTGTAAATGGGCAGGATATGGTGGCTTCACAGAAGAGAAAATCCAGGATTTGCTAAAGACACACTGCATCCAGCTTTGGAAGTATTACTGGGCTGAGCAAAGATATAAGTTATGCTTCCTTCTTCTCTCTGAAGCCAACTGTCCTTATTCCTAATATGTAAAGTAGGAACAGAAAATTTTTCACGTACATAAATGATTGCCATTCTGGAAGTCCTTCTACAACTGCTCCCGGCTTGAAAACCAGCTGAAGTAATTCATATTTCTAACACAAATCCAGATACTTAATATTGATTTTTAAATCAAGCATTGTATATTATCTAGTCCTTGGCCCAAAAAAAGCCTGAGGCAAATAACATAAAACTGAACAAAACTAACAATTGTACAGAAAAGGTTAAAATGAGATTAGCTTTCATAAAGCTTTCATAAAGCTATCCAGCATCTTTCTTTCCAAAGGCTAAATCTATTTTTCACAGATGTGGTCCCTAATCCTCATATCAATTCTATGAATAATAAATTTGTATTTTGTGGCGCAGAGGAGAGCACAGCAACCTGGGAGTTGGGTTTTAGTCCTGCTCTGCCACTAACCAAGCTGGGTGATATTAAACAAATTACTTAACCTCCTTGGGTCTCAAATATTCTCATTTACAAAATGAAGGTGTTGACCACCAGCTGGTTACTAAAAGTTCTTTTCAGTTCTAAAACATATTACTTCCAAACACATTTTACAGATAAATGAGTTTGTGTTCTTTTCAAATCACTAAAAAAATAAATGGTTTACTCAGTATGGGAAAATGGATATTTATATTCAACAGAAAAACAAAGGGAAGCCGTACTCAATCATATAAAAATTGATTATACAATCAACTCTTTATTATGCTTGCTTAAGGAGAGAGAACAGAGATATCAGAGATGTGTATAATCAAAAAGATTAGCAAGTTTAAAAAAAAAACTTCTGACTTTATGTTAGAAAGTCTTGTAATTCAATAAGATATTTACTAAATTCAATAACATTTATTTACTGAAAGTGTGAAGCTACTTCCCACCAAACAACCACATCAAGTATCAAATTTAGTTCACAGTCACCTACAGTTTTGGTTGGTGGTGTAGACACCACCTATGACAGCAAAACTTAACAGTCTTAGAGAGACAGTGGTAATAATTCCCTGCCCCTGACATCACCTGCTTATAAACATGCAATGTCTTAAGTTCCCAAGAAGCAGGCCCTAAGGAAATGATGAGTGTACAAGTGATTCACTAAGGAAGTGTTCTCAGGAGAAGCTACAAGGGAACACAGGAAGCAAGACAAGAAAGAATAATAAGCCAAGCAAGCTACAATTTCAGGTGAAGTCCTGGCTCAGCCTGATCTCACAGGGAGCTCTAGAGTGTAAATTGCACTGGCAAGTGCGTGTTACCTTAAGGCATAAACACCGAATTCCCAAACTCCTACACCTCAGTCAGTGATACTGGTTACCAAGGGGAAGGCAGTAAATCCCAGACACTTCCTGTTCTTGAAGGATCTGGCTGATGGCAGCTCCAGTGGCCCAAGGATAGTCCTTTGAAGAAGATTTCAGGTATGAACTATGAGGAGCAAAGCAGGGAAAGTTGGGGGGTAGGCACCCCAAACAGGAAACAAGATCTGGTCTGTGTACCAACAGCATCCACCACAGACAGCAATCATTCATTCAACCAATGTTCGTTTGATATCTGCTTTGCACCAGAGCCTGGACTAAGCATTTTTAACTTAGTGTTGAAGAAGACATGCTCTCTAACCAAAGGTGGTACAAAGCATTATTGGGGGAAAATGCAACGAAGACGTACTCCCCATGCTCAAAGAGCTTCCCATTTATTAAGTTAGATAATAATCACAGATAAAGATACATGGCATATGAATCGTAATCTATAAATGACAAATGGATACTGAGGAGAATGGATAGCTTTCAGAAGGTTCAAGGTGAAGAAAATAGTAATTGCATGTTAAAACCATAACCAGGACCACTGCAAAATGATGCAGCAAAAGGTCTCTGATTTTACTCCTAGGAAACATCATTCATTTTGATAGAAACAGCCATTCCTATTAATCAACTCTACAAGTTAGTCAAGCTATCTGTAGGTCCAGACAAGAGAAACACAATTAAATCAATCTGGTTGTCAAGGTTTGATGGAAATGATCCAATCTCAGTGAGAAGATAAAACATACACATGCTTACTTAGTACAGTGTCTTCATTTATTCATTCAAACATTTATTGCACACCTGCTGTGTGTCAGGCATTGTACTAGAGAACAGAACAAGGAAATTTTCTACCACAAATGAAGACATTTACTCTTACTACTCCTAATAGATTCACAATGTGTGTGTGTTGGGGGGGGGGGAGGAACCAAATAAATCAATAATAAAATACAATGTGAGAAATGCAACAGTGTACTCTGCCTTCCCTCCCATTACAAAGCACGTACAGACTGAGCTCCTATTCAAGACCAAGCCCTCTATATTCCATCCCTTCTTGCCTTTTCAAAGATAGCTTTCTCAAAATTCTCCCCTTTATCTCCCATATCACCAATTTATGCCTCTGCACTGGATCGTTTTCATAAGCAAATACCCTGCATTGTTTCCTATGCTTAAAAAACAAACAAACCTTTTTGACCACAGTTTTCTAGCTGTGATTTCCAGCACAGCAATGCTCCTTGAAAGAGTTTTCTATATAGTTAGCATTAACATACAAATTAACATCCAAACTAGAACACTTTTAGAATGGAAAGGAGCACTTACGTGTAAGTAGGATGGTTGCTCATTTATACTCTCTTTCTAGTCTCTCCTGAATTCACTGCAACACGGCTTTCATTCCCACACTCTTCCCAAACCGCTCTCATCAACATCACTAATGGCCCCAGGATGACAAATCCAACAGTCGGATCCCAGTCCTCAGCATGTTTAACCTAGCAGCCGCAGCATTTGACACAGTTCATCATTTCTTCTCCTTCTAACACTTTCTCAGTCTCCTGGATGATTCCTCCTCCTCCTCCTCCTCCTCCTCCTCCTCCTCCTCCTTCTCCTCTTCCTCCTCCTCCTCCTCCTCCTCCTCCTCCTCCTCCTCCTTCTCACTATTCAATGTTGGAGAGTCCCGGGTTCCAATCCACAGATCTCTTCACTTGTCTGTCTATATTCAGTCCCTTGGTGATAACATTTACAAATATCAAGACGTACCCCATAATTCCAGACTTCCAGACTCATTAATCCAACTTCAACTTCCCCCTGGATATTTCCACTTAGCTATCTAACATGCATCTCAAACTTAACATGTTTAAAACCAAACTCCTGATAGCACACACACACACACACACACACACACACACCCCTACCTGCTCCTCCAAAAGTCTTTCCATCCATCTGCCCAAGTCCAACATCATCCTTTTTTTCCTGTTTCTCTCATAGTTCGTGTTCAATTGGTCCTCATGCCTTTTGGCTCTACCTTAAAAATATATCCAAATTCCAACCACTTCTCATAACCCCACCACTACCTCCCTGGTCCAAGTTTCCTTCATTTCTTGCCTGGACAAATGCACTAGTATCTTATGATGTCTTGTCCCTTCAGTCTGTTCTCTACACAGCAACAAAGTGTTCCTGTTAAAATGAACATCAAATCATAGCATTCTTTTGCTTTTCCTCTTCCAGTGGCTTTCCATGTCATTCAAAGGAAAAGCCCAAGTTTTTACAGGGCCCTAACATCCCTGTAAAAATCTAGTTCCTTTACCATCCTGGCTTCATTTCCTACCACTTTGCTCCACACTAACCTTGCTCCATTCACATACTTCCTTTGCATTATTCAAATATGCTAAAGAAATTCTCCCACCAAAGCATTTGAGCTTTCCCCTAGGTACTCCATGGCTTGTTCCCTGTACCCCTTTATCTATTCGTTCAAATATTTCTTCTTTTTGAGACATCTTCCTTCCCACCTCTATCCTCCTTCCTTTATTGTTTCCTGTAACATTTATCACCATTTATCAAAAGATACTTACTTACTCATTTTATTTGTTGCTGCTTTTTTTCCCCAAGAATGCAACTTACATGAGGGCAATAATTTGTATCTATTAATTCTAACCATGAAAGTGCCATTTTTGTAGGTCAAAATATTTTGTTCAATTTGCTTCTCAAGTACATGTTACATAGTAAGCAGTCAATAAATTTTTGATGAATGAATGAATGAATTTCATAGGCATGTGCAGCTCCTAAAGGAGTAAGCAATAGGAGCCCTTTGATGAGACTACAGGATTATCAGGGAAGGAGATGTTTCAGCTAAGTCTTAAAGGATGAGCTTCATACTGTAAGCTACCAACTGGAGGGTGATACTCCAGACCAAAGTTACATTATGTACTAAGGCAACAGTGCTGACCAAATAATAAGTGATTTAAAAGACAACAGTAAATATTAGGACTTAATTATAATAGCAGTGGTAATTCATTGGAGGATATTAAGCCAGAAAGTGATAAAATTACTTTTGCATTTCAGAAAGATCACATCAGTGATCTATACCGAGGTAAACTGAAATATGGGGGCTGCTTATTAAGATTCCCCACAAAATTAGAAAAGTAAGTAGATACACTGTGATAGCTGAGGCCAAAGAAGTAAAGATAAACTTCAAACCATATTAAAGAAGGGTCTGTATATTAAATTGTAGAATATTAATTTAATATTATGGGCACAGGCAAGTTATTCAAAGATTTTGAATCACAGAAAGACATGATTAGAATTTGATTTTAGCTGATTACATCAACTGCAGTGTAGATAATGAATTAGGAAAAGAATAGAAACAAATAAAAGGAAACGAGTGAGACTATTGCAGAAGTCCAAGTGAAAGATGGTGGTTTAGACTGGAGAGATGGCAGCAGGGATCCAGAGAAATAGATTTATTCAATTGGTCCTAGCATTTTACAGAACAAGTCCTTTAGCTACCAAGTAAAACCAACTGTAGTCACATTCTCACTTAAGAACAATCATTCACATTATCTGTACCTGTCTCACTCCAGTGTCCTGTTGGAACTAGTGAGATCCATTTGAAGGATGGGGGAAAGGTCCAAACTATTTCAAAACTGGATAATTCCTTTGTGGTTAATCAAGAGTTTGCTATACAATAATTTTTTTATACTGTGAAAAAAATCACAGTTGTTTTCTTCTTTTAGGTTAACTAGGCTCTACTTAATAAAAACAGAAACAAAATCATCATAAACAGTTATCACTCAAAAGCAGTGAAATATAATTTTATTATACCTGCTTATTTGCATTTACTGACATCCCATGATAAGAGCCCAGCTCTGAAAATATAAATTGCTTACCAGGGTTCATTTCTTCCTCTGCATAGCCTCTTCCAACAACTAATATGAACCAAACTGCTCAGTTTCTTCCAGGGGAAATGACATTACACTAGGAACTGGCACACAAGGAGGTGAGACTCAGCTTTCTCACTAATTACTTCTATCAACTTGCGAAAGTCAGTTAATTTCTCTGGGTCTCAGCTCAAAGTACCTTTCAAAAATAACAGTTTATCGTTAGATACATATATATCGTGGTATCTATATCTATATCCTGAGAAATGGGTGCATCGTTATGCCTAAGAGATTGGTGTGTCATACGAACTTGCCAAAATTCTTCTCATCTAGTCCCCACTTATTTTGACAAGAAAATCATGAAAAGTTATTTTTTTATCTTCACATAATTTTACGCCCTTGCATTTTTCACTTGCCTTGAAAATACATCCCAACTGCTGAGCAACCAATCTTGAATGTTCCTCTTTTTGTTTTCTCCATTAACTGCAAATGATTAGATAGAAATATTGCTATTGATTAGATAGACATATTAGGTTGGTGCAAAAGTAATTGCGGTTTTTACTATTATTTTTAACCTTTTAAACCGCAATTACTTTTGCACCAACCTAATAACTGTAATTGCCAATATGAAATACAAGAAGTTGGCTACAGAAAAATATTCTTATGGTGCCACTCCTGTAGTAATACAGCATAGCAATGAACTACGGTATAGAAGTTACATATGTTTGATCTCTTACAACAGTTAAATGCCCAAAATAGGTGTTCCTATGGGAGGTCTTTTGGAATTTGCTCCATGGATTTGCTCCAGTGGCTTTGTTCCATGGATTTATTCATTAGTTTCATGGCCTCTGTATATTTATAGTATGTTTGTTTCACTTTTTACAGGATTTTAAGTATTTTAATCATTGAATGGGGAAAAATACTAAAGGCAGATATCTTCAATCCCTTTAGTCATCTCACGTTCTCACAAAAACAGGTGGTCAATTAAGTGTCAACTATTCAGACAACTGAGAGCAGCTAGTTAGAGGACATGTGGAGAAGGATCCTGAGACTGCATCTGCACTTAGCAGGAGATAGTGCCAAGCTCTGTGCAATGCCATCTGCGCTCTCAAGGGAGAGATGGTATTAGTGTCAGATATTGGCCATGATTCGGATTGAATATCCTTTGGGAGGGAGTCATAATGGAAGGGAACTTGAGACAAATGCAAATTGACTTTGTCTCTGATAACTGTGCTATTCAGAATAAGAACATCAAAGACTGTTCAAGGATTTCATCAATGGGACATTTATTTATTCAGTTACTATTTGATGAGCATCTGTTAATGGTCAGGCCACTGTTCATGTGCTGAGCATCCATCCACAAGTAAGCAAAGGAAACATGGTCTCTTCTTTCTAGGAACTTGCAGTGAGATACAGCAACAACATTTTACAATTGAGAATAATAAAGTGGGCCTAATTTACATTGGCTCTTCAGAGGAGTCCTCTCCTAGAGATGATGATTAAGTGCAAAAGGGACAGAGCACCATGGAAGTTAAAACAAAGAAAAAAGAAAAAAGCAAGTAGTTATTCATTTTTATATCTAATGTCCTACCTTCCATTGTATTAAAGATTTCAAAGTAAGGTAAAAATATACATACAATTCCAAAAAATGTAAGCAGATATGCCATTGTCAGAAATATTATAAAATCTTACACAAATAATTTTAGAGATTTTCTTCTAACAATTTAACATACTTCACAGATTTTCTAATTTATCTTTTTATAAATTAAAGTTTAGTGGGGTGACAATGGTTAGTAAAGTTACATAGGTTTCAGGTGTACAATTCTGTGTAATACACCATCTAGATATCACATTGTGTGTTCACCACCCAGGGTAAGTGCTCCTTCCATCATCATATATTTGATCCCTTTTACCCTAATCTACCACCCCCTTCCCCCCATACCCTCTGATAACCACTTAACTATTGTCCGTGTCTATGAGGGTTCAAAGAAGATTTTATGAATTTGACTTCAAAGGCAAGGGGCGTAAAAGCTAAAGTAAATAAATGGGACTATATCAAACTAAAAGGCTTTTGCTCAACAAAAACAACCATCAACAAACTAGAGGCAATCAACCGAATGGGAGAAGATTTTTGCAAACAACACCTCCGATAAGGAGCTAATATCCAAAATTGATAAGAAACTCATACAACTCAACAACAAAACAACAAACAATTCAATTTAAAAATGGGCAGAGGACCTGAAGAGACATTTCTCCAAAGAGGACATACAAATGGCCAATAGACATGTGCAAAAATGCTCCACATCACTAATTATCAGAGAAACTCAAATAAAAACCACAATGAGATATCACCTCACCCCAGTCAGAATGGCTATCATCAACAAGACTAATAATAACAAGTGTTGGAGAGGCTGTGGAGAAAAAGGAACCCTTATACACTGTTGGTGGGAATGCAGACTGGTGCAGCCATTGTGGAAGGCAGTGTGGAGGTTCGTACTTATCTTTACAAAATACATGTAGAATAAGTAGTTAGCAGTAAATTATGATTTTACAGTTGAAGAATTTGAAGAGGTTTTCTAAAGTCACTGAGTCGCTTTCAAGGGCAGTGAAACTAAATCTGTCTGTCTAAAGCCTTTCTTCTCAACCATTTTAATTATTTGTTGTGTTAAAAATGAATTGTTGTAGTTGCTATATAATTATGGGAAACAGTGTGTAGTGTCATCATACAGCAAAGAAGAAAAAAACACGTTTACAACATTAGTGCCCCTGTAAAATAAAACATGCATACCATTTTCCCTGATTTGATGTTTGTAATTTGGTGGCATGAAGTTAAACAAAACTTCTGGCTTGCTGGAGTTATTCTCTGAGAAAATTTTACACCGCAAGACTACATTAGGAACTTTGGAAGAAAAGTAATTATTTCATGGCTTTAAAATATCACCACAATAACAATAATAAGCTTACTTTTCCTTTCGCCTAAGTGAAAAATCAGTACCCTTCTTTAATAACTGCAAAACAATGATGTGTTGTCACTAAATTATCAGCCAGTTAAGCTGAATTAATTCACGTATGTAAATATAATTTGATTTGGGGGTTCTTCACACAAATCAGTAAAACAGAACAAGCCAGGGAGAAGGGAGCAGGTGCTGTTGGCACTAAGAAGACAAATATATTGATACAAAGAGGAAAGAATATTGTAAACAAGAAACTAAAAGCCCTGGAGTATTAGTCCAACTTAAAGTACAGATTTTTTTTCTTAAGCAAAAAGGAAGTAAATGCACACAAAACTCTGACAGCAGTAGGGAATCACTGTGCATTTGTGTGTCAGTCAACATAAAGAGGAGGCTGGAAGTGGGTTGGGGAAGGAGCTCGCCCAGCTGGAGCAGGCGATGTGGGCCCCGGAGACAGGAGCTTGTGAAAGGCCTTGACAGCTCAAGAAAAGAGCCTGCTTTGAGAAATGGAGAGCCACTTCAGGGTCTGAAGCAGAGTAACATGATTGAAAACAACAAAGGGAGATTATTTAGGCAACAGATTTTAAGATGTATTGAGACAGGGAGGCTAGTGAGTAGAAAAGCATATTACAAGTGAAAAATTTGTTCTGTAGCTTTTATAGCAAGAACAGCCAGTAATAGGCTATCTCCATCACCGTAGTCAAAGAACTTATTCTGAGAAGGAGGAGAATTTAGAATTGGGAATGGATAGGTAATAAAATCCCAGGACCAAGAACGAGGCACATGGTGATAGCAAAATTACCACAGCTACCTCAAAACTACCATTCTCACAAAAACAGACTGCAGAAAGAAATATCACAGGCTCTCGATGAGTCTCACCTTGAAATCCATATGATAGATGTTTGAAGAACAATTACTTAAACATTTTTAATGAGTTCTACTACCAGCCTTATACTAAATTCCACTTCATATTAAATACTGTTATAAGGAGACTCCAGAGTACTACCCCTGATAAAGTTGTTCTAATGGCCTATCCCTGCTTGTATTTGCCCCCTTCCCATAGAATTGTCCTAGGATTCAGAGAAAAATACTTGCTGAGAATTCTGAGAGAAGTTTGCTATATTCTGTGGGTTCCTTTAGGACCCACTGGCCTTTATTCTATAGGTTCATAGGCTTTCTATATTTAAAGTGAATTTGTCTCATCTCTCTATAGGACTTTCAGTTCTTTAAGAATTGGATCCATCTTTTCAGTTTATTTTTTCACTCATTGTGCCAAATGCAATGGCTTTCTCTCAATAGGGACTGACAACATGTTGCTAACTCCCACAAAATGGCAATAAACTTTGAAGGTCTTTGTCCACTCTAATACTAAAATGCTGTTATAATAGACTGATTACATCTTCCAACTGCATTTGGCTTCAGGCAAGGAAACTGGTACTGTGGCAACCTGTATAGTCTCTCCTTAAAATCACTTCACATTTACTTACTACGCAAAGTATTTACTAGTTCACTATGGAGCTTACGAATTCAACTTACTTATGGGAACTTCAAGAAAAGTGCAGGGCTTTGCCATAATCACACTGCTGTTGTCACATTTTTCTAATATACATATATTAGAAAGATTGTGTATGTGTGTGTATATATACATATACATACACATGTACATATATGTATATGTATACACACACATACACACAAATATATGGTGTCATCAAAAATTTGGTGAATGTTTAAATAAAAAAAGATATTACAGTTAAAGACACATTGCTATTAATCCCCCTCAAAACACTAGCCCTGGCTTTGAACACACTTATCCCATCATTCTTGCCACTTTCTGAAGCAGTTCTGGAAGTCCTCTTTCCTGGGTGCTCTTAGTTGTGCTGTTGCAGCTGCCTCAATGTCCTCGACCTATTCAAAATGTTTACCTTTCATGGCTATTTTAACTTTGGGGAATATCCAGAAGTCTCATGTGCCAGACTCAGTGAATAAGGTGGATGAGGACACACCATAATGTTTTTATTTGACAGAAATTGCTGTACCAGAAGCGATGTGTGACATAGAGCCTTTCTGTTGTGATCAACAAATACGGTGACTGCTGCTGCCAAGTGCCATCCAATGGAAAGACAGGGAATCTTCAATACCGGAAGCAACATGTCGAACCTTAGTAACAGTGTGTGTCAGGTTTCATATTGTTTCGTGCAGTCAGTCGGGTGTGAGCTACAGTTGATAGAAGGTGTGTTTTAAAGTGTGCCATAAATCATCCTCCAGCATGACAACGCTCCATGTCACACATCGCTTCTGGTATGGAAATTTCTGTCAAATAAAAACATCACAGTCTATCCTCATCCACCTTATTCTCCAAATCTGGCACCATTCAACTTCTGGCTCTTCCCCAAAGTCAAAATGATTCAGGACATCAGGGGAACCACAACAGCGCAACTAAAGATACTCACGAAAGAGGACTTCCAGAACTGCTTCAGAAAGTGGCAAGAATGATGGCATGAGTGTGTTCGAAGTGAGAGGGAGTATTTTGAGGGGTATTAATGGCAATATGTGTTTTATTGTAAAAGTAATGTTTTTATTTAACATACACCATATTTCTTGATCACACACATACACTATATATATATATTATGTATATATATGTATATATGTGTATATATGCGTGTGTATATATATATATATTCACACATACACACACATCAGGGGTGCCAAAAAAATGCATACAAGTGGACACTTTGGTCAACGTTGCTCAAGCAGTAGTTAGCTGTAATCAGAAGTCTCTGGACACTAATGGTAACCACTTTGAGCTCCTCTTGCAATTGCAGGAGTCAAACATGACTTGTATTAATCTTTTGTTATTGGTGTATATTGAGTATTACAATTTTAATACCATTTCCTCCTTTCTTAAAATGTGTATATGTTTTTATGCTATATATATATATATATATATATACACACACACACACACACACACATACACACACACACACACACACACACACACATATATATAATGGCTGAATAGTGGCCCCCAAAGATAGCGTGTCCTAATCCTTAGAACCTGTGAATGTTACTAAAAGGGACTTTGCAGTTTTGATTAAATTAATATTTTAAGATGAGGAGATTATCCTGGATTATTCAGGTGGACCCTAAATGTAATCATAAATGTGCTTGTAAGAGGGAAGCAGAGGAAGTTTCGACTACAGAAAAGGAGAATTTGATAGCATGGCAGAAGCAAAGAGAAATTTGAAGATGCAAAGGAGAAAGAGGCCCTGAGCCCCAGAATCCAAGGAATACAGTTTTCAAAACTGGAAAGGCAAGGACCAGATCCCCCGTTAGAGCCTCCAAAAGAAACCAGCCCTGCCAACACCTTGATTTTAGTCCTGCAAAACTCATTTTGGATATATAATCTCTGGAATAGTAAGAAAATAAATGTGTGTTGCATTAAGTCACTAAGTTTGCAGTAATTTATTACAGCAGCAATAGGGAAATACATTATAACTTTTTTATCTTCACACCAGTTAATACACAGTTTGTTTTATGTTAGAATTTCACCTTCATGTAGGAGCACATTTTATATTTCTTTGTGAGCCTCTCTTTCTCTTTAGATACAATTATTTACAGCTTTCGAACTGCTAATGTTGGCACACCTGTTTTACCCGCATATATTATTATGAAGCACACAACATCATTATTGCACATAACTGGTACAGACACAAAAAAATGAAATAACTGAGTAAAAGAATCATCTACAGCAATTTTTCTCCTAATGTTGTCCCACTATGCTCTGATCAGAATCACCTGAGGTAATTGTATAAGATTCAGATTCCTGGGCTTATTATACACTCCAGAAATTCTGACTCACCTCTCTCCGGTGGGGCCCTCAAATCTTCATTTTAACAAACTTACCATTTGAATCATATCTACACTAAAGTTGAAAAATTACTGGCCTAAAGTCACCTGAAGAAACTTTTGTTCATTCAGTCCCACAGCAAGCAAACCTCAAGTCTAAAAAGAAATATTCAGCAAAAGCTTAACACATAGGAAAACATATATCCTTATTCCTTAAATCTCTTTCAATAGCAGAGTGTTCAATGAAGATACATTCAATATAGCCATTACTGTTTTTAACTCTAATCTTTCTTTCCCCTGCACAATAAACAATAAACAACAGATCAGTCAGATCCAATGTTTGGAAACCAGTAAAAGTTGTTTAATACTGTCACAGCCCATAGATAAAACAGTAGCACTTAATCGCTCTCTGAGATAGAGTAAGTACCTCTTTCATAGCAAACTGAATTGCAGTTATTTTTTTTAAGCGAGATACAATAAATTTAGAGTATTTCCTTATTAAGCTATCTGTTTTATGCCTCCTCAAATTCCTTCAGCAAGACTGACAGCCAAGTCCATCTATTTGTAAATACAGGAGCTCAGTGCTCAGTCGGATTCAGTTTCAGTTTGGTTTGGGCCATCTGTCCTTTTGTTCCCTGATCCCCAACTACCTGCTGACCTCACTTTTACATATGCTGTCTTCCCCTCCAGATCAACACCCCCAGTTCAAACATATCATCCTGCCTGCATCACTCCTCTCTCCTGTATCTTTCAATGATGCAGGCAGCTTTCTGCCACCTACGGTCAGAACCAGAGTTAATTTGTTCATTCACTCACTGAACAAATATTTATTGAATATCTACTCTGTGTCAGGCCCTCTTCTAAGTGCTGGGGATAGAGAAGGGAGCTAAACAGACAGAAATCCCTACCATGGTGAACTTATATTCTGGTAGGAAAGACAGACAAATACAAGCAATACAAATAAATAGTACAAATAATACAACATAAACACCACAAATAAATAAATATAAACAATGCATAGCATGATAAATAAGAATAAGATTTCAACTTAAAAAATACACCACAGGGAGTTAGAAAATGTCACAGGTCAGGGAGAGCCTCAGTGAGAAAGAAGATGATACTTGAGTAAAAGCGTAAAATAAGTAAGGATGTGAGCAATGTGGATACAGATTTCTGAAGTGAAAGCATTCCAGGAAGAGCTACCTATCAATGTGCTGAAAATTGTCATTTCAGTCCTCAAGCTTCTCCATTCAACTCTTTCTGTAAGGAAATTACCAAATATTCCAATTATGTAGAAAAGTCCAGCACGAGTCAACATTATCCCTATACTCCCAACAGATTTAAATGATGATGATATGTTTTCCACATTTGCTTCAGATATTTTCTAATTATGGGAAACATTACAATTCCCTGGAGGCGATACACCCCCTTCTTCCCAGTCCCCTCCCTCTCTAGAATTATCCATGGCCATGAAATTCTGGCTTCAGCATATTTCCAACTCATGTTATCTTTGTCCTTCGGTGTTACTCAGGATTATCAGTTTCTCTTCAAAGGAGTTGTACCAATTTACATCCCACTAGCAATGCACGACCCTTCCTGTTTCCCCACATCCTCGCAAATTTTGTATTTTGAAATGTTTGTTAGTCATTGGGTATGAAATGTTGCCTCACTGTTACCGTCATTTGCATCTGCCTGATGATGGTGATGTCATATATCATGTCCTATGCTTACGGGCTTTTATGTTCCTCTTCTGCAAACTGCCCTGTTCCTTTGACTATTCTTCCACTGGGTCGTTCATCTTTTTTTTCCTCATGATTTATAGTAGTCCTTTGTATATTCTAAACAGTACTCACTTGCCAGTATATGATTTACCAAAATCTTCTCCCAGTCTGTGCCAGCCTTGAACATTACGTCCCTGATCAAATAGAATTTTTTAACTTTGAATGCAGTCCAATATCAAAATGTTCCCTTTCGGAGTTGTGCTTTCTGGGTGTCTTTAAAGAAATCTGTCACTGCCCTCAAGGTCAAAACATATTTTCCCTACATTTTCTTCTAAATGTTTTTAACTTTTGCTGTTCAAAGAGAGAGTTTTAACCCCCATGGAATGTGTTTGTGTGAATGATGTGAAATAGTGATCTCATTTTATTTTTTTCTATCTGGATAATCAATTGTCTCAGTACTACTTGTTGAAAAGTCTTGCCTTTCCCATTGATATATAATGCCCCTGTTCATATACAGCACTAAGTTCTCATATATACTTGGATCTCCGTTGTTTTCTGTCAGTCAGTATGTCATCATGACAACAGAATATTTTGTAATCATTAAGTAAAAAATGTGAGGTCTAATAATAGCAGTACTTTTACTTTTTTTTTTTTAACTCTCTTACTATTATATGAATTTTAGGATCATTTCCACATTTACATACAAAGTTCTGCTGAGGGTTTTGCTAAAACTGCCCTGGATTTGCATGTTAATTTGACAGCCTCAAACATTAGATCTTAACATCTATATCCACGGAATATCTTTTGATTATTTCAGTCTTTATCCCACTTTCAAGTTTTACTATTTCTTTCATATAAGGCCTGCACATCTTCTATTAGATTTGCTTCTAGATACCTTATGGTTTGTTGTTACTGTGAATGGGATTTGAAAAATCATATTTCTAATCTCTTATTTCTCATATTAATCACATTAATTTTTGCAAAGTGACTTTGAAACAGCCAACTTTCTGAATTAATTCTAATTTGTGTTTCTGTGTGTGTGTGTGTGTGTGTGTGTGTGTGTGTGTGTGTGTGTGTGTGTGTGTTGGCTTGTCTTAGTCAGGATTTCTAGAACAATGCCAAATAGAAATGAAAGAAGGAATCCTTATCTTATTTTTTCTTTTTTTACTTTATTTGGAATGCTTTTACTGTTTCACTACCAACTATAATTCTTGCTTCAAGATAAGAAAGTTCCCTTCTATTCATTGTTTGCCAAGAATTGTATCATGAATAGAGTTGGGTTTTTCTAATGCTTTCATCACATCTATTCAGATGATATGTTTCTTCTTTTGTCCTGTGTTCTGTTAAGGAAGTGAATTATAGTAATAAATTTTCCAGTGTTAAATTGTTTGCTTTACAGTGGGGTAGAGGAAGACAACCTACTTAGACATGTTGGGAAGATTTTTTCTTTTATTTAAGATAAGATTTAACTACCAAATGTCTAATAAACATCTGTCACCATACAAAGATATTATAATAATATTGACTATTTTCTCTATGCTGTACATTACATCCCCATGACTTTTTATATATATAATGAAGGTTCGTATCTCTTATTCATCTTCACCCTTTCATCCATCTCTCCACACCCTCCCCTGGAACTCACTCACCCCCATCAGTGTGTTCTCTGATTCTATGGGTATGTTTCTGTTTTATTTGTCCTAGGTTAAATTTTCTTCTTCCGGGGTATATCCTGTAGTGACTGGTTTCACAATGGTCAATAAACACAAAACTCTCCCAGTTCTTCTTTGTCTGAAAATTTTGATATTGTGCCTTCACTCATAATTAATAATGTATGAGAATATGGAAGCTTAGGTAAGGCAATCACTGAAATTTTCTCTCAACATTTTGAAAGTATGTATTACATAATCCAGGAGACTGTGTTGTCACTGATAAGAAGTCTACTTTTTATTCCTTTCTTTTTTGCCCCATTTTTTTTTTCTTTTTTATTAGTTTCAGGTGCACAAAATAATGAATAGTTAGACATTTACACCCTCACAAAATGAAAATCCCCTCCCCCAATCTATTACTCCTCTGACATAGTACATAGCTGTTACAATTCCATTGACTCTATTCCCTATGCTGTATTCCACATCCTGTGACTACATGTATATCTATATTTATACACACATACATACACACACACACACACACACACACACACACATATATAAAATTATAGTTGACATTCTATATTATTCAGCTCCAGCTTCAGGTATACATCACAGTGGTCAGGCATCTACACCATCCATGAAGTGGTCTCCCTAATAAGACAAGTGCCCATCTGACACCCTAGAAAATCTTTACAGCATTATTGATTATATTCCCCACACATTCCTTTCTTAATAGGTAATCTTTCTTTTCTTTCTGGTTGCTTTCTTAAAACATAATTTAAAATTTTCAGAAAGAAGCAGAGATAACGAACTCTTGTCTAACCATCTCCTAGATTTGACAATGATCAAGAATTTGTTTTATCTATATCTTTTTCTTTGTTAAAATATTTAAAAGGAAATCACAGACATTATGTCATTTCACCCATACCATATCATCTCCAAAGCTATGAATTTTTTTTTTTAATGTAACCACAGTGTTATTATACATCTTACAAAATGACGTCCACCTGCTCTTAAGGCTTTTTCTTTGAGTTTGGTGTTTCAGTTTTACCACGATGTTTCCTATGTGGCTTTGTTTTTACTTATCCTGCTCAGGTCATTTTTTATCGCCTCTCTGCCTTACCACACCATTCCAAATCCAATCCATCACAAAGCCCTTCTTAATTTTACCTCTTTAATTGATTTTTAATCCATCACTTCTCTCCATTATCACTGCCAGCCAAGTTAAGTGATCCCATCTTTGTCACCTGAACTACTGTGATAACTCCATAACTTCTTATTTCCATTCCTTCATCCTCTACATTAAATCTTCACAATGTAGCTAGAGGTTTCTAGAATGAATATTTGATGATATAACCTCCATCTTAAACCTTTATTTTCTCTGAAGAAAAAGGTCTAAGAGGTCTGTGTGGTCAGTCTCTAACCAGCTATGCATAAACTGTTCACTTAATCTTTACACCTTCCCCAACCTCTACCCTCTCCCTCACCCCTGACCACTTCCTAATCAACTTTTACTAATCCTTCAAATTTCCCATCCCTTCTTCAGGGAACCCATCCTTAGAATACAAATATAGATCAATGTTTTATTTCATTCTTTTTAAATAAGTTCCCAGGAGAACACTTGGCACAATAGCAACTTTGTACCTCCTATTTTTTTGGTGTGATCATTTGATTCATGTCAGTCTCCTTGGGAGACTAAAAGTTCCATGAAAGTTCCTCATTGTATACTCCAGACCTAAAAGAGAAATGGGCACAAAGCAGGAACTCAAATTAGTATTAGTCAAATGAATAAATGAATGAATGAATGTCCATGCATTCATCTTCTGTGCTTCCACTTCAATCTGCAAATCCCTACTTCATAGTACTTATCACACTTGACATTATTAATGGTTTTCCACTCAATCTCCCCAAATAGATTATAAGTCCTTAGGGGGCAGAGAATGTGTTTAATTCACTTTCTCCAGCAACTAGCCTAACGCCTATATGTAATATGCATTTAATTTTCAAGTAAGAAATTGGAAGAGGAATCCTACTTTTGATTGGCTCCCAGGTACATGAAACTGAGTGGATCATCTTCTTAATTTATACATTCATTCTTCACTTCCATTTCATTTATCTGAGCACCCGCTATGTCCCAGGTACTGATTTAGGCATAAAGGGTAGAGCAATAAACAAAACAGATTAATTCTGGCCCACATTGAAGTTATGTAATGTCTTGCTTTCACCAGTGATCCCTGAAAGTTTCCTCTTCTGTTTTATATTTATTTTTTATTATTGCTTCCTCCTTAATTTCCTATCCCCCAAATCATTCCTTTCTCCTTGGTAGTAGCTACTTCTATGCACTTTGCATCCACCCACCATACTGTTTTTGCATGTAAGTGTGTCCAGGAAAACATATAGTATTATATGTGTGTTTTTTAATTTTTTTAATAAATAGTATTAAGTTATAATCTCATTATTTTTTTTTTTACTTTTACTCTTTGTTCATTCAGTTAATTTTGAGATCTATCCATGTTTCTAAATATAAAACCTAGTTAATTGCTTCTGAGCAATCCATAGTATACCATCCTATAAACACACCAAGGTGTCCATTTCCCTAGAAAAGGACTTTTATGGTACTTTCAACTTCCCACATTCCCCAATATCAATGCAATAAGCAACCTAGTGCATGTCCGCATGTGCAATAACTTGATAGTTTCTGTCTGACACATGTCCAAGAACTGCCAGAACATCAGGATTGGCATACCCAATTTCTCTAAGAAATACAAGCTGTTCTCTGAAATGGGCACATCATCTTATGTTTCCACCAATAGTGGAGAGGGCTCCCCTCAACTTCCCATCCTCACCAGCATTCGATATAATCTGATTTTCACATTTTTGAAAACCTGATTGTTGTAAGATGTTATTACTTTAATACATATTTCTCTGATAACTAGTGAGATTAAGTCTCCATATACAAAATCTGAAGCCAGGTTTCTACTTAGTATCCAAGTATATTATTCTGTGACTCAGTTGTTTCCTCTGTAAAGTTGGGATAATAATAATACTTCTATTATGAGGAATTAAATGATTAAAACTTAAGTACCAAGAAAAAAAACCTAGTACAAAAAAGTGCTAATAAATGTACACCATTATTACCATTCATTATAATCATTTACTATTATTTTCATTCAACTTTCCTCCTGTGTGAAATGTCCATTTATATCCTTTAACAATTTTTGGTCCATACTTCCTGTATAGTCCTTTCTTGTCTACATAAGCTTCTTATATATTCTGGGTATGAATCCCCTGCAAACGTTTTTAAATGAATAAGTGAGTAAGTAATCAGAGATCAAATATTACAGAATTCCAACTGTTTGCTCTTTTTTGCATACTGCCTTGCTGGGTCATTTTTGTGAATAAATGTTGAATCTCAATGTAGTTTTTATCTGGTCAATAAAATTTAATTTATATTTCATTTTTTCTAAGTCAACAACACACAAATCCACAATTGTAGGGAGAAAATAGTAACTCCCGAGTGGAAAAATTAAACAATTCTCTTTCTGGTTTTTAATGGGCAATGTAAAAAAAAAAAAGTAATGATAGTACAAGGAGCTATGGATTCTGCCAAATCTTCTCAGAGACAAGTACTCTGTCTCAATTTCAAACTCATTATTCAATTTGAATAATCCCTAAAATGGATTTCCAAAATAATATAAATTTCTGCAAGATTACCAAAGGAACTATTTATCACTGTTAAAGGGCCACTTTTAATAGAATTCTTAGCAATCATTTATAAAAAACACACAGAAAATCTTAGAAACTTCGAAATCGAGTACCAATAAAAATTTGATAAGAATTAGTGTTTAAAGGTAATCTATGTGGAGAACGCTAAAGTTTGTAACCATTTTCCTACCAAATAAAAACACACAAATTAATAATAAACTTCTCAGCTCAAATCTACATAGGAAGTCTATGATTTCTATATTTTTAAGAAGAGATCCCAAAGTATCAGTAAAGAAAAAAGTAATTATGTCCATCTTGAATGAGTGCAATTTATATAAAAATGGGGGGAGGGGAGGATCACAGCTAAATAAGAAATGGAAATAATGATGAGTCACCACCACTTCCACTGCCTCCTGAATAGCTTTCTCATACCTGATATTGTCACACAATTTTTATTTTTAATGGCAAAGTTAGGTGACATAAATAAGAATTTACAATTGACAGAGAAAGCATCCTGGTGAAAATAACGTGTTTCTATATGCACTAGTAATATTCTAAGTAGGTAAAATAGACACAATTAAGAAAAAGTTAGCCAAATCTCTTCTTCTCCAACTAATTCCAAGTTAGTATACAGATTCATTCTGCATACTTTATGTTTAATGAACATCTATTGGATTCTGGAGTTACAATTGTGAGCAAAAACTCACAATATCCTTAATGGTTATGACTTAGCAGGGGAGACAAATGTTAGTTTTAAAAATCATACAAAGGTGAAATTATTCTGAAGGACAGGATCATGGCCAATGCTACTATAATAAAGAATCTGACATAGTCTGGAAGGTCCGAGAAAACTTTCCCGATCCAACGTCTGTTAGGGAGAGAAGGAGTTAAGCTGGTGAAGGGAACAGCATGTTCAAAACTCTATGATGTAAGAGAATGTAGTAAATCCACCACTATGGCTGGGAGGGAAGGTGTAAAGGAGATGCAAGATAATGCTAGGAGAAAAGAGAGGTCTCCAGAATGAGCCTGGCTATTTGGCTATCCTAAGTGTTTATCCTTTAAGTAAAATGGAAAGCTATTGATGGGCTTTAAGAAGGCTGGCTGCAATGGAGAGAATGAATTGGGGGAACAGCAAGAAGGGAAACAAATTATAAAAATGTTTCCATAGTCCAAGTGACAGATAGTACTAACTTGAACTGAGGTGGTAGTGATGGAGATGAAAAGAGGTGCAGAGACTCTAGAGATATTGGAGAGGCAAAATCAATAGGCTGAGATAGGAAAGGATAGATGCAACAAAAACCTCTTTCATAACTGCTCCAAGAATCTTTCTAGGCATTGTCCTGCTTTCTCTGTTATGGTTGCCAGTCAGTCACATCTATTCAGGTTAAAAAGGAACTACACTCTTGCAACTGTTTAGACATCCAGGCAGAATTTTTCATGCATCCATTAAAGAAATAGTTCCAGCGCCATTTATAATAAAGAACAGTTTTAGCTGTAGATATTCTGTAATCTATACTTCTGGAACATGGCAGAACTAATTTTCCAGACGAATGTACGATCCTATTTAACCCTGTGAGACATAACTTATTTTCACTGCTATTAACCTTGCTTGCTTCTTCAGCACATCCGATTATCACACATAGGATGCTTACTTCATTCTTTTCTAAGGATTTGTTCCAATTTATAAAATATTTTATCAGCAAAAACCTTTAAAAATTTTTAGAAAAATGTCTAACCTTTCTTCTGGATCTTCTATTAGTTGAACAATATATGTATGACAGAAATAAAAACGTGTTCAAAGGTTTTGCTACAATTTTTCCTTTATGTTCACATTCAACTATATGCAAATGGCTAGCTCTATTTCTATTTGGCAAGATTTGGATTCTTTTATTATAGACCCTCAGAGTAACATTGACCAGGATCCTGCCCGTCAGGGTAATTTTACCTTTGTGTGATTTTAACATTAACGTTTGTCTCCCTTGCTAAGCCATAACTACTAAGAATGTTGTGAGTTTTTGTCATGGCCTCTCCCAATTGGACTATGTGATTTATTTGTTAACATCCATTCATATATTCTGAAAACACACCCAGTTTTAATTTTTGGAATATATCTGTGCTTTCATTTTTCTATCAAACCTCATTTCTCATGCACAGTTTCAGCAGGGTATTTGGTAACTGGAAGATGCAAACCTAGGCAAGCAGAACTAGCCATGTCAACCATCTTTCATAACATGCGGGATTTCTGGGCTCATACGTCATCAGCACAGAAAGGTATTGTGCTTAGAAACGTGGCCTTGGGTATCAGCCTGATCCTCTACCACCTACCACTGACTTTGGGCGACTTATTTAACATACATAACCTTCAGTTTCCTATTAAAAAGAAGATTGTAATAAAATATATTGTGCTCTGTATTATATTATGTAGTATAAAATATGTTGAGACATATAAAGTGCGTGGCACGAAGAGATGTGTGGGAGCTATCCTCACCACCACTGTTGTCATCACTGTTATGCTTCCTGCTTTCTTCCGGGAATGGCCATCCACCAAAGGTGGGATAGTTAAGAGGGAAAGGTCATGCCAATGACCTTCTGTCTCTTGGCATATTGAAAGATGCAAAATTGAGGAAGTCACATAGCAACTAGCAATAAATGTAAAGAATTAGGTAAATTCAGCAAGAATACGTGGAGAGAGAAGAAGTCGTAAAGTGATGTTTGCATATGTGTTTGTTGAATAGGTTAAATGAAGGAGAAAGGTGTAGTTCCAAAGAAAGAAGTACATGGAATACAGAAAATGTTAAACATGGCATATACTATCAATTGAAGAAAAAAGATGACAGCACAGTTTTGAATCCAGTATCTCTGGTTTTTATTACCTTTTAGATTTGTGTAAAAACAAGCATATTCTAGTTTATAACCAACAACCATGCATAGAAATGCATGATGGCAATTCCCATTTTACAGATGAGGCAAGCAAGGCTCAAAACAGTGACTCATTTATAGTCATACATCTAGAAAATAACAGGCCAAGACCAGCACCAGGTTTTCTCATTTCAAAGTCCATGCTCCGTTTTTACACCAAAGTTGATTCCATGGCCACACATCTTGGCCTTCTTTTACCAGAGCTATTCATGTAATTAGTTACAATCACAAATAACATAAAAAGGTGTCCTTAAGCCTCAGTGTAAAGCAAGCAGGGTCTACTGTTCAGGACACTGTAAGAGTATGTATTTGTCTACAGGCCAAAGCATGCCACTTACCTTTTTAAGGAAATGTTTTTACTAAAAGTAAAACAGAGGAAAGAAAAAATGAACCATGTTCACATTCATTGTCCCTAGAAATCAAATAAAGTCACTCTAATAACAACATTGCTGGTGATGGTCCTTACAAGATTGCCCTATAATGTTTTGAAATTTCAGAAGCATAAAGAATGCTTATTTGTCTAATAAGGGCAATAAAATAAAGTCAGGCAAATTCAAAATAAAAGTATGTATTTTCATGATGATTATAGAATGTTTGTATGAACAAATAAATTTCTGATATATATGGTTAGCATTTTGAAGAACGCAAAGATATTCATAGGAAAAAATGGTAAAAGTGCATGCTAAACTCAAATTTATGTATGCAAAGTCACAACTACAGTATAAAATCCATAGTAGAAATGAAACCAAATTACATCACTGACGACGGCTAATATTAATGGACCAGCGGGGACTATATGTTCCTTGAAGCTAGAAACATGTCAGAGGGGAAAGACATACAGTTCAGCTTGAAAAAGCAAAATCCATTAACCATGAAATAGGGAAACAAAAAAAATCAAACTTTCCATATACCACAACCTACCTGAAAAAAAATCTATGAGCGAAAAAGACCTCTATTAAATAAAATGTTTTCAACTCAAAACAAATATAAAAATAAATGATTTAAAGTCAAGAAAAATTCCAAAGAAATTATACAGTGATATTATTTTGGCCATATAGATCCATCAAGGTACCATCATACTTCTCTGAGTGAATAGATCTCAACAGAATGTTTGTTGATTGGATGCACTTAAATGCATTTTTTATATATACATTTTTTTAGTTTAAGAAAGTATCATATTAGCTATCACAAATTTGATGTGAAGAGTTTCAAGTTTCTGTTTCCATTGTGAAATTAATTCAGGCAACATCCAATCTTGAAAAAAAAAATCCTAGACTTTCTAATAGAAAGAGTAGGACAAATAAGAGAGATTTGATCCCCTCAGTATATTTAAATTTGGTAAGACTTATAATGGCTCCTAGAATAATCTTTTAAAAATATTACACACTGAAAAAAAATAAAGACAACTTGAATCAAGAGTTGTTCACATAGCAGGACTCCTACATAGAAAAGGTCAAGGCCATTGTCAGGGATCAAGTGATTAACTGCTTTACCAGTAGCCCAGAGTAATACAGAAGAGAGGTGGCATATCATACACACACTGAGAATTAATCCAGCAAACAGAGGCTTTCTACTACTTTAATTGGTTAAAGAAGTAAAGTTCAAGATGACTGACACTTAAACTTTTAAAAAGTTGAGCAACTATTTAAAGTACAGATCTTTACTCATACCAACAAT
Source organism: Rhinolophus sinicus (assembly GCF_036562045.2). Classification (NCBI taxonomy): domain Eukaryota; kingdom Metazoa; phylum Chordata; class Mammalia; order Chiroptera; family Rhinolophidae; genus Rhinolophus; species Rhinolophus sinicus. The sequence continues at coordinate 133,162,160 of NC_133752.1, forward strand.
AAAGCGTGTGTAGGCAGCCTCTGCAAGATGGTCCCAATGATCCCCACCTGCTGGTATTCATGCCCTTCTGTGATCCAGCAGGTGGGGATTATGAATACCATGCAGGTTAGCTGGATCTTGTAACATGCTGTTAATGAGCAGAATGTGGCCAAAGCAATGGGACGTCGATTCTGAGATTGGGTTACAAAAGACGAATTTCTGTCTTGCACTCTACCTTTTTCTTCTAGTTTGCTCACTCTCATGAAGCCAACTTTCATGTTGAGTTGCCCTATGGAGAGGTCCACAGGACAGAGCATTGAGGGCAGCCTCCAGCCAGTACCAGCAAGGAAGCCCTCAGTCCAACAACCCACGAGGAACTGCAACCTGCCAGCAATCACATGAGTAACTTGGAAGTGGCTCTTCCACCATTTGAGCTTTGAGACAGATGACTGGAGCCCCTGCCGACAACTTCATGGTAGCCTGATGAGAAACCCTGAGCCAAAAGACCCAGCTAAACTGTGTCTACCTTCTCGACCCACAGGAACTGTGAGATTTTAAATGTTGTTGTTTTAAGCCACTAAAATGTTTGAGATAATGTGTTATGTAGTAAGAAAAGAACATACAATACTCAACCAAAATAACATCTTAATTAATGGTCTCATACGAATATATATAGATAGATATAAATATATAGATAGATATAGATATAGATATAGATATAGATATAGATATAGATATAGATATAGATATAGATATAGATATAGATATAGATATAGATATAGATATAGATATAGATATAGATATAGATATAGATATAGATAGATATATTACTGACTTTAGAGTGGAGAGATCCTTATCTCCACCCCAACTCTTATTACTTGATTCCAGGACTTCAGTATCTCGCACTTAGATTTGTCTGCTTGCTTATAGTTTTATCCCTTCTGAATTCATCTGTTGTAAGTTTGTCCCTCAAAAATTCATATATTGAAGTGCCCTTATTTGGAAACAAGGTTGTTGCTGATGTAATTATGATGAAGTCATGTTGGAATAGGTAACACCCTAATCCAATGTGACTGGTGTCCTTACAAAAAGAAGAAATGTAGACACAGACATGCATACAGGGAGAACACCATGCGAGACTGGAGTTATGCTGCCATAAGCCAAGGAACTACCAGAACTAAGGGAAAGGTTCGAAACAGATCCTTACCTAGAACCTCCAGAAGTTGAATTGGCCTACCAACACCTTGATTGCAGACTTCTAGCCTCCAGAACTGTGAGACAATAAATTTCCATTGTTTAAGGACCCCAATTTCTGCTATTTTGTTACAGAACCCCTAGCAAATTAATATATCATCTTCTAGTGGGCTTGCCAAGAGAGATCAATTTGAAATATGAATCTCACCACATCAGTGTACCTACTCATTCATTTATTCAACAAATATTTACTCAGTCCCTCCTACATGCCAAGCTTTAAGTGCAATAAACACGAAATACAGCTGCAAAATACACTAGCACACTAGCATATAGGGTGTCCTTGTGCTTGAGAAAAGAGGAGCCATCTCTAGGCAGACAAATTGCAAAATGGCATTCCCTTGTAAAGAATGAATTAACATAAGATGCTCCTCTGAGTGGAACGATTAGACAAAAGTACGACACATGGGCAGAAAAATCCATTGGATCTATATGGGCAGAGGAATTGCACTTGGCAAGAGAGCGCCAACTGGACTGCAGCCTGCATTTCTGCCCTCTTGGCTGGATGCTCTTGTGAGGAGACAACTCGCACAGCCATTAATGGCAGACTTGAGTCAATGTCTCTACCTCTCTCCCCTCACAGATCTTTCAAAACTTACAATTTCTTCATAGCTCCCCATCAAATATCTGCTGGGGATATCCAAGAGCCCAGAATACCATGCTCAAACAGCCCAGACAGTGGCTTGTTAGAGCTGACTCCGACAATAGGTCTCAATGTCTACCAAACGACCTGTAATAGCAGAAGAGAATCATAGAATCATCTAGTGGTATCCAAAAACAGACTACCACAAGCATGAAATTTCTGTTCTGTGTGGCATTTTCTTTGGAAAATAAATGCAAATTTTATACACTACACCATGGTATATTCATTCTTATTTTAATAGAAAAATAATAGACTTTCCTCTCAAACATCAGAGTAAAATTGATGTACCAAGACGTGATATGCTTATCTTATAGCTTCACTTTACTAAGGAACACTTGTCACTGTTTCAGAAGTACTGAACAGAGACCAGAAGGCACTCTGAGATCTGGCCTCAGAACTGTCTTTTGATGTGAAAGATCAAAGCCCGTATGCTGGCCCCATGCTCCGGAGGACCTCTCTTCTCCACCTTCGCCTCTCCCCAGCAGATGAGGGATCCTTGAGGCCAAGCTGGTGTGCCCACCCTGAGCCTACGCATTCGCCCACCCAATTAAATAATGCTCTGGATACCCAAGACCGTAGAATTCCCAAACAGCCCAGTCTAGCAGTGTTCTGGAGTCAGCTCCTACTGGATCACAAAAGTCCATTGTTAAATTTTCATTAATTTTGCAAGCTGGATGCTAAGCGTGGCCATTATTAAAAATAAATTCCATAAACTTTGTGTTATATTGAAAACAAAGGTAATAAACATTAAAACTCCGACACTTCCTATTTATTTTGATATTATTTATAAACTTGAAATTATTTACATCTATTGTATCTGTATAGTAGAAACATTAGATATTAGATTACTACTGTGCATCTCTTCCTAAATTTGCATTCAGTTACATCACATTAGTAGCGTGAAAGTGGTCATGGTGAGAGTATTTACACCACAGAAATCAGCAAACGCTTTACATCAGGACTTGATTTATTATTTCATTGATTCTTTAGGCATAAGAAAGTAATGGAGAAAATATTACTAATGCAGATTAAACTTAAAAACGTGTCGTGTCTCTAGCCATCACACATAGGCACAAAAAATTTAGAAAAACATTTGTCTGATACTCAAAACCTATTGTATAATTTAGCAAAGAAGTCACCCATGTCATTGAGGAGCCAGTGAAGTTCCACTTCATTGTTTCACTTTCATCTTACTCATTAACATAAATAAAAATCTCAAATACCATGCCCGTAGGAGCTATACTCTGAAAGCTAGTTGTTAAACGTTTACACATCACTAAGCCCAGAGTTCATCTCCAGGGCCCACTGGCTTCTTCTTGGATCCTTCCTCCTGAGAGTGGACCGTGCTACCTGGGGTGTACACAGCCATGCAGCAGGGTGTGCACCCCAAGCGACTTGCCCCTCGTGATCCTAAACCAAGCCAGGAGGAGGAAGACACAAGTACCGCAGCTAGTTAGAGCTCAGGGGTAGGAGCTTGGACATGGCTTCCCCTTGTACTCGCTGACCTGGATCTGCATGCATGAGGGGCAGTCCAGACCCACACCACTCTGTCTTGCTCGCTGCACACCAACTGAACCAGACTGCCTGCAATTCTCCACACCCTCCACACCATGCTGCTCTCACTGACAAGCCCTTGCTCATGTTGCTTACTTGCATTGGATGCCCTTTTACTTCCATCATCCTACCACCAGAACCCAATCCAGGTCCTGGCATGCAGTAGGACTCAAAGGTCTGATTTGCATTAATGAATAAATGAATTTGGAGGCACCAGTGCTTTGCCCATTACCTACTAGCTATGTGGTAGTAGACAAGACATCGAAGCTCCTCAGGCTCCAGTGTTCTCAGTAGTGAGGATAAATAAATCTCGCCTTGTTGTAAAGATTAAATGAGATATTATAAGTCATATTATAGCACCAACATATATTAAGCACTCCTCACTAGGCACGGTGCTTGGTGCTTCACATGAACTAACTCATTTTAATTCTCTCACACTTGAACTCTAGGAGGTAGGTACTGTTATTATGTCCATTTCAGAAAGGCAGAAACTGAGGCTTAAAAGATTTATGCTCAAATAATAAGACTTAAATAATAGCTCTATATCTACTACAAAAGCAGTAATATATTTGGGTCAGTAAATTCCAATAAAACGATTGTTGAAATATTAATAAAGAAACAGCCCATCTAATCTGGCCATATGTTCAGTAAATCTTGTACTGAAAAACAAACATTAGCAAGTCCAATGTCAACAGATTATAAGTAATCAATGTAGTCAAAACAGAGTAAATATGATTCTACTGTAAAGCTAGTTTAGATAGACAAGAATAATCACAACAGAAGTTTCCAATGAAAGCAATACAATATAAATGATGTATTCAAAGATATAAACTAGTGAGCAATTCTCCAGCCATGAGAAGAGCACTCTCCTTTTAGAATCAATGAGCTAGAAGATATTTTAGGAAGTTTAACACTTTCTTTAGATCCTATAAGTCTCTCTATACTGTATCCTTAGTCATACTACTCATATTACTTTAATTTTTCGCTTCAAAAAACACCACAGGGAAATAGATCCATTGAGAAGAGTACCAGCCATCAGTTATGAAATGCCTTAAACAACCACCACTGACAATGCAAACTCTTGGCCCAGTAAGCAGGAGGATACATAAAATTAAATTTAAAGTAACAGATAATAAGGTTGCCAATCACAACTAGCCTAGACAAGAAAGACAAGAAAATGTGGACTGTTGTGAACCATACTGAGAATAACATAAATCTTAACATTTAACATTTCATCTTAACAATACTTATAAGGAGAAGTGACTTTCTCTGCTTTCTTCTTGCAGCTATGCAGGTTAATATCCCCAATCTATGTTCTTCAAATAGCATAGTGATTAAGAGCATAGACTATGGAGCCTGACTGGATTAGAATCCTGATTCTGACAGTTATTGGCTGTGTTACATAACCTCTTTGTTCCTCAATTTGCTCATCCACAAAATGGAGATAGTAATAGGACCTAGCTCATGGGATGTTAAGAGTACTATATGTATAGCACTTGGAATAGTGCCTCACACATAATAAATGTTATATGATGGCTATGATTATTAGCATTATTGTCGAAATTAACTGGTATCATGTTATGAACTGCATGTTTCTGTCCCCACCACCCCTGCTGAAAAAAAAAAAAATCTGTACATTGAAATCCTAACTCCCACCATGATGATATTAGGAGGTGGGAACTTTGGGAAGTAATTAAGTTTAGAGGAGGTCATAGCTCTTAACCACTCTGCTCATGATGGGATTAGTGCCCTTATAAGAAGAGACTAGAGAGCTAGCTAGTTCCCTCCCTCTCCACTATGTGAGGATACAGCAAGAAGGCTGCTGTCTGCAAACCAAGAAGAGGGTCCTCACGAGACAACAAATCTGCTACTACCTTGACCTTGGACATGCCAGGCTCTAAAACTGTGAGAAATAAATGTTTGTTGTTTCAGCCACCCAGTATATGGTATTCTATTAGAGCAGACTGAACTGACTAAGACATATCTCAAAGCCTCGTTGCTACAATGGCTGAGTTCCAAAAAATGAAAGAAAAAAATCTCTGAGGATCATATCTGTAGAACTGTATTACATATCATTATAATGAAGAAAGAAAATCAATAAATGCGTTCTAATTCTTATATGTCCAATTTCATCTTTCTCTAATGTTAAGAAAGATGATAGAACTCTTCTTCAGAAGTATTAGCTAAATCTACTTATAAAATACATAAATTATGCTCCAATGGTGTTCTCTTTATTCATTAATTGCTTACTTCACTACATAATGAAAATAAAAAAGATTGATTCTTCCAATTCTACACTGCAATCACCTACATTAACCATATTCTCTTCATTATTGCTTTCTTTAGGAAATAGAATACACTTAAAGGTATAATTTCAGGAAGAATACACCTCAGTTTTTATTAGATACAGAGAACTTCTCTCCTCTTGAAAAAATGTACTCTGTTGCCCAAGAGTTTAAAACACTGAAAATTAGTTTAGGGTACACATTTAAAAATAAACGATTACTTGATAACTAAAACAAGCCTTTAACTCTGGTAGATTTAACTTGTTTTCACTTATACCACACTTCTCATGTAGTTTTCAATCTAAGAAAAATGTATATCCACAGTTTTCTTTAAATTAGATTATATAATGATGTAAATAAGTAAACAGAACCAAAATATAACAATAAAACAAACTAACAATTTAGGAAGACAAATACCAAATATCGGCATTCTTTCCCTAAATGAGCTCCAATTTTTATTTCAAACAGCTCCACATTCACAGAAATTTGAGAGTTTTTAAAGTCTTTTCTTTCTACTCATATTTATATTTTGAGCACTGATTTTAAACTGGGTGTTTCATTCTTTTCTACCATTTATCTATTCCCTGCTGTTTTGTAACTCACTACTTCTGTAGACTAGTTCTTTCAAAATCTTCTTCAAGTATTTTCTCCTTCTGAATATACACCTATAACTTAGCAGCCCAGAATTTTAAAGAACAATAGTATTTCACTGGTTTTAGAAGATTATTTTTAGAACTGTCTTTGTAAACATCTGGTTCATCTTTTATTAATGAATAGTATTTGCCTATAAATATGCAGTTTTTAAATCCTGTTGACTCTACCTTCCAAATATCTTTTGAATAATGCCCCTCAGCTCCACCCTTATTGGTATCTCTAAACCCAGACCCTCACCACTTCTCATCTAGATCAATGGGCTGATTTTAGGATTCTCTCAGCTTCCAACCTTAACTTCTTCCAAATTATCCAATTCTGAAGGTTTTGCAAAACTTTTCTAAGGCAAAAATCTGAAGATAGTATCACTGGTCTGCTTAAAACTCATTGCATTTTTTCATCTATAGACTAATGTCTGAGTCTTTTAATGTGGGTAATATGTTATACAATGGAAACTTTTTTGCATATGACAGAAACAACTTCAAAGTTAAGGAAAGACACAGGATGGTTCACAAAATCATAGGAAAGACCAATCAAGTAGGATTACAAAATAAGGTTCCAGGTTGCAAGAACACATGGATGGGTTCATCAAAACAGCAGCTATGTCAGTCTTTGGGTTACTCAGCTCATATTCAAATACCATGGACAGAGCATATGCTTTTCTGGGTTTAAGTCACTTGTCCACCCCTTGATGCCTAATAAGACTGTATGTGATGGGAGGTGATAGTTTCTATAGTAAAGACTACTAATTATTCACAATATTCTGTCTTTTCATCACACTTTTAACTTCATACATAGTCTCTTATATTAGGATGGTGCAAGAGTAATTGTGGTTTTCACAATTATTTTTAAACTTTTAAACCACAATTACTTTTGCACCAACCTAATAATAAACACTACATTGTCACACTCCCAAATATAGTGTGACTATATGACTAAGTTCTGGCCAATGGAGCATAAGTGGAAGTTGTCATGTGCAACTTCTGGGAAGTATCCCTAAAGGTATGACCCTCCCCCTCCCCATGCCTACTAGCTGGAATACAGAAGTAACAGATTGGTCCAGCAACCATCTTGGCAATCAAGTTGGGAATGGAAATCATCTACAGTGGAATAACAGCATAGAGGTGGGTTCCTGACACCATAAAGCATCACAGAAGCACTAGCATGAGTATCTCTATGCTTCTTTCATATAAGAGAGAAATAGACACACTTCTAGTTTAAGCCACTATTATTTGTGTGGTTTCTATTACTTGCAGTCAAATCTAAACTGAACTAAAACAGTTCCTCATAGCAACTCAAAGTGTTAATACTCGAAGAAAGAATAATGGATGCTGGATGGAATAAAACAATAGATGCCTACTGCACACAGCCATTCATGACTTCTACTCCACTTATCTTTTCCCTCATTTTATGAAGTTAATTTCTATTTAGTGTTGCCCAAATATATCAAGCTCTCTTAGCAAAAACATTAAGCTGCTTGGATTGCTTTTATCCCCTTCATCTGAATGGCTAAATTCTATAAACACAAGTGTCAGGTCATCAATCTTCACTGCCTTATTGTTTTCTGTGTTCCCATATTCCAAGGTGAGCCTTTTATCTTTCCTTCAAGTTCTTATATGACTCCGCAGTTTCACAATTGTGCTTACCATATTTACTTTTAATGACAGGCTTTCTTATCAATCTCTTATACCAACAAAATTATGAGCTCCTGAAAGACAGAATCTTATGTTGGTTTCTCTGGAAACTAACTCTCAGAGAGAAAGTTGCATACAGAAAGTCTTATGGGATATCCTCTCAGAAGACATATCTGTAAGAAACCTAAGAGGGAGTATGGAGCAGAAAGAGTAGCTGACCTGCAATGCAGTTGCACCTGTGACCTCAGCCCATCCTAGGAGGAGCTGTGGAGCTGAAATGGTAACTCTTTAGAGTTGTCACAAATTGAAGCAAGGGGGCAGGCCTTGCTATACGCATATAAGCCAGTTATTTATTTTGTCCCTATCCCTACCACCACTACCCCCTCATTTCCCAGGGAGATAAACCTTGAGTGAGAAAGATACCTTTGGCCAAGGACAATTCCCAGTCAACTATGATCATTTAGCAGCAGGTATCCTCAGCAATGGGGGATGGGTGAGCACTACAGTATCCTCTATAGTCAGAGATTGTCTTATACATTTGGAAATATGCAATGCCTGAAATAATGAAACAGCTGTTTAGTTTTGGATGGTTGGATTTATGGACAATGAAACCAATGAACAGTGATGTCTGTCTTCAGGCAAAGGGGATAAACTCAATGAGGAGAAATACAAGATGCTCATGAAAATGATAACTATGGAAGTAAAGCCCTGCTAGAGAGGAAGACAGAGTTGGAATACCATATCAGCTCTAGGCTGATATTCCTTAGAGATGAGGTAAATTAGACCCCCAAGGAGGTTAAATGGCCATATCCAAGAGCAACCCCAGGATAAAATGACATACGTAGTAAGACTGAGAGTTTAGCCATATGTAGAACACTCTTTAAGATAAGGAATGATACTTTGTTAAGGTAGCAATAAAAGAAGCTTGTATTGATTCAAAGAAGGAAAAAAATGTTAAAGTAGCAGGGAAAAAAGAGGGAATTTGAAGGTAAAAACTTCGGTATTTTCAGCAAAATAGGAGGAAAAAATAATTAGTGGCATTTGAATAAAAGCACATATGAGTGGCAGAAGGGTGAAAGTTAGTAAAAATGTTGTAGCAGTGTCCCAAGAAACAGAGCAATATGAAGAAAGTGGACTTTTAGATAGGAGGTTATTCAACCATGCTGCAAGTTCAGTTAAAGTGAGATGACAATACTTGTTATATACCAGGTCACAATATTCAATGCTTAAAAGAAAAAAGTTATTTCTTAAATTTTCACTTCAAAAATATTCTAGAGAAAACAGATAGACCGAATTAATTTAATTTAATATTATTCTTTTCTCTTATGTAGGCCAATTTCTTTTTCACCCAATCCCATAGTCTACCTTAGGTTTCACTCCTGTTGTTGTACATTCTATGTTTTTGGAAAAATGTATAATGACATACATCCATCATTACAATACTACCCTAAAAATCCTTTGCACTCCACCTATTCTCACTGCCTCCCCACCCCAATTCCCAGCAACCACTGATCTTTTTCCACACTCTAGTTTTTTTCTTTTCTAGAATGTCAGATAGTTGGAATCATACAATATGTAGCCTTTTAAGACTGACTTCTTTCAATTAGTAATATGCATTTAAGTTTCTTCCATGCCTTTTCATGGCAAAATAGCTCATTTCTTTTTAGCACTGAATAACATTCCATTGTCTGGATGTACCAGTTTATTAATCCATTCACCTACATCTTGGTTACTTTCAAGTTTGAGACATTATGAATAAATGTAAGGCCAATTGTAAAAGAAAAGTTTTTTTTCCTTTTTAAAGAACTCAAAGTAGGATTTCCAGTCAAGATAGTGAAGTAAGTAAATGCTGTGCTCACTTCTTCTCATGACCACATCAAAATTAAAACTAAACTACAGAACAATGATCATTGAGAACTGCCTGAAGTCTAGCTGAATTGAAGTCCTACAACTAAGGACATACAAAAGAAGTCACCTTGAGATTGGTAGGAAGGGTGGAGATATAGAACAGGCTGTTCCCACACCCTTGTGTGGAAGTTAAAAATCAGGGGAATAACTCAGCCGTGGAGGTCCCCCCGCCAGAGGAGCGAGAGGTCCCAGCCCCACACCAGGTTCTCCAGCCAAAGATTCCAGTGCCAGGCAGAGAAGTCCCTATAACTTCTGGCTGTAAAAGCCAGAGGAGATTGTGGCTGAATGACAGTAGGTGCTCCTCTTAAAGGGTCCCTGCACAGACTGGCTCACTGATGGACTCACTCACTCTGAGTTCCAGCACTGGGACAGCAACTTGAAAGGTCTCAGGGACAAACAAGGAGGAAATGGTTTAGGGCAGGGGCTGGAGAAACAGCTTTCTCACAGACAAAAGTGCTGGCAGAAGCCATTATTTCTTTGTTGTGCCCTCCCCCATCCTGGCATGCACACTTAAGTGGCTATCATATCTGAGTGTCCATCAACCTGGATAACATATTTGCCCTTTCCTGGTGATTCCCTGAGACCCTGCCCCACCCAACCTTTAGGCACACCCAAACTACTTCCAATGGCTTTTCCGTACAAACAGCCTGTCTTGGCTGTGGACTTTCCTAAAACCTTTGAAAGGTATACAAAACCCAAACAAGCAGCATCTGATCTCAGCATGCCCCAGACCTCTTGCTGTGCAGCCCAGAACTAGTGCAGCCAGTCTCAATTCACAGCTTAGCCTTTCCTAGGCATTGCTAAGCCTAGTGTGGGTGGCAACCATCTGCGGATTTCTTTGTGGCTCATGCCAGATGGTCCCAGGGAGGGCACAGGTTACAGATGAACTTGGTCTGCAGTGCAGCCACTCCCAGGAGGCCCTGGTACCAGTTCTCCCAATAGCTGGCTTAGGACCCAACTGGAGCATCACGCAGCCACTTTCATGGGTGATACATCCAAAGGACAGCCTGGTCAAGCACCAGAGACTGGCTAAAGTGATTCCTACTCCATAGGATCAGTTCCTGCACAATAGCTCCTCCACTGTAGTCACAGCCAGTCCTCACAACCAATCAGCCCAAGGATCAATCCCTCCTACCAATGTGCAAACAGCAACCAAGGCTCAACAACAACAGAAGGGCACAAGCAACCCACACAAGGGACACACCTGATGACCAGGACACCTACTATATAAGGCCACTCTACTAAGACTGATAGACATAGCAGCCATACGTAATACATAGAAACAAACATGGGGAGGCATCCAAAATGGGCAGACAAAGAAACGTGTCCTAAACAAAAGAACAGAACAAAGATCCAGAAAAAGAACTAAACAAAATAGAGATAAGCAGTCTACCAGATACAGAGTACAAAACACTGGTTAAAAGGATGCTCAATGATCTCAGGGAGAACTTCAACAAAGAGATAGAAAACATAAAAATGGAGATAGAAAAACACAAAAAAGAACCAGTCAGAAATAAAGACTACAATAACAGAAATGAAGCGTACATTAGAGGGAATCAACAGTAAATTAAATGAAGCAGGGGATCAAATCAGCAATGTAGAAGATAAAATAGCAGAAAATACCCACTCTGAACAGCAAGAAGAATAAAGAATCCAAAAAAATGAGGATAGTGTAAGGGGCCTCTGAGAAAACATCAAGCACACCAACATTCACATCATAGGAGTGCCAGAAGGACAAGAAAGAGAGAGCAAGGAATCGAAAACCTATTTGAAGAGATAATGACAGAAGAGTTCCCTATAATGTCAAAGGAAATAGACACGTAAGTCTAGAAAGTGCAGAGAGTCCCAAACAAGATGAATCCAAAGAGGCCCAAATCAAGACACATCATAATTAAAATGCCAAAAGTTAAAGACAAAGAAAGAATCTTAGAAGCAGCATGAAAAAGCAGTTAGTTAGCTCAAGGGAGCTCCCATAAGACTGTCAGCTGATTTCTCAACAGAAATTTTACAGACCAGAAAGGACTGGCACAAAATAGCCAAAGTGATGAAAAGCAAGGACATACAATCAAGATTACTCTACCCAGCAAAGGTATCATTTAGAATCCAAGGGTAGTTTAGAAACTTCCCAGAGAACAAAAAGCTAAAGGAGTTCATCGCCATCAAACCAGTATTACAAGGAATCTTAGATGGAATTATTTAAAATAAATAAATAAATAATTAATATTAATAATATGAATAATAAAATGGCAATAACTGCCTATCTATCGATAATTACTTTAAATGTAAATGGATTAAATGCTCCAATCAAAAGCTATGTCGCCTGAATGGATAAGAAAACAAGACCCTTACATATATTACCTAAAGGTGACTCACTTTAGATTGAAAGATACACACAGACTGAAAGTAAAGGAGTGGAAAGAAGATATTTCATGAAAATGTAAACAAACAACAAAAGAAAAGGTAGGGTGGCCGGACAAAGTAGACTTTAAAACAAAGGCTATAATAAAAGACAAAGAAGAACCCAATAATTCCACTTCTGGGTATTTATCTGAAGAAATTCAAAACATTACTTTGAAGGGACATGTGCACCTATGCTCATTGCAGCATTATTTACAATGGCCAAGATATAAAGGCAACCTGGGTGTCCATCAATGGATGAATAGATAAAGAAGAGGTGGTACATATGTGGAATGGAATATTACTCAGCCGTTTAAAAGAATAGAATCTTGCCATCTGCAACAGATGGACCTAGACTGTATTATGCTGAGTGGAGTAAGTCAGACAGAGAAAGATCAATGTCATATGACTTCACTTATATGTGGAATCTAAAGATTAAAATAAACAAATAAACAAAACAGAAACAAACTCAGAGATACAGAGAACATTTTGATGGTTGCCAGATGGAAGGAGGTTGAGGGGGTGAAAACGAGGAAGGGATTAAGAAGTACAAATTGGTAGTTACAAAGTAGTCATGATGATGTAGGGTAGTATAGCATACGGAGTATAGTCAGTAATATTATAACTATGTATGGTTCCAGGTGGGTACTAGATCTATCGGGGTGATCACTTCGTTAGTTATACAAATGTCTCATCATTATGTCATACACCTGAAACTATCGCATGTCAACTGTCATTGAAAAAAATAAAACAATTATTTTTTAGAAAAGAACACAAACTATGTTGATTATTAAATCTTTAAATTCTCAGCATTACACTCTCAAGATCCATCCATGTTGTTCGAAATAAGTCAGACAGAAAAAGCAGGGAACCACGTGATTTCACTGATATGTGGTATATAAACCAAAAACAAAAAAGAACAAGACAAACGAATGAGAAACAGAAACTCATAGACATGGACAATAGTTTAGTGGTTACCAGAGGGTAAGTGGTTACCAGTGGGAGATGAGGGTAAGGGGGATCAAATATATGGTGATGGAAGGAGTACTGACTCTGGGTGGTGAACACACAATGGGATTTATAGATGATGTAATACAGAATTCTACACCTGAAATCTATGTAATTTTACGAACATTGTCACCCCAATAAATTTTAAAAAAAAATCTTGAAATTCTTGTAGGAAAAAATCATATATTAATAGTATCCTTTTGTTAGTATCTCTTTCTAAAGACATGCTGTATGTTCACAAAATTCATTTAGAATATGTCTTCTTCTTGAGACATAAGTTATGTTACCATAAGTAGCAGCAGCAGCATCTTCATCATCATCTGCTATTTGATATGTTTATGGCACATCATTGTTTGCCAAGGACTTTACATACATCAACCACTCAATCCTCCTTAAAGCTTTGTGAAGCAGAAGAAATTTATCCTCAATAATAAACAAGTGACTTGGGCAAAGTCATATAACTAGTACATTGTAGATTCAAAGCTAGAACCTACACTCTAACTCTTCCTGACCCAGTACTGCTTCTGTCACCTTCACACACCGATACTCAAATTTGTTACTTTCTCTGCTTTCAGTAATTCTAAATTCTGAAGGTCAGTTTAGCTCTTAAATACCTATTCTTCATCATTCTTGAATTATTTAAAATTTACCAGGTAAGTGCTACAAGTAGGAAATACCCGATTGAAGAAGTCACATTCTGTCTATACAATCAACCTTGATCTTTGACACAACTGCCAGGAATTAAAGCAATCATCACCACCATCCTTAGTTGGAAAACAGCAGAATTTTTGCTGGAGGTTGAGATGGTGGAAGAAAGCCCCAAACTGGCAATAAAAAAGCTTCAGAGAAAAAACTTGGCATCAATCTAATAAATAAGTATAGTCAAGAAAGAAAAACACATTTCTTTCCAATACTCTGTGTGAAAACATAAGCAGGCACAGTGACACTTGTTCAAAAAGTCATCTGAAACATATTTTTGAGTTCCAATCAGCAGAAAATTCCTATAGATAAAACATTTCTACAAGTTAATTTTTTGGGGGATCTGTTTGAGTATTTATTCGATTTTGTTGATATGTTTTCACAGATTTCAAGTTCCTACTTTAACAGAGCCGTTAGTATCCTGCTTAACTACAGCCAAGTGCATGCAGCAGGAAAACTGTGTCTTTATCCACCGTACTACAGTTAAACGTTTGCACTGAGCTAACAATAAAATAAAATAAAAAGTAATAATCCCAGTGTAACTCAACTACGCATGTTAGGAACAGCATGTGAAACCTGGGACACAGCAGTGAATCTACACCAGCCAAAGACCATAAGCAGGAACTCTTCCGACTCCAGCAGTTTAGGAATAATGTAGATAAATCACAGAACAAGCAAAGGGGAATAGAATGCGTTTCAGGCTTGGCTCAGAGGAAAAGACATATGAGACACACTCAGGGAAACTAAATTTATACAGTCTAGAGAATGAGCTCCAAGGAGGGAAAACCTGATCACAAGCTATAAATACCACCAAGGTAACACCATAAATAATTAAAGAGAACTATTCGTTGTCTCTGAAGGAGGTCTAAAAATGAAGTCTTAGATTTACTTCTTTCCTTTCTTCTTGGCATCAAAACATGCTTGCATTAGGAGTCGTTGGCTCCTGCCTGGGATATATCGGGGCACAGCACTAGACATGTAGGTGCCTATAGCTAGGCTGCCCTGCATGCATGTGTAGCATGGTTATCTCTCTTTTCCTCCTGCCATGCAGCTCAGTTCTGCCTAAAAAAAGCAACTGCAGTAGAAGGATAGGTTCTCTCTCAGCTAACACTCCTGACATATGCCTCTGACATTCCAGGAAGCCAGTGCATCCACACTCTCATAACATCCAATCAGGGACCTGGGTTATATGTGTTTTAAATATCCTTTATGGCTGCATCTCTTTGCGCAAATGGGTGCTTACCATGTTCTAGGACAATACTTCTCAACCTGAGTGCATACAAACTGCCTGGGGAGTTCCCTGAATGCAGATTCTCATTTAGTAGGTGTCGGGCACAACCTGAGATTCTGGATTTCTAACATGCTTACAGGTAATGCTGATGCTTCTGGTCCACAGATGACACTTTGAATAGAAAGGGTCTAGGAGCTCAGAGTTCCTAAGTGTAGCCAGAAAGTGAGAACTAAAATGCAATATGGTAAATGCCATGGGCACTAACCCAGCCTGAGGGGCACAGAGAAAGCCAACTTCCTGGAGAGGGCAGTCCTTAAGCTGAGTCTGAAAAGGTGTTAGTGCAATTAAATATCAGGAAAGACCACCCAGGAAATTCCCATGATGCTTTCATTCATTGACAATTAATACAGATAATTGGAGGGTTAGGAAGGATTGTTTCTCCCGTGTTTCCCCGAAAATAAGACCTAGCCAGACCATCAGCTCTAATGCGTCTTTTGGAAAAAAAAGTAATATAAGACCCAGTCTTATATTATATTATTTTATATTATGTTATAAAGACCCAGTCTTATTTTACTATTAATTATACTAAAATTAATATAATTTTACTAAATGTGCTCCAAAAGACACATTAGAGCTGAAGGACCAGCTAGGTCTTATTTTCAGGGAAATATGGTATTAGCTGCTGAATTGGGTGCTGAATTTTCTTGAACTGTTCTATGAGATTTTACAGTGTTTTACCATAAGAGAGTGTAGAGTAGAATAGCACCAGCTTTGGAGTAAAATAGCCTCTCTGAATTTCAGTTTCCCAACAGTAAACCAGGTATAATAAAACTTGCCTCCAGAGTTTTAGAACAGATAACAAACATAAGTTCATAACAAATGTTAAAACTCTTTTCCATTTTTACTGGCACCTAAATAAACTGCACCTCCAGCCTCACCATAAATGCTTTTTCCTCCATACTACATACGTAACTACTTCCATCCTTAATTACTCTAACTGTGCTTATGCCTAAGGAAAATCACATTGAATTTACAAATTTTGCTTTTTTTTTTAATGTATTAAGTGTATCATCCCTCTTCCTCACTAAGTGTTTTAAAAAATAATTGTTCATGAACCTATTCTTTCACAGAAACATAGATATGGCAATCATACACCCTGGGTTTTTCAGGGAAGCTCTGATTTCAGAGATCCTGCCTACTCATCAAACAACTATCTCCAATTCTGGCCTAAAAATATGGTCACCAGAGATATAAAACGGAATATTCTGAATTGCTGCCATGGTTTCTGGGAAATGTTTTACTAAATTTTTTATTCAGTAAGCTCAGTTTGATGGATGTTTACCTTTAAAGTCCTACACATGAGAGTCTGTGGAGCAAGCCTATAGGATTACATTATTGTCCCTACCCTCCAGTTGTTCATCCTCCAGTGGGTAGTTGTGTGTGTACAGGGAGGACACTGGAAGGAGTTGGAAGAACGTCTACATGATATAAGCACACCCAAGTGTAATCTGGTGTCTGTGCCAAGTCACTTGTTTTTATTCCTCTTTTCTGTATCTCACTGGCCAATGAAAGAAAACACTGAAATAAAAAATGCTTAAATGCCAAAGTAATTTCTAAAACCACATATGTGTGCCCACTAGTTCGTCTGAACTTAACATCTATGGTTCAAAGAATGAATCTTCCCAAAATAGATAGAAAATGTCACATTTAAGGGCTATGCAGTTGTAATTGGGTTTACTCCCTGAAATCTCTTGACAGAATACGGAATTTGCCCCCAAGAGAACATAAAGCAAAGGCTCTGTGATCGGCAACCTCCTAAGGAAGGTATAATCACAATAAACTAGAATTCGAGTGGGAGTGGATTTGGAAAATACAATGTTTGTGTCCCTGCTCTATCCTGAAGAATAGAATTGAACCCTATAGTTACTCTTTAAATCATTTTTACTGGAGAAAAACTCTGGCAAGAAAGGGAAAAATCTACAAATGAGCCAAGTGTCGACAATGGCAATTATGATGATGAATGATTTGCTGAACAATATATTTCACAGAGATTTTTGCTCTCTGTAAGCACCATAATGTTATTATTTTACGCCGTGCCCCTTGCAATACAGTTCTAGCAGAAGCCACTGCTGCTCTTCTCTTTCCATGTTAAAAGAATTAAAAGAAGAGAGAATTAGGAAAGTTATTCAGAAGACTCTCAATAAACCTAAAATTATACCCATGCGACTAGGTATAGAAAATCAAAAGTTGACTTTAATCTCCAAGTAACTGGAGCATAAAGCATTAGTTTCCTCTGTGCACTTTCACTTACATTTGAATGATCCTGTGTAATATATATTTTTTAAATCTGTGTTTCTTAAGTACGTAACAAGATTTCCAACAGGAAGTCTATCTACTCTTAGGGAAAAAATATGCAGGTGACCAAGGTCCAAAGTAACATTTCACCTCAATCCCGAATCCAAACCATTGACTCAGTCTGGTGGTGTTGCTATTTTTCAGAAGTGTATTCAGGCTATGGAAGCAAGAGGATCAAACAAGATTTACTAATGGTATAGGCATGCCTTGCTGACCTATTATATGCCCAATTATTAAGGTGTATGAATTTCCACCTTACTGGGTCCCTTCAGCACAGGCCCATCCACTTTTATGCACAGAACAAGAAATCTTCAGGAGTGCAGAGCTATTATTTTAATCCCATTACTGTCACAAATTTTTCACACTATCTCCCCAAACCACCTTCTTTTCTAAAATTAGACCTCATTATCTTTACCTGGATTATCACTCTCTCCTGTCCTGAATTCCTAATTTTTAACATTTCCCAATTCACACAACCTTCAAATCTGCTTTTCTTACAATTTTTATCCTGGGTTTAGATCTCACAGTAAGAGATTAATACACATTGGTCAATACCCAGAAACAATCTATATTTTCTGATTTAATTTTTATTATTTTCTCCACCATTTGAGAGTCCGTAAGTCCTCACCGAGCCCGGAGTTAGAAGCTAAAGAAGAGAGAAAAAGATAATGTCTCCATTACTATACCATTACTGGAGACATTCAATCAAGCACCTGACGACCATTAGTCAGGGATTTTATTTCTGTCACATTTTCATATGTTCCTATTTACTTTGCTCATTCTGGGAAATGTATTCATCGCATAATTCAGACCATCCTTCACAGACAATGATAATTTCAGTGAATGAGAAGAAGAGAGCAAAGTACTAAAAGCTGAATTGAGTGCTTCTCAAACATTAACATAAAATATAAATTGCCTGGGAATCTTGTTTAAATGCAGATTCTGACTTAGTAGGTCTAGCTAGACCTGACACTATGCATTTCTAACAAGTTTTCTGATGCTGATGCTGCTAGAGCACTGAGTAGCAAGGGCCTACACTGGAAGGTCTCTCAGTGCAGGGTCTCTGTCTTTTATACCTCATTCTAGACCAGAGCCTGGCCCGCTGCCTAGCACATAGCAAATGCTCAATAGACATCTTTGGAATGAATAATTCGTTGTGGAAGAGACATATTAAAGAAGAAGAAAAGAATACAGGGAACCAGTGCATTCATCCCAATTTTCTCTTACATAGAGTTGGCCAAACCATTTTTCAACCCAACTTCTCATCCCAGCCATGAAACTGACCCTTATTGACTCATTGTTTCTGCCTATCTGCTTTTCCCTATACACCTTCGTCTCACATTGGGTCACTTTTCCCAGTGCATATACATAAATGAATGCCTGCCTTACAGAGTGTCCCGTAACCTGTTTCTCTTTCTCCACCAACCTCTTCTGTCACCTCCTTTGGGAAGTCCTGTTCCGCTTCCTCAGCCATACCCAACTCCACCTTTCCAAGAAGTCTGTAACTCACAGTTCTTTTTGGACATTGAAAGTGGGGCAAAATGACATGGGAGCAGATCCACAGTGAGGATCATTGGTTCATTTGGTGGCAAAGGAGGGAAATGTCCTTCTGTCAGGGTCAAGTTCACTGAGCGAGTTCAGTCCTGTATTTGCACAGCTCTAGCTAAGTAAATAAAGAAAATGAATCCGCTTCAGTTGCTTTTTCATTTTTATTTTTTTATTTGGGATACAGGGCGAGGTGAAAAATTTGAGTTGAGCTAATGTGTAAAGACAAGACACCAAGGCGTGTGTGAGTTTCGGAGACCAACCCTTAGGTTTAAATCGTGGCTCCATCCCTTGTTATATCTATGTCTTTGGCCAAGTCCTCTAGCGTGCGCACCTAAAGTTCTGCCTATAAAAGGGATAAATGATACCAATATGGTTTGGGTAAAGATCCATGAGCTAAGAGACGTGAAATGATTAGCAAAGTGTCTGGCATTATCATAGTTCGCTATTGTGACCATCACCACAGAGGGTTGTACACAAGCAATGGTTCTCAGAATACGGTTCTCACAGCCACAACAGCATCACCTGGGAACTTGTTAGGAATGCAGATTCTCAGGCCCCACCATGGACTTCCTGAATTAGGAACCTGGAGTGAAGCCCAGCAATCTGTGTTTTGACAAGGCCTGTGCAGGAGTCTGATGCACGCTAAATTTAAGAAGCACGGTTCTAAAGATTAAAGAAACTATAGTTGTAAGCCACGTAAGCTTAGTGTCAGACACAGTAGGAGATACTAAATGGTTCCTATTATTTTTAATAGGATGTGATTTTTGCTCTGGAAGTGCTTTTATTCTACTTCCTAACACTGACACATCCGGACCCGCATATGGAACTACCTAGTTGCTTCAGTTGTGGGGCTACCTAATTGCCAACCTTTGAGAGTGACCCAAACTGCTGCTCACAAACTATTTAATTGCTCATCCAATTGCCTACCTAGAAACACCCGTGGGTCTAATTACCAGTGGCTGACCCCTGGCTGCAGGAGCATGACCGCCAGCAATCCCAGGGCTTCAGAGAGCAGCACTGGAGGCTGAATGCTGCACACAGAGCTCCACTTCTGACACTTCTATTCACACAGTTAATGTCGTCCTGGCCACATGAACCAACTATGTGCATGATTCTGAATTGCTTTGGCGTGTTTCAGCTTTGATTTCGGTTTTGTATTTTTCTGTGCTTTTGTTTTTTGAGAATTGGGGGGCGGGAATTGGGGAGAGTTGCTTTTGTTTCCTTAACAGCGGAACAGTAAAACTGTTCCATAAAAGCTGTGTATTGCTCAAGGCCAGACCGTTAAGCAGCTGGGGCATTTTGGGCACTGCCTGTTACTGATTTTATTTCCTTTTCACTGCACTTGCAAGCAAGTCATTTATCTTTAAGTTAGCAAGCAAGAAATGGGAAATAACAGAAATATGTTTTATTTAAAACAGTGTTTGGGGCTAGGCACGATGAGGGAAATGGGCACTGCCTATGCTGATTTCATTTTCATTACTCTGCACCGACAGAGAAATCATTTATCTTTTTTGGAGTCCCACTTTCATCTCTCTGCTTCCCTTCTGTTTCTCTTGGTTTCTTCCTCCCACCCGTCCTGTCATACAAGTGTTCTTGAATTTTGATAATACCAAACTGGTGGAATCCAAGATAAGTGCTTTCTTTGGGTAACAAGCCCCATACATCCTTTTCCTCTCTGAGAGAACTGGCATAGGATAAATAAGCTATCATTTTATAGCGTAAACCAGAAAAGAACCTCTTTTGTTTTTCCATCCCAATGGGATAAACAATAATCAAAGAAAATGTTCCACTTCCACACTTTTTCTTCTTTAAAATGGAGGCATATGTTTCTACCATCTATCAATGCAATCTATATAGTGTGGAACAAAATTGGAACAAGCTAGAAATGTCCTCAAAAACCAAAAAAAATAAAGGTTCTTCAATAAGTTTCATTTGTTTGCTTTTAAAATATTACACAACACCCACTTCAAAGACTTGGTGGAAAAAGGTATTGCATTATCAACATGGAGGGAAAAACAGGGGTTCGATGCATTTACTATCATTATAGTAATTCTCTGATTTCTCACGATTTGCTCTAGATATACCTAACTCCCATTTCCAAATCAAATTGGATTTTCCTGTAGTCTAAATCTTGTTTTCAAGTTGTTGAGTTTATCGACAACTATTCAAAATTTCAAAGACTGGTTTATCTGAAATGGGTGAACTCTACCAACACTATTCTTTATTTAATATCCAAAAGTAAGAATATACCTTTCATGGTCCCATAATGTCCTCTGCTTGGTTTATCATAGTACACAATGTGTGACAATCACTGGTTTTCTTGTCTGTCTCCTAATCAGTTGACTATATGTTGGGAAACGTACACTAAACGCAAGTCTAGCAAAAGACAAGAATATGGAGTCCTCTCCACAAATACGTTTGTGATGGATTACAAATCTTTGAAACTATTTTTCATACCTTTAAACAAACATATTTTCAATGACATTAGAGAAATAGGACCAGAGAAAAATAGGGATACCAGAAGAATTAGTTATTACTTAGAAGCTTATATGATTTAGCTGTCAAATAAACAACATATTATAGTATAAGCTAAAACGAATAATAAACTATTTACTCAAATAGGATTATGTCAATTAGGAGAAATCTCTCACCACCTGAAAATTATCAGTATGACAAAGCAAAGAACATTAGTCACCAAGAAACTTTTCCTCATTGCAAAATTACTTCACTCCATGTAAAGTTAAATCTTGTCATATTAAACCATTTCAGTAATTTTTTCTGGCTTAATCCATTTATGATGCATGTGTGGTATAGTTTCTTTCTAAAATATAACATGGTGGAAATGTATTAAAATCTCAGGAGTACCTAGAAGAAAGATGATCCGTAAGCACTTCACTCAAGGTCCCCAAATCATAAATGCACAAATGGCTTTCTTATTTTATCTTCCTAAGATCATGATGAATTAAACCATCCATAATCCAAAGATAAATGTAAGAATATCTCTTTATCTTTAGGCTGATGGTCAATATTTAAGAAAGTCAATAGAAAATGTGAATGCTGTTTATGAAAAGAACATAGATCAAATTTAAATTTGAACCATTAAATATAATAAGGTGACCTATTACAAAAAAAAATCCAAATTAGGCAATTACTTGTAATGCATCTGTAACATTTGGTTTCTCTTTCTATTGTCCCTGAATGCCTAACCAACCCTGTCAATGCCAGCCTTTGTAGAAATCTAATTTTAGTATGTCAATACACAGTAAAATAAAAGTACACTAAGCTAGCATCAAACTCAGAATGAACTCTCTGGTTGTCAGATTTAAATATTTTGGCTTTGGCTGATATAGTTTATAACCTGATGTTGTTTAAACCCGGTAAGCCAGGTTTTTCCTTTACTCTTGGGCCATTTACAATGCACGTCTGTATGTTAAAAAAAAAAAAAAAAAAAAAGGAGTGACTGGTGTTGATTAGGTAAAAGCCAAGCAAGGACAATTACTAAAATTGGGCTTGATCTGTACACAGTCCTAGTGAGAAAATTGAGGAGCAAATGTGTAAGTGACAGACAAGTGGCAGAAAGAAGTCTTAGCAAAATAAATTCCCAAAACAATCTTTGGAAAGTTAAAGCCAGTTCTTTCATATTTTCAGTCTGATATGTAATCAAATAGCTTAGGTGTTAATTTTATGTTACATCTATTTTTTCTTTTAAAATTAATCCCATAAAAGAGAATAACTGCTAAGAGCTAGTTTCATCTGGGATTTAAGGAGCTTCAAAAGGAAGAAATAAAAGTGCTCAAGTCTGCAAGCAGGAAAAAAATAAATAAATCATCCCTAAAATGATATAGAACATCTCTTAATTGTGGTCTTGGGCACTTTCTTCTATTGGCAATGTTACTATGAATACTGTGTGGCAATGTCACTACGAATATTATGCTGAATTATAAAAACAAATCTCTCTGGTCAGTTTGGTGACTCAGTGTTTTCTACTAAGTTACCCATTAAATCTAATAATTTCCCAAATACAACTAGTTTTAGAACATTATGAACCTAAGTATTTTAATCCAGAAGAAGATTTAATGATGTGAAAAAAGAACATTCATTCGTCTATCCATTCATTCTTTCTTTCTTTCACTCATTCTCCTAACCAATAGTATTAACTTGGGAAATCTACACCAGACCCCTATGACTGCCACAGCTTCAGGTCTCACCCCATGCCCATTTTCTCTGTAGAAGTCTCAATATTAATTAAAGGGATATAAGGAAGGGATCCCCCAGTCGAACTTCAGTCTCGCTATTTAGAGCTCCTGCTCAGTGTCTCCAACTTCAGCACCCCTCCTTCTCACTGGACATGTTAGCTCAAGCCATTTTGAGAAACAACCTGCCATTTGTAGAAGATATGAGTAAGATAAACGTCTTCACAAGGAGTTTTAAAAATTCAAACTCTTTTGATAGACCTTATTTTTTTCTGTAAGTCTGTAAATGCTTAGAGGAAGGAACAAAACTTAGAATCACAACATCAAAAAACTTTAGATGTTGTGCAGACAGAAATAGAGAGAGAGAGAGAGAGAGAGAGAGAGAGAGAGAGAGAGAGAGAGAATAATCTAGCCCAGGAGTTTCCAAACGGGGCCCCAAGGTTACTGCCACTGCTTCCCAACATAGTCACTATTCAAATCAAAATGAAAAAAGTAAAGGAAATGTAGCAAGTTTTCACAAAGCTTAATTTGTTCAACGTGAAGGATAATCTGCTATTCTGAGAGTGTGGTTCCTCCTTTTTTTAGTGTTAAAACATACTGTCTTTGATGGAATAATGGCAATAATGATGGTGGTTTGCAGGGAGAAACTTGTGCTTATGTGACAGATTAAAAGTGGTAAACCTATGTTGGCTCACAATATTTGTTTCTTCATTTTTCTGTTGTGTGAATTCTCTAAATTTAAATTGCATTTAATCTACACACTGCTATTTTATAGATGAAGCTTGATGAGATAAAGAAACAAGAACACAGTCATGTGGTCTAGGAAGTGCCAGGATGGGAAATGGGATTAGCCTCTTGACAACATATCAGTGCCTTTTGTTTTTGAACTGTATAGGTGTCCTTTAAAAATAATGATAACAGGGGCTGGCCCGGTGGCTCAGGCAGTTAGAGCTCCGTGCTCCTAACTCCGAAGGCTGCCGGTTCGATTCCCACATGGGTCAGTGGGCTCTCAACCACAAGGTTGCCAGTTCAATTCCTCGAGTCCCGCAAGGGATGGTAGGCTGAACATGGCACCTTGAGCTGAGCTGCCGCTGAGCTCCTGGATGGCTCAGTTGGTTGGAGCACGTCCTCTCAACCACAAGGTTGCTGGTTCGACTCCCACAAGAGATGGTGGGCTGCGCCCCCTGCAACTAGCAATGGCAACTGGACCTGGAGCTGAGCTGTGCCCTCCACAACTAAGATTGAAAGGACAACAACTTGAAGCTGAATGGAACCCTCTACAACTAAGATGGAAAGAACAACAATTTGACTTGGA
The DNA here is from genome assembly GCF_036562045.2 of Rhinolophus sinicus. Taxonomy (NCBI): domain Eukaryota; kingdom Metazoa; phylum Chordata; class Mammalia; order Chiroptera; family Rhinolophidae; genus Rhinolophus; species Rhinolophus sinicus. Next base: position 133,186,811 of record NC_133752.1, read on the forward strand.
AAAAAAAAAGTCCTGGAAGTACATACTGTTCCCCTTTCCCAATAAAATCTTAAAAAAAAAAAAAAAAAAAAAAAAATCTCATAATTAAAAAATAATAATAATAACAAAAAAGACTATTTTCCTCATGAACATGGAACAGTCAGTGGTTTAGAAGAAAACAGAGGCCCCTCTAAATGTTCTAGAGGTTCAAATTGTCTTTAATGCCTTAATGCCTACTACTTGGGGAACTGGATTGATAATTGTTATGAGCGGTATAGACTTTTCTCCCCAACAAACTGGCAAATTACTTGATTGACTATGCCATGTGAAACACTTGGTTTATAGTCCCATAAACCAAGAATAAAATTTTATGTAAAAGCAAAGTGAATTGCACAACAGGTAGTTATCCAGTTAATTCAAGCAAAAAGCCCCAAACCTACTATTAAAAAAGGAACTGGCTGGTGTATTGTCAATTTCACTAACTAATTCCTCATTTTAAAGTAATTAAACTCATCCTTACAATAGGAAGGTTTCATTGGATGCTTAACAAAGGCAGAGACTTGGCTTCAAAATCACTGATTAAAATCTTTTACAGGTACAGGATATTGTAAAATACTTCTGATACAAAGACAATACTATGTTTTTTTCCCTAAAAAAAATCCCTTATTTTGTTGTTTTTATTATTTGTTGTATTTGCATAACTTCTTCTAAAGCATCAAATTCTGGTTGTAACAACAAAATCGCCATTGTAGTTTTTCTTTGCAAAATGCTGTTTGATAAACAGAAGTGTTCACTTATTTTACTCACTTTATTTCTCTAGGTATTTTCTTCTTGGGATTTGAATAAACATGTAAAAATACGTAAATCTCTGAAGATGAAATCTAAATCTCTGTAGTGTGCAGTGCTTTAAAATACATGAAGAATTGTTAAGAGAAGAATGGTGACTACAAAAGAATAAAACTGGAGGGTACAGGCTTAAACTGAAGAAAATAGAATTTAATTTCAAATTAAGCCTTTTTAAATAACAATGTTACATCTACATAACAAATAATAAGAGGTTTTTTTCAGGTTAAAAATATGGAGCAAATGGCTATCGGCAATGTTTTATGCCAAAAGAGTTCTACTTTTTGTTTTTTTCTCTTTTAATTTGTTTTCCATTTTGTGTCAAACAATTTGCTGCTTTCTTGTGCTATCCCTGAAAAGAACATTTCAGCTCAAAAACTCCCGATTGATGATCAACACCTCAGAAGCACAACTGACTATACATTTACCATTACTAATACCTGCGTTTTCTGAAATCTCAAGTCATACCCAATGTCTACAAAGATATTTATGACAGAAAGATTAAAGAACATCACTTAAGTATAGCTATCCATTAAGGAGTTTTACAGGATAATAGTAAAGATGGTGTAAGAGGTCTCCTTCTGATACAAAAATATAGAGGTGTAAATGAGGTCTGCAAAGATTCAAAGGGAACAAAAATACTCTTCCAGGAAGAAGTTGTCCTCAATATAAATTGTTATTTATACAGCAATATGCTACTCCTCTCCCTGACTCTGATTTTTAGGCAGGTCTACACAAACTTTAACCATGTCACTAAGGGAGCACAGCTCCCTTATATCTACTGAAGTTCCCTGCCCAAACTGGAGTCTTTCTATGATGATTCCTCTGGACCATAATTGACAATAGGAATATTCAACTCATGTCTGATTCTTCACCCAATTTTTCCCACATTTATCATTTCATTTTATACCCTTTATGATGTCTCTAACTCTATGTATGTTGGGAAAGAAAATCGCATGCAGACTTTCGACCCTATTCTGCTGCATGAGAATGGGCCATAGGCCTGGAACACTCATTACCAAGAGATAAAGAGTCCTCACAGCCTGTGCTAGACTTGTCACCTTGTAGCTTTCCCTGCTTCAGAATCAATCTGTGCTCCTTTGTTATGCTTCAGCATGTGTGTCATATGGCACCTGGCCAAACCCACTGCTACATGTGTCCTGGCGGGGAGATAGGGTCCTTTTGTTGCAGCATAAACGGGGTCAATTGCCCTGTGTCAGCTGTTGGGAAGGACCCATTGGCCATGGGGGTCTCATGACCACTATGAAGCTGATCTTGCTCTGTCTCTTCTCTATGCGAATAAAGCATTATTCCATCCAGTGCTTGACTGTGTTGTGTTTTCCTTGGCGACTTAGATGCTAAGATGTAGTCAGCAGAAGTGCTTGGACTTCTACTCCTGGTGATGTCAACAGATGTCATTTGCTCAATAATGTGAAAGTTCGATCTCTCCTTCACTGTAAATCCTCCCCAGCACCCCTACCTCCTTCATGAAGCCTTTTCTACATTCATGGACGTGATATGTGAAAATCAAGAACAATAGCATCAAGGAGACTCAGGTTCTAGTCCTGGCTTTAACACTTTACTTATATGTCTATCGTTTCACATCTCTGAGCCTCAGATGTCTCTAAGGTTCGTGTCAGTTTTAAACTGAAATAACAAATAGAAAGTATCCAGTAGGTATTCACTAAATACGAATGATTTTGGTTACCCCATGTTCACCCACTCGATTTTGCTAAGCCCCTGGGTTCCCAGGATGAGAAAGGCAGTCAAGGGACTGATCCAACCAGGCGGTTATTGTTATATAAACAGGCACAGGAAGTGCTGAACAACCTGGCAGCAGGAAGGTCAGGAATTATAATATGTTTTGATCTTAGAAAGAACAAAACTGTGCAGTAGAGCTGAACTTTGGGGTTTTCAATGAATAGCCTGCCATTAATGTGACACAGGCATTCTGTGTCTACTTCTTTGTCTGCTCTATCAACCAGATTCCTCCCCACTCTCCCCATCTCTATCTATCTATCTATCCATCATCTATCTATCTCTCTATCCCCTCTCATAACTTCATCTTACAAGAGACCCATCATGATCAACCCAACTGCTCTCTATATCATAACTGGCTTTCAGCCTCAACTCCCACAGCTGCCTCCTTCTATAACTATTTCCTAGTTCAAAATTGCTCAGGGGAAATCTGATTGACCCAGTTCATCTTTTTGCACCAAAACATGCCACTGAACTGGCTTCCTTTGGGTCACGTGCTCTAATATAATCCCATAATTCATGGGATTGGGGTGAGAGGGCAGTGTCAACAGCACCTGGAACAAACATGGCTGAAAAAGAGCAGCCCTTTCAGGGTGTGACCACATCAGTGGAGCTGTGGGCAGGACCAATCCTGAGAATGACACACTGTTGTCCTTTTCTAGAAATTCATACAACACTCATTATCAAGCCTTCTAAATCTTACTTCATTAGTACACATTTTGAGGGAAGGCACAAAGTGGAGAGGAGGGTTATATATAGTTAACCTGAAAAATTCTGTTCTTTGCAAGATGATTCTAGTAAGCCACTCTCTACTGTCCACATCCAGGTTGAAAACTACTGCTCAATAGGATCTAATTTATCTCTTAATTATATATAACTTCATGTTGTTTACTGTTTCATGTTGTTTACTATTATCCCAAATTGGTTGTGACCTTTTCAATTGTAGGCACTGTATTTTATATAGACACATCTTTGTAACCTTTCTCTTTCCCCTTCCCTGACAATCATGGGTAAAAGCATAAGTGCTAAATTAATACTCTCATAGACACACATCATTTTAAAACTAGAAAGAACTTGGGAAATCTTCACACTGCTCATTGTTTTAGAAATGAGAAAACAGAGTCTAAGTGAAAAAAGCTTGCTCAAGATCACACAGCTCATCTGTAACAAGGCTAAAACAAGAACCCAGGTAGGCTAATGTCCCAGGCAGTGCTGTAGTACCCCCTCTATCTATTGTTGATATGACATACGAACATGGATATCTCAATTACTAAAAATTCATTTACAATACTAAAGTAGTATCTACAAGTCAGAGTCCATATTGAAAAAATAGTCAATTATCTCAATATTTTCATATACAGTCTATTCTCATAATTCACAGTAGTTATGCTTTGTAAAGTTGCTGCAAACACTGAATTAACGAATACTGAATGACTGCTCCCAGGGAAAACACGGGATTAGATTCCTGCAAGCTTCTGGTCACATTTTCATCAAACAATCAATATATAAACTTGTTTTGTGTTTGTTTCTGTTTAAAGACAACTTATTTAATATATACCATTCATTCATTAACATTGAACTCACGGTCAACAGCACTATAACACATGCCTGAATGAAGCTTATCTAACACATATTTTCTCCCTAAGGCACATCACAGCTTTCTTGTGCTTAGAAACACTAGACAGCACTTCAGCACTATGCTTAGGGGCCATTTTAAACTGTGAACTCACCAACAAAAAGCCCAGAAATGCAGGGGGAAAAAGAAGTGGCACTAAACAGACAATGAAGAGGACACTTGTCTATAACATGAGAGCTGAAGCACATAGGCACAACGTCACCTTGTTTGACCTCAGCTGGGAACATTCACATCAGGTGACTCAAATTGTTCACCATTCTGCACATATCTGAGAATGACCGTGGAAGTCCCATGAGTTTTGATTTTGACGTTACAAATAAATTTTAGCAAGTAGGCAAATTTGCAAATATGGAATCTGTGTATGATGAGGATTGACTGTATTTATATATAATCTAGGTGACTAAATTGCATTCTATTTTCTTCCTTATATTTTGTTATCTCCTATCCATAGAGACTGCTATAATAAAATGAGCAGTCAACAGTTCCTTTGATGTTAGTGGAATACAGCCTCCAGGACCTCCATTTTTTAATAATGTTTCTGCCACAACTAGGCAGAAAGCATCAACACTAAGCAAAATTGTACATTATTTACAAATAACTGTTTATAAATACTGTGCTACTTTATAACTTTATTAGCCTTGCATTTTAATGTACACCTCTATAATGCATTTGCAATTAAGAGTATCTTTTAGAAACAAAACTGAATATCTTTAAAACACAATATATAGGTTTTCATAAACATTCACTAGAGAAAAAGCTTTGTAACACTATGTAAAATACATGCCCATTTACTTTCTAAAAACAGTTTACAAATGTCTTCTTCCTTGGGTCTGTGTAGCCTCAGATACAAGGTGAATTTTGAAAATTCTTTCCAGAGCAGAGATCATGAACTAGTTGCCCAAACATTGAAGATCACGTTTAGTTTTCCCTGAGCCGTGTTATCCACTCAGTGTATTTCTTATAATTTGAAATAACTGCCAAAAGTTATAAATTAGGAAGACTTACACAAAAATCTAATTTTGGGGGTACACTTGAAAAAAGTCATCTGTGAACACTGCCCCATTCCTGCCTGGAAACCATTAGCAACCACTGAATAGTAGCTGCCTCTTGTGCAGGGGGCACGCCCTCTCCTGTTGGCTTCAGTTCTGGCACTTCCTCTTATCCCTCACACTAGGGCTGAGTGTCGGTTCCATGTTCTTATTGTAAAATTAAGAGACAGGTTAAACTTCATGGATGGTGTAGATGCCTGACCACTGCAGTGTACACCTGAAGCTGAAGCTGAATAATAATGAATGTCAACTATAATTATATATATATATATAGATAGATAGATAAATAGATAGATAGATAGATAGATAGATAGATAGATAGATAGATAGATAGATATAGTCATGTGGATTACAGCATAAGGAATAGTTGGTGGAACTGTAACAACTATATACGAAGTCAGAGGGGCAGTAGATTGGGGGAGGGGGTTATCACTTTGTGAGGGGTATAAATATCTAACTATTACATTGTTTTGTACACCTGAAACTAATAAATATAATAATAAAAAGAGACAGGTTAAGTATTTCCCTTACTGATACGTCTATCAGTATATGTAGAATGCCTGAAAAAAATGAGACAGAAAAACAGCTTAGAATCACAAGTTTCTTTTTCTCACACCCTGTTCATTCATGTCAACATCTGAGTTGGTAATTCCTGTTCTAAAGCTAAGATACATACCCTTCTGACTAAGAAGTTAAAATATCCTCCACATAGAATCAAAGCCGGGATAACGATCTTACCTATAGCTCTTTACAGATTACAGAGGCAAATATTCTATCTGACTTAGTCTTAGCAAAACAGGTAAGACGCGGAGAACAGGTGTTTTCATTCTCACTCTACCAAGAAGTCCAAAGCCTATCGAGATTAAACAGCTTGTCCAAGGCCCCACAGATGGAAACAGACTAAGAAATGTGAAATCCAATCTTTCAATTTCAAATCCAGAGCTTTTCCTAATACACTCTGCATAAGAGCAAAAGGGCTTACCTAAACTTTATCACATATGGCATTTTTAATGTATCTTTATCATCAAGGTAACACTATGGAGTGATAGAAATGAAACTGTTGTTTTTATATTCCACATAGAAGAGTCATCTTCACTTGAATAAGAATACTTGTGTCCGTGTCACTCCATTAATGCTCCTAAATAGAATATGTGCATGATTCCATGTATACATGTGTGCTCTAGTGCTCATAAACACTCCTCATTCCAAACAAGAACTGAGGCAAGTTACCATTACAACAAGACTGAAATAATAGAGAAAACTGTGTTGAGGGAAAGTAAAAGTAGGAGAGAGAAAATAAAACCATAGGTCTGGTTAGTGTATGAGTACAGGCCACAATACTCAGATGCTTCACTCAAGACCATATATTTTCCTCTGAGCTTCCCAGTGATCAGTGCACACAGAGAAACATCATTGGCTACCCAATTCACTGTATCAAGGAAGAAAATATGTTACTGATGTCTGACAGATATTTTTCCCTCAAGAGTCCTCATAAACTCCCTTTGGTGCAATATAAGGACCCTTATTCTCCACAATATTAAAACAGTGAATAAAGGAATAAATACTTTAGCAAGGATTCCCTTGCTATTTCTTACAATATTTCTCAATGCAGGCTGATGGCATAATGTCAAATAACAGTTCAGTAAAAACAATCCTACTAAGAGCCAATATAAAATAGTCCAGCTACTCAGCAAACCTGACAGCCATATTAATAAAAACAGATGATAGATAGTTGGATGGATAGATAGATAGATAGATAGATAGATAGATAGATAGATAGATAGATAGATGAAATATCTATAAGCAGTACATCTTTCAGGCATTCTACATATACTGTTTTTCCCATTCAAGCTTTTGATTAAATATTGTGCACAAAAGAGCTCAAGGTTAAAATTTTTTGACAAGACCTTGGCATGTTGTTGATTAAAGACAAAGCCATAACTTGTGACCATCTACTGAGGTGGGTCTAGGTTAGATAATACATATGAAATAATAGAGGCCCTTTGCCATAGTCCTACATAGGGGAGCCAAGGGAGGCACTGAGGGCAAGGTCAGTGGTACTTATTTTTTCACTTAGATAGTGGCTTCTCTTTGAGAGGTCAGTAAGTGCTAAAGACTATGGCACTTGACCTTTCTTCTGAGCTTCAGTCCTATATCATCAGCAAGCAGCTCACTGAATATTTCCATTTGGCCATAATGTCTGCTATTCAATGTGCTTTTCTATTCTTGTATTCCTAACCTCTAGTTGGTGACCTTACTTAAATACATCCAAACAAAAATCATAGGGACACTGTGTTGTGTCCTCTCCTTCCCGTCGCCCCAACCATGAACAAGTCTTCCCTGTGTTAGCACTCACCAACCGTGCCCTCCTCCATGCCTACTTCCACTGCATCAGGCCAAGAGAGAACCACCTATGATCTGTGATCCTGAATAATGATCCTAATGATTTCCCTATCTTTCCTTCTTCATGCCCACTGATGGAGTAATCTTCCCAAAATACTACAATTACTACTACTACTACCGCCACTACTACTACTAATAATAATAATAATAGCAAAAACAATAGCATTTATTGAGACTTTATCACACTTCAGCCACTGTTCTAAGTACTCTACATATATTATCTCATATATTCTTTTAAAATTTCATTTATTGAAGCATAATTGATATATAAAATTGTAAGCTATTTAAAGTATACAACATGGCGATTTGATATACATATACCTCGTGGAAGGATTACCCCATCCAGTTAATTAACACATCCATTTTCTCACATATTTATCTACTTTTGTGTATGAGAACATTTAAGTTCTACTCTTTTAGCAAATTTCAATTATACAGCACAGTCTTCTGAACTATAGTCACCACGCTTTACATTAGATACTTAGACCTTATTTACCTTACAGCTGAAAATTTGTATCCTTTTACCAATCTCCTCATATTTTCCCCACCCCCCAGAAACCCTGGCAACCACTTTTGCACTTTTGCATATAGCATTTATTCGAGGTATAACAATTAAGTTTGCAAACGTGCCACCATGTGCTTACATTGGCAGCACTGTACGAACAGCTCGGTAAGGTTTCATAACCTTGGTATATCAGTGTCTCACAGCTGTGTTCATGTCAACATATGGCAGTGTCTTGTTGAGTGGCATTCATTATTGTTGTTGCATGTTTTTGTGTGCCGTCCTGAGAATGTCTGAGCTTGAATTAGAGCAACAAACAAACATTAAATTTCTGTTAAATTTGGCAAGAGTGGAAGTGAAATCAGGGACATGTTAGTCCAAGTTTATGAAGATAATGGCATGAAAAAATGGCAGTGTACAAATGGATTAAACATTTTTCTGAGGGTAGAGAGCACGTCATTGATGAAGAGAGGTCAGGGTGTCCAGTAACAACAGGACAGAAACATTGCAAAAATTTGTCGAATTATGTGTCAAAATCGTCGGCTGACAGTGACAAGCATAGCAGACCAAGTAAACATTGATAGAGAAACAGTTAGAAAAATCTTAAATGAAAATCTTGGCATGAGAAAGGTGTGTGCAAAAATGGTCCCAAAGGAGCTCACAAATGAACAAAAGCAAAGGAGAGTCAAAGTTTGCCAAGACCTTTCGGAGAGGCAAGGTGATATTTTGGGCTGTGTTACCACCAGTGATGAAACATGGGTGTATCAATACGACCCTGAAACAAAGTGTCAAAGTACACAATACAAGTCAGCCAATTCTCCACGACCAAAAATGTTCCACCAGTCCAAATCAAGAGTCAAACGATGTTGCTAACCTTTTTTGATACCAGAGGGATTATTCATTATGAATTTGTACCAACTGGACAAACAGTTAACCAAGTTTACTATTTGGAAGTGCTGAAAAGGCTGCGTGAAATAGTTAGATGAAAACATCCTGAAGTTTTCACCAACAATTCATGGCTCTTGCATCACGACAATGCACCAGCTCACACAGCACTGTCTGTGAGGGAGTTTTTAGCCAGTAAACAAATAACTGTATTGGAATACCCTCCCTACTCACCTGATCTGGCCCCCAATGACTTCTTTCTTTACCCAAAGATAAAGAATATATTGAAAGAAAGATATTTTGATGACATGCAGGACATAGAAGGTAATATGATGACAGCTCTGATGGCCGTTCCAGAAAGAGTTCCAAAATTGTTTTGCAGGGTGGACTAGGTGCTGGCATCGTCAGTGCATAGCTTCCCAAGGGGAGTACTTTGAAGGTGACTGTAGTGATATTCAGCAATGAGGTATGTAGCACTTTTTCTAGGAAGAGTTCTCGAACTTAACTGTTTGAACTCGTATATATTGCATCTTCTTTATCCATTCATCCATTGATAGATACTTAAGTTTTTTCCGTATCTTAGCTATTGTGAATTATGCTGCAAAGCACATGGCAGTGAAGATATCACTTTGATATCCTGTTTTCATTTCCTTACATATTTAACCAGAAGTGGGATTGCTGGATCATAAGGTAGTTATGTTTTTAATTTATTGAGAAATTGCCATACTGTTTTCCATAGTGGCTGCAGCAGTTTACATCCCCAACAACAGTGCACAAGGGTTCCATTTCCCCCACATTATCACTAACATTTGTTATTGCTGATCTTTTTGATGAGATCCATTCTAACACATGTGAGGTGTCATTTACTGTGATTTTAATTTGCATTTCCCTGATAATTAGTGATGCTCCTTTTTAAGTATCTATTGGCTATTTGCATGTCTTCTTTGGAAAAATGTCAGTTCAGTTCCTTTGTTCATTTTTTAATTGTATTGTTTGGTATTTTGCTATTGTGTTGTATGAATTCTTCATGTATTTTGAATACCAATCTTTTGTCAGATATACGGCTTGCAAATGATTTCTCCCATTCCACAGGTTGCATTGTCATTTTGTTGATGGTTTCCTTTGTTGTGCAGAGGTTTTTAGTTTGATGTAGTTCCACTTGTTTATTATTTTTTGTTGCCTTTGCTTTTGATGTCAAATCTAAAAATCATTGTCAAAATTGGTATCAAGGAGCTGATCCCTATGCTTTCTTCTAGGAGTTTTATGGTTTCAGGTTTTATGTTCAAGTCTTTAATCCATTTTGAACTGATTTTTGTATATGGTATAAGATAATAGCACAGTTTTGTTCTTTTGCATGTGGCTGTCTAGTTTTCCCAATACCATTTATTGTAGAGACGGTCCTTTCCCCATTACCCATTTTTGACTCCTTGGTTGTAAATTAATTAACCACGTATGTGTGGGCTTTTTATTCTGTTTCATGGATCTGTGTCCATTTTTATGCCAATACCAAACTATTTTGATTACTATAGCTTTGTAACATAATTTGAAATCAGGAAGTGTGATGCCTACAACTTTGTTCTTTATCAAGATTGCATTGGCTATTCAGGGTCTTTTGTGGGTCCATACAAATTTTAGGATTCTTCTATTTCTGTGAAAAAATGCCATTGGAATTTTGATAGGGATTGCATCGAATTTTAACATTGTTTTGGGTAGTATGGACACTTTAACAAGATTAATTCTTTAAATGCATGAGCACAGAATATCTTTCCACTTATTTGTTTTCAGTTTCTTTCATCAATGTCTTATAGTTCTCAGTGCATAGATCTTTGACCATTTGATTTCATCTGATTTCAACCAAGTAGTTTCATATTGTGTGATCAGAATAGATGCATGAGATGATTTCAATCTTTTTTAAAAATGTATTAAGACTCGTTTTATGATCTAACACATGATCTATCCTGGAAAATGTTCCACGTGTATCCTGTTGCTGCTGGATGGAATGTTCTCTAAGTGTCTGTTAAGTTCTTCTAATCTAAAGTGTAATTTAAAACCAATGTTTCCTTATTGATTTTCTGTCTGGTTGATCTATCCATTGTTGAAAGTGGGTACTGAAATCCCCTACTATTGTTGTATTTCTCCCTTTAGGTCTGTTAATATTTGCTTTATATATTTAGGTGCTCCTATGTTAGATGCATAGCTTATACAGTCTTCATAACTTTTTGAAATAACCCCATTGCAGATAAGGAAATTGAGGCACAAAGAAAATAAATATCTTTCCAAAGTTAACTCAGCTGGGACATACTGGAGACAGGATTTGAGAAGGACCAGTGTGAATTTATACATTGCACTACTAACCATGAGAAACAGAAAGCAGCCCCTGACAACCGGAAACTGGCATGAAACTCACAGCTAAGCCATGGTGTTCACCTGTTGGTATAAACAATCTCAAAGTACACTAACATCAGCAAAGGTCACTGTGACTGTGATGAAGCGAACCCAAAACCAAGACCACTTCATAATCTTGTCTAAGCACACATAAAAAATAAGGTCATTGTACAAATGACAAAAATACCAAACATCTCCCCCTCCAACTAGTATAAGTTACCGCCACTTCTTTACCAATTACAGCTTTAAACACCTCTTGTCTAAACCCTTCAGCTAGATAAGATTTATTAAGGTATCAAATCACAGAATTACTCCTGTTTCCTAATAGACTACAATCCAGAATGAACCCCTGCTATTTTGGACCCTCCCAAAAGTCAACCAACCATGACCTAGATAAATAAATCCTTTATAACACCCCCTATTGTCTGTAACCTGGATTTCCACTCATTGCAATGAGCAACAAATCCAACTTTTCCAATTACAGATATGTCTTTGGCGGAAAAAAACTGATACCACCAAGCTATACTACTTTTAATGATTTTTACATGATGAAAAGCCTTTTGATGGCTACATATTCCCTGCATGGAAAAATCCAAGCTCATTAGGAAAAAAATTCAGTCCTCCATGCTCATATCCGTGCTTTCGCCTTCAGCCTCACTCCAACCACAGCCTTCCTTCTGCCACCCCCCACCCCTTCATCCACTTTGAAGTCTTACTACAGCAGCTTTCCTAAATATTCCATACTTTTGCACATGCTGTTGTTCTGCCTTAAATGTTCTCTGCCCATTCCATCCTACAACTCCCACCCTTCGACAACCACTACCTTATTCTGTAGGCTGCCATTGGCATCCTCCATCCTTGGACCTACAACTCCCATATCTTTATTACAGTTGTTCTCCACCACACTAAAATTCACATTTAATTTGTCTGCTTTGCCCACTTGCAGCTCTAGTCCTCACCAGAATATGAGCTCCAGTATGCAAGTAGCATGCCTAAATAACTTGTAAGAGGATTCAGTAGAAAAAGCATGATGAAGCAGCCTAAATGCACTGTTCCATCACTTAGAAGCTGTATCAACACAGACAACTAACAAACTTTCTGCGACTCAGTCTCCTCACCTATAAAAATGGAATGATAATATGCTGTAAAGTTTCTGTAAGAGTCAAAAGTACCTAATATAATGTCTGAAACTCAATATATGTTTAAGGCATGTAAGTAATAGTACCGAACATCACAAAATACACAGTAATTCTCATGATATGTATCATGCCCTAATATATTCATTTGTAAAAGTTTCTATAGCCTTTCTCATGAATTTGAGTTTCTACTAAATGCAGTACTATATGAGCAACCACAAGATAACCATGTAACTTACACATCAGAACGTGTTGCTCTGAATGATCATTCAGTTATAAACTTCAGAGCAAGGAGAGATTACAGTGTTACTTAATCCTATGAACTCTTATTTTTTTAGATAGATAAATAGTGGTATATTCACCTAATGGAATTTTGCCACATGCATCAACGTGAACGAATTGTACATACATATCAGTGAGGGAAACGTCAGAAACCAAAAAGCACGTATGGATGATTTCGTCTACATAAGGTTAAGAAACAGAAAAACTAATGTACGGTGTTAAAAGTGAGGATAGTACTTTCCTTTGGGAAAAAGGGTAGGGTTAGTGACTGAGAAGAAGCCTGAGAGGGCCTTCATAGGTGTTGCTGATGTTCTATTTCTCGATCTGGGTGGTGGTTACACGGGTGTTTTCATCTTGTAAAAATTCATTGAAATGTAAGCACAGGATCTGACCACTTTTCTGTACATTTGTTATACTTCAATAAAAATGTTTATTATTTAAAAAAATGGTAGCCTCAAGTATCTCCATGGTAGCTGCCAGGCGCCCAGTGATACGGATCTACAGACAATGTATGAGTTTGCAAAATGAGAAGGGTGCCGAAGCATAAGTGACTACCCCGAAGTCATATAACAAATCCATGACTCAGAACTGAAAACTTGCAAGTACTGATTTTCTTGCCAGGACTCTTGATTTATGTATGTATAATGCTATTCCAAGTAAATATATCAGTGTCTTCCCAAGGAAACAGTTCCTTGGATCTATGCATTCGGAAGCTGCAATAGAATGCATTCAATGAAAAGCTGCTCTTTGGCCACGTCCCAGCTATTACGTTGGCTGCTGGCAGAACATCCTTTGAATCTGAAAATTTGCAAATCAAGTCCAGGCCTCAATCTGCAGCTGATGCAACACATATCTGTTTGAAATGAAGTTTAGCTACATTCTCCCCCACCTTCCACTAAATTACACATAAAGGAGGAAAATCTCGTTAAGTATACATTTCAAGTAACCATAATTCTAAGGCCACACAATACAATTAAAATGCTGCAAAAAATCAAGCTACCTGGCAATAATGGTGCATCGCCAGCTCTCCTCTTCCATCAGTAGTGAGAGGCCGGTCAGAGAAAGACAGGAATGATGGGACACCAACCCATTCTCCCTAATCGGAGGACCCAAACCCAAAACGCAAGAAGGCCAGGCCCCCAGCAGCCTCCGACAGGAGCCCTGGTTCCTATTGCCAGGCATACTATCCTGCAGCTCAGCAGATGTGCCTCTAAGAGGCCTTGATTTGCAGATTTGCTCAGGTACAGAGAGAAAGTGCACACCATAATTTTACAGTGATGAGTTCTACTACCCAGCAGGACTTTACTGTTCTAAGTATTTAGATGGCAAAAAGGCTGGGCTGTGCATAAGTAGATGTTGATTAAAAATGCACAAGAAATCATGAGTCATGGTGTCAATGGCTACTTGATAAAAATCTAAAGTAAATATGGACTTTACAAAACCTATACTACTTGTTCCATAAAATAATTGTCACCTTGAGGAACTTGTATAGGACTTAACAGTTTATTCATTTTTCTTCTTATAAAATTAATAAAAAGCAACCCATAAGTATCACTTTGATATACTTCTTAATCTCACTAAAGACTAAGGTACCATATATCCCCGAAAAAAAGACCTAACCAGAAAATTAGCCTTAGCATGATTTTTCAGGATGCTCATAATATAAGCCCTACCCCAAAAATAAGTCCTAGTTAAGGTCGTCAACCAGACAGATGCATTTAGTATGTCCGTTGCAACACACGATGGATGTATTGAATTATAAAATAATAATATTAATATATAATTAAATATAAATAAATAATATTATTGACATTAATACTTAAAACAAATGACAATATAAATTACAATTAAGTATTTATAAATACCCAAGCAGGCCCCTTTGGAGGAGAGGTAAATGCCTATGTAAACAGATGCACTCGAGACATTGCTGAATGACCAATTGGGGTACAGACACAACGCACAAATAACGTGCACACTTCATAATGAATGGATATGGTTGTGTCTAATGTGAATCTTCATAATTCAATACATCGTGTGTTGTATCGGATGTACTTAATGCACTCGTGTGAAATAAACGTTTTCTGAATTTTGGTACCTGCAATATTTCGTCATTTTTGTGTGGACCATCATTCTTAACTGTCATGATTTTTGTTGCCACTCCTGTCTCATAAGTCTTCAATTAACACTTGATTTAATGGTAGATTTAAATGGAATAATATCTTGACCTCCAGACAAGATGAGTGCAAAAAGAAAGATCTATTCCATTGAGTACAAGAAAGGAATCATGGAGGACTCCCAGGGCAAGAATCTTACGGCTTTCTGCAAAGAGAAGAAATTGGATCTCCAAATGGTCCAAAAATGGTGAGCAGAGAATGATAACCTCAGTCAACAGGTGGTCGAGGGAAATGCTAAGAAGCACATGTGTGGATCAGGTCAGCAACCATCATTCTCTGAGCTGGAAGACATCATCTGTGAATGGATTGCTGACAGGAGAGCAAAGGCTTTGGTTGTGTGCTGAGCTGATATTCAAGCATTTGCAACGGCTCCACAGTTAGAAATATCTCCAGAAGAATTCAAAGCATCACAACACTGGCTGAATGGCTTCCTTCAGCGATATGAACTGTCTCTAAGATCGACAACACTGTTCAAGCTGGAAGATACTGCAGTTATTAAATGTGTACTTGCATTCAAGTCCTTTGTTGATGGCATCGACTTTCTAAATACCAACTCTCCAACATGATTGCTATGGATGAAACTACAGTGTTTATGGGCCAAGGATCTCAAACGACAATTGATCAGAGGGTGCCACGTCAATCTACATTACCATCATTGGTTACAAAAGTGTAAGTGTTACCTGTATTTTGGCAATTCGTCTGGATGGAAAGAGAACCCCACCTCTAATTATTACTAAGGGCAAGAAAGACAAGGTTGAACGTCTTTCAGGCATTTATGTTCTTGAAACAGAAAAAGCCTGGTGCACACAAGCAGTTATAAGGAAGCGGGTCGATTTAATGCTGCCACTTGTTTTGTGAGGTGGCCAAAGAGGTCTGCTAGTCTGGGATTCAGCCAGCACTCACCGCACTAAAGACATGAAGAACTTCCTTGCAGAGAGAAGAATGGATCAAGTAATGATTCCCACAGGAATGAATGCCTATCTCCAGACTCTTGATATTGCAATAAACAAGCCATTCAATGACCATTTGTGCATGGAAATCAATGACTACATTTAAAATAGAGTGGAGAGAAGTCAGCGTGGAAACTTTGTGAAGCCTAGCCTGCAAGAGGTCATGACTTGGGTGAAGAATTCATGAGATAAAATCACTGACAGCTGTGTTGCCAATGCACTACGAGCAGGCTACATGGACAAGAAGTGCTCACTTGAGAGCTCTATTGCAGGACATGAGAGGTTGGGGCCAAAGATTCTACAGGAAATGGAGTTGCAAGAAATTCAAGCTGGAATTCGGGATTTGGAGAGCTACGACGATGTTCCAGAAGATGACATGACTGTATTTTAAAAAATGTAGATTTTTATACATGAATAAATGTAGATTGTTGTACATGAATAAATGTAGATAGTTGTACATGAAAAAAATAAGACATCCCCTGAAAATAAGCCCTAATATGTCTTTTGGAGCAAAAATTAAATAAAACCCCATCTTATTTTCAGGGAAATAGGGGAGAAGTTTGTCTTCCTCACATAGGTTATGTTAATAAAAGATCTTGAAGCCAGTAGCTGAGAAAACCTTGAAACAAGTAAACTTAAAAAAACAAACAAACAAACAAAAAACATAAGAAGACACAAGTTTTCTTTAAATGGAACAAAAGATATTCTTTTAAAAAGCTAAGGGTAAAAATACTCTACATAAACTTTAAGACACCATCCTGATGTAAATTAAATAGATATGCTTACCTAACAATTTATTTTTAAGTAGGTGGCATCAAGTTAATCTGGCCAATTTGCACTGAAAGCCTGAATTATCATAACAGGTATTCAGGGTTCAGTGAGTACAAACTTGACATCTATCTGAACACTGGTCCTGAATGTAATGATTTTTCAATCTTTTTAAATGTATCCACATTTTAAATCACAATTCCTAATTCTAGCATTTAATCAGTGGAACTGAGACTGAAAAAAATAAAAGACACAATACGAAGCAAAACAAGATTGCAGTCTCTAGCTATCTTTACTTTTTAAAACTCTGCAATGTTTTTATGCACTTGCTACAAGTCAGATATAAAGTTCTCCTGAAACTGTTTATAGGGCCGAAGGGTTGAACTCTACAGAACTACCATTTTTCCTTCAGCAACAGTCATTTGAAACAGTAGTGATTTTATGCAAATACAATTAATTTCATATTCATGTATTGTGTCTACAATAAATGCTGCCATAGTGGATTATGTTTTATAAGGTAGATATTGTATATGAACGATTCATTCCACTGCATTTAATTTGCAAAATCAACCACAAATCAAGAGTAACATATTGCAAGTTTGCAATTTATAAGGTGTTTTTCTTCTTGATGTTTTCTTTTTTTTTTTAAATGAAAGACCTGGTGCTCTGATCTTTCACATTCACCTCACATTCGATAAAACAAGTTTTTGTCAAGAATTATAAAGGGTCTGGAATTTTATCTTGCTTGCAAACTAACAGTTTAGCCTGCCACAGTTTCATAGATGTTGGCAAATACATGAGACACTTAGGTGGGAGGCAAAGGATTTTATTACCCATAGAGAAGGAGACAACATGAGCTTCATGGTCATATGGTTTCCCCATGCCTCCAAGTTCAATGTGGGCCATACAGAGAGGCCAAAATGGAAGCATCCATCTTGACACAGACACGGTAAGTCTGTGTCACAGCTCAAAAACTCCCAAGGTGGGAAACCCCCAGTCTTATAAAAAGAAGTGTAAGCAAACATGCCTAACCTTTGTCCCTGAGGGAAACAAATCTACCCTCTTCCCCAGGAGCAGACACTATGCCTAGTTTCCAAAGCTGTATGCTATGCAAACATCCTTGATAGTCCAGAACCAAAGCTGTCACAAACCTTGTAGAAATACAAGTGAATAATGCCCCCCCAACCATTTGGGGTTCTATGCTCCATACTTTGTTAAAATTACTTTTTCTAAATAGATCCCCATGTTATCTAAAAATAAAAGTTTGTACTATTTTCATGAAGACATTTTTCAATGACAAAACTGTGAAGTTTAGTGTTCCCAATAAGAAAATAACACTCTTTTGGATGGTAGAATTAATTTCATATATTTTGGGCTATATCTCACACTATCACAGTCATATCTTATTTGCATAAAACAACATTTTTAAAACACAAATATAAACATTTAACAAGTATTATAAGTATTTTGTGTATTTTAGTTGAAATAAGAAGAAAGTAAAAAGCAACAGGGAAAAATACAAAGAGACAATACAAAGACCTGCACTAATGTTTATTCTATCAGGTGTTCTATAATATCAATAAAATCTATTTTTAAAAAAAAAACTTAAAAATCAGTCAATATTCTGGAAATAGCTAAAGTTTTAGTTTTTGGAAAAGAGCAAAATGTTTGTCTATCTGACATAGTTGTATGAAACTGTAAATATTGCCTCAAAACTGTAAATATTGCCCAAAATAATGAAACTTGATAGCTTGGAAGAATTTTAATGTTTCTAATCTAATCAAAGATAGTCTAAGGGCTTACATCACAAGAGTAAAAATATTTCAAATAGCTAAAAAGGAAGGAAGCGAGAAAGGGAGAGACAAACCTCCTTTAGGAGAAAAAAAAATTTAAGAAAAGTTTTTCTTCAAGACCCTCAAAAATTAGATATAGATTTCTTCACATAAATCCACAGAAATGGAGAGAGAAGAGGGATAATAGTGGACATTTGGGTCACTGCTTTACCATTTAATAAAACTCCTGAACCAAATATTTTCTCATTAGCCTAGGAAGTTGATGTTTATCTCATATTTTTGAGGTGGCATAACCTTTAAATGTTTACAGAATTATAACCTTCAAGAAATTTTATTAAGTTTTGAGAGAATAATATAGTCCAATGAAATCTGGTAAATTTGTGGCCTGCCGGAAAATGTGTTCATCTACTCTGTAAGAGGAGTGGCGGGAAATAGT